>NC_042618.1:478308702-478634535 GCF_901001135.1 Rhinatrema bivittatum
ATCTTTATTTCATATAGGAACACCGGTATATAAAAATCTAAAAATAAATAAAATAAATAAAAATTATGGGGAAACTGCCCAGCCAAGCCAAAAGAAAAACGAAAATAAAACAAGCTTGACTGTTTCATGCCTGATTGCAACCAGCTTATGATAATATTTTAACAATATAAGTGTTTTATTAGCATAAAATATGAAGATGGCAGCTGTTTGATAAACACGCTCTCATGAACAAACGAGTTGCTCTATTGCACTGCTGCCGCTGTCTCAGGGTTTCCTGGACATTGAAGATCCTACTCCCTGTCCTGGGAAGCTCGGAAGGTGCGTTCACAGTTCTCCTAGGTATTCCTGATCTTCTGAGTGCCACTTTTCATCCGCTTTCTAGATTGTTAATGCTAGCATGCAACTAAAAAAAAATAAATATATATATTCAAACTGTACACAACTTGCCCAGATTATTTGGGCTGTCTCGAAACTTTGTAATACCCGCAGTTTCAGAAGTGAATCCTGCACTGCCCAGCCTCTCAGTCCTTCTCCAGCCCCCTCCTCTCCCCCCATTCCTCACCACCTCCCCCAGTCCTCATTCTCAGCTCGCTCACAGCCCTCTCTTCTAAAGCACTGCAGAACAGCCGCCAGAGGAGATGGTGCCTTTTAGGCCTTAGTCCTGGGACCAGGCACTGTTTGGCCCGGCCCAATCGGGCTGATCCCGGCATTGCTTTTTTTTTTTTTATTTGTCAAGCTGGGAAAATCTTCTCAGTGATAGGAAACTGGCAGCCTGCGAGTGCATCTCATCCCGGGCCGAGGTGCTACAACAGGGCACACAGGGCTGGAGTCGTTGTGGAAGATTTTGCAAACCAGAGCCTGAGATGTAGAAGTGGTGTTTTAATGTTTACTGTGGCACAGAGTGCACTGTGTGCACCTAGGAAGAAGCCTTTCCCATTTCTTTCTCTTCTCGAGATGTTGGTCGGCCACTGCCCTGAGCTAGTGCTGTCTCGTGGGCCTGCTCAGCTTGCTTTTTGTCTCAACGTGCTCTCTCTTGCCCTAGTCTCGGCGGTCTCTTGTACCGGAGCTGACTGAGTGCCGACTGCTTTGATTTCTTTTTCAATGTGTTTTTTTTTTTTTCTTTTTTTTCCCAGAAAAGCATTTAACATCTTCAGTGTGCTGTGCCACACAGCTTTTCACAATGAATCAAAAACAAACTCTTATGAAGCCGGCTCATTTGCACAATGTGCTGTATAATTGTAGAAATCTTTTAAAGGAACTTCTGCTTAATTGGTTACATTTTTCAGTTCTATAAATTAATTTGAACAACCAGTGTCACTTAATTCTTCTCCAGCAAAGCTTTTGCTTGCCCCAGCAGTGCTGGAACGGCTAATTCAATTACACTGACATCGCTTTTCATAGAAAATATAATTGCTTATTCATACAGAAGAGTCATTAAAGCAGAGCAAAAATCTGAACCCTGAGGTGACTTCCTAGCAGCACTTTGGGGATTTGGAGAGGAGGCGCGGCTGCTTTTTAATTCCCTCTCACCTGCCTGTAAAATAATCTGAATGAAGCCAAAGCAAGTGACCACCACTGCAAGTTTCAATTTCGGGCCGGCTGGGGTCAGCAGATTGCTTATGCTGATGGCAATGATTTGAAGTTGTGATTACCATAAGCAATTTAAATGTTATTGATCTGCCCTGCTGAAAGTTGTAATTGAGCGTGGAGGCCGGGGCCCTTTGCTTTCCAAACGGAATCGTGCTCTGAAGACCCGGCTGGATTACTGGCAGGATCAATAGGCGCCCTGTCACATTACCAGTGAAATAGCTCCATTAACATACGTGGCCACTGCCCCAACTTTATTTAGGGAAGCCAGTGCGGCGTTGTTTCGTCAATTCATCTCAGTTCTACAGTACAAGGGAAATATTGCTTTTGTACAGCTAATGAGCTTGCTTTGAAACTATTTACTTACATTTATTTCCAAACTGCCTTTCAGAACTCTGAACCTTTTCCAGCGTGATCCGCCCGCCCCCTTCCATGTGCAGATGCACCCGTCTGAACGTCTGAAACCTCCGTGGCCACCACCAGCACCAGTGCCACGGCCACTGTTACCTCCACCACCAGTGCCACGGCCACTGTCACCACCAGCACCAGTGCCACGGCCACTGTCACCTCCACCACCAGTGCCACGGCCACCACCAGCACCAGTGCCACGGCCACTGTCACCTCCACCACCAGTGCCACGGCCACTGCCACCACCAGCACCAGTGCCACGGCCACTGCCACCGTCTCCGTCTTGGTTCCGACTCCTCTTTACGTGCGCAGGAGACGAAGGGGAGGGAAATGTGGTTCTGAAACCGCAAAGCGCCACGGCTCGTGGAGCACTAGATATGACTCGTCCCTCTGCATCTGGCCGTAGGGTGGGTGAGAGGACACGAGGTCGCTTCCTGGGAGGGGTCCTTCCACCCTAGAATGGCTTGCCTAGGAACGATGCTGTCTGTCTTTCTTCTCTTCTTGCTTTGCCTCCCCTCTGTGCCTGGGGTCCTTTCAATCTTCAGCAGGGCCCGCAGCTGGCTCCTACTGGGGGACAGCGCAAAAGTTTGCATTGCAGATTGTCCTTTCACTTTCATCTTCAGCCTTAAGCTCGGCCCATACACGACAGAGGCCTTTTAGAGCCGGCTGAGGATCCACAAATAATTATGAGTTTAGCACTAATGATTAAAACCAGCAGTGCAGAAGTCATTTGAGCAGAGTGTGCTTCAGCAATCAAACAATATCACTATGGCGACATGAGCTAATTGATTCTTGAATGCAGAATGCCATTGGCAGTTCTCCAGGAGTGGCCTAGCGTGGGGTATTTCAGGTCAGAGCCGAGGGGCACTGGCAGCCTGTGCTATTGGGGAATTATGCAGAGAGCCCGCCCAGACACTATCTGACTCTTTTTTTCAAGACACAACCCATCAGACGCACCTCTTCTTAGAGGAAGGGCATTGACGTACGCCGCAGGCCTGTGCCTTCGCTGTGTGAATAATGTGCCACAGGTGCACGCTCCCCGTATCCCTGCCAAGCAACGCAGGTGCAGCTGGGTAGGGCTCGCAGCCTGCAGTTCTGCAAAAGCCTGACAGTAATGCTGGGTCGTAGCACAGGGAAGGGACCCTGTGCTGGCGGCTGCCCTCCTGAAGCCAGGGTTTGCAGCTCTTACCAGGAAAGAGGCGACATGGAGATCCCACTCGGAAAGGTGCTCGGTGTTTTCTGCACGGATCACACTTTGCGCCTTGCGGAGTGGGCTCTTCATAGACCTCCACGCAGTTAGTGCTAGAAAGTTTATTCCTCTGTTCTCACAAAGCTACAATAATGAGGTCGGATTGTCTTCCCCGTTAATGTTTGGAATTAATTGAATGTATCAAACCTGGGTAGCTTTGGAGGCAACAGTTATTACAAATCCCCTCACCTGCTTATCTGGGAATTGCTTGCTTGTTGTTAAAATGGGGGCACATATAATGCTCTGCTTAACCCGTGGGCTGAGGGAGGCAGAACTCACTAGAAACCAAGAGCAGGATTCTGAATGCAGCATCCTCGGAGGTCGCGCAAGAATATTGCTTGTGCGCGGAGAGTACTGCGTCGCACTCTCATGTAAATAAGAATTAAGAGATCCCTTTGGGAGAGTGGGAAATTATTTCTTTTAATGTACAGAGCCGTATTTCTAGTTCTCTGATTTGATTCCTTTAAGCCAGAGGTGCCAGATTTGTCGAATGCCACGGGACACCAGCTTGCTCCCTGCCCTTCAGAAGTTACCGCGTGCAGATTAAATGCTGCCACACCAACCTCCACATCTGGGTCAGATCCTGAGCGGTGCATTTAATCCCCACTGACCCTGACTCTATGGCACTGGAACTCCACACCGGTCCTGGGCTCGTCCAGGGGCACCGGCAGCGGCTCTTCCCAGGGCACCCAGTGTTTCACTGCCTCCCCACTGCCACTGGCAGAGTCTCATTTTGTCCTGGCACTCCCAGAGACATCACACGTTCACGGCCTTGGACCTCATTTTTAGCTTAATTTCCAAAGGGCAGAAAGGCTTATGGTGAACTTCCGGGCACAAAGAAACCTGTGCCTATGGCCCCATCACGCGTAGTGGGTATTGTAAAAAGGAGTCACATATGTGTGCATACTCATGTGCAGGAGTAAATGTACACACACTAAGAAAGGGGTGGGATTGGCATGTACGCGCGTAATGAGACATTTTAAAGGCCACGTACGAGTGAACATTATCCAGCTTGCATGAGTTCATTTATGCACACAAGCACAAACATTCATGTAGGTTTCTGACGGCGTTTGGGGGGGCTTGGCTTCACCTGGTGAGTGGACACAGGACCAGTACAGGGTGGGAATGAGTTTACCTGGGACAGACTGGGGGGAAGTGGTACATACAGCGCTATATAGTGGGGTAGGAGTGTGTGTTACTGAGATATAGTGGAGGGTGTGGATCAGCGGTGGAGAGTTCCTTTTTAAATTGACTCTAATAGCCCTACGGCTAAGGAGGGGGAGAGAGCAGAGGAGGAGGAGGAGGTACCCCTTACAGAGAATCTACGGGACTAGGGCAGAATTTTGGAATCTGTCCGAGGAGCAAGTCATGCACGGGTTCAGGTTCAACAAGGAAACCATAGTGTATCCACGCCAGAAGCTACAGCAGGACCTGAAGCCTGCCACGTGAAGGGGCCACACCTTGCCTGTACACGTCAAGGTCACTATCACCCTGGCACTTTTCACCATCAGCACCTTCCAGGCACATCTATGGGTCATGGCTGGAATCTGCCACCTCTGTGAGGTCCATATTCAAATGCATTTAGCCGGATATTGAAAATTCAAATGGAAAGTTGGCCACTTATCCAGCTAAATTCTAAGCTGATAGCTATTTGTCTGCCTAGAATTTGACCAGATAAGTGAAAGGTGTTCTGGAGAGGAGCTGAGTTAGCCAGATAAGTTATCTGGCTAACTCTGATATTTAGATATTGGATAGCTTGTAGACTTCAGCCAAGCAACAGGGCCTTACCGGTAAGGATAGGCAGTGTGAGCATGGAGAGGGATGGGCTGGGTGCTCTTTTACGGCTGGTAGGCTTTCCATCTTTGTTGTATTTGAAAAATTGTAAATAATTTCTGTAACACTGGAGGTCTGTGGGGCATGAAGGTAACTTACACTTGCCCCATGGGGAAGAAAGTGGTACCTGTGGAAATATATCTATTGATTTGTTGTCTCCCTTACTGGCAGCTGTTTTAGGGGTGCAAGGTTACAACTATTAAACCAACTACATATGATGTTGTAAGGGTAGATAAGAGGAGTCAAACTATTATCGGAAAAACCATGATGGCAGCGCCATGCAGGACTAGGCAGGCCAGCTGCTGCAGACTTAGGAGTCTGATTGGTGTGGTGGGATCCTCATGGCCATGAGACCCTCTTGTGTCTCACTGAGGTAGCCCGCCATATGGAACAGACTCCTAAAGTCAGCTCAGATCCCTCTCATCTCTTCCACTAGCATCTGCATACCCTCCCAAACGCCTGCTGAGACACAGGCTCATCACCTGGAGGACTGCTCTAGACTATAAGCCTGGCTCAGGAACTCTTGGAAGGGCAGTAGATGATGGTGGTAGAGGTAGCGTGGGGATGGCCAGTCTGAGTTTCACTATCCCTACATCCCTGGGCAGAACAAGGAGGAGGCTCTACCAGGATGGGAGAGGGATAATGTCCTCTTTAGGCCCAGGGCCTGCTGGTTGGTGGCGGAGGAGCTGGACAGCCAACGTATTTATTTACTTCTTTTTTTTACTGTACCGATGTTCAGGACAAAAGTCTTATCACACCGGTTTACATCAAACAAGGGGAAAAAATACGAAACACGAGAAAGTTACATATAACAGGGAGATGAATTCAGGATATCTTAGTATGAAGATAACTTAAAGTTAGCACAGAAATAATTAATTCAGAACGTAGGCTCCCCTGATGATGGAAGACGTGGGGAAGGAGCAGCATCAGCTGCCTGTGCAGAAGGGGCTGGGATCTTGCTGCCGTCTTCATTCTCTTTCTGTTCTTCCTTCTCTAATGGCAATGAGGAGCTCTCACCTAAAAGAGAATAGCAAATGGGTATCTTTCAGTGTGCTCATGTGCTCTGGGGTGTGATGTGCAAAGGCCATTCCTTTTCTAGGCGAGATATAGGCAAAAGAAAATGGTCCTAGCTACGGGACACCCATGTCATATAGATGGCGGCAAGGCCATAGGATGATTCACTGATATACAGAAGTTTGTTTTCAGTGGTATTGTACTATATGATACAGAGTTAGACTCACTGTCAGGGTGTTGAGTGTTGGGTTGTGGTCTACATAGTAAGGGTTCTAGGGCCATAGTTGTATAGGATGGGGACATACACTTTCAATGGGAATAAATGTAGGTGTGGGTGGGAACACTCTGAAGGGTGTCCAGCTAGGTCTTCCAAGTAATGCTTCATGACGGTGCTGCCCTTGACCCAGATGATTGCCATGGTGTAAGTATGTTTGTGTGAGGGTTAGTTAAGCTGAAGGCAGATACAGGGTTCTGCTGAGCAGTCGGCCTATAGTGTGGTTGATAATAGAAGCAAGACATAGACAAACCTTGTGAAAATCTCCCTGATGGTCATATCATGAACGTAGCCCCGGCCCCATCCCATCTGGCTCTCAGCTGATCCAGCCACCTTCGTCATTTCTGGCACAGTTCCTGGTCCTTCTTCTTCAGGTCCTCAATATATAGAAGGAAATAGGATTAGAAAGTTGAGTGTGCACTGAGGCTGTTAAGACGACTTCCATACTGGCATGCATCAGTGTATTCTACTGATGTCTGAAGTGGGTAGCACTTCGGGGTACTGCGATTGTACCCCTTTTCATGAGGGAGAAAGCTGGGCAGTCCAGCCCGAGAGGAAATCCCTTTCCATAGACCACGTAGCTTTAGGGAGTAACAAGAAACATGAGACAGGGCCAAACCTCTCCCTTTTAAAAGGAGGCCTTAGGTTTCCTCTGCCATTGGGGCCACAGTTAAATCTATGTCATGTCCCATAGGACATGTGCCTTTATTTTACTTGTGAATATTCATATTGATTTAAGTCATCCCTTGTCAACCTTGCCAACTATTTCACTCTGGTCTTACATAACATTGGCAAGACATGTATAAAGGTGATACTAATAATGGAATGTATATCTCTGTAGGTATCCAGTCACAATTGTCCTACCTGAATGCCACATTGGGGCTCTCCTTAGTGACACCCCCCCCCCTCACACACACACACACACACACACATGCTAACATATCCCACCTCCACTATCCACATTCTACCTTCCCCATGTCGGTAGGAAGCTCTGCAGTTGAACAAACATCGCAACCCGTGGATGGGGAACAGGTCCTTCTCATACTCCACCAATCATTGTATCCCTTTCCAGATCATTTATATATATATTAAAAAGCACTGGTCCAAGTACAGATCCCTGAGGCACTCCACTGTTTACCCTTTTCCACTGAGAAAATTGACCATTTAATCCTACTCTCTGTTTCCTGTCTTTTAATCAGTTTGTAATCCATAAAAGGACATCGCCTCCTATCCCATGACTTTATAGTTTTCGTAGAAGCCTCTCATGAGGGATTTTGAAAATCCCTCATGAGAATTTGAAAATCCAAATACACTAACTACATTTACCGGTTCACCTTTATCCACATGTTTATTAACACCTTCATAAAAATGTAGATTTGTGAGGCAAGACTTCTCTTGCGTGAATCCATACTGCCTGTGTCCCATTAAACCATGTCTTTCTATATGCTCTGTGATTTTGATCTTTAGAATAGTTTCTACTATTTTTCAGGGCACTGAAGTCAGACTTAACAGTCTATAGTTTATTGGATCAGCTCTGGAGGCCTTTTTAAAAATCAGGGTTACATTGGCTACCCTCCAATCTTGGGGAAAAAAGGATGATTTTGATAGGTTACACTAGTAATAAATCTGCAATCTCATTACAGAGTTTCCTCAGAACTGTGGGATGTATACCATCTGATCCAGGTGATTTTCTGCTCTTCAGTTTGTCAATCTGTCTTATTACATCTTCCATCTTCACTGTGATTTTTTTTTATTCTTCTGAATCATCATCATTGAATACAGTATCCAGCAAGGGTATCTCACCAACATCCTCTTCAGTGAACACAGAAGCAAAGAATTATTTAAAGGTGAATTTTCAAAGGTTATGCACACAAAATTCAACATATGGGGCGGATTTTAAAAGGGTTACGTGGGTAATATATGCGTATAACCCTTTTAAACCCCTCCTATGTGCGCCGAGCCGATTTTGCATCGGCTTGGCAACGCGTGCAAGCCCCGGGGCGTGTGTATGTCCCAGGGCTTGGAAAAGGGGCAGGGCGTGGGAGGTCCGGGGCGGGGCAGGGGCGGGGCCTGAGGCCTCCGAAGGCCCGTTAGGCTAAGGGATAACATGCTGGCACTCGGCCGGTGCGCGCAACCTACGTCTGCCTGGAGGCAGGTGCAACTTAAATAATAAAGGTGGGGGGGGGGATTTAGGTAGGGCTGGGGGGCGGGTTAGATAGGGGAAGGGAGGGGAAGGTGGGGGGGGGGGGCAAAAGGAAAGTTCCCTCCGAGGCCGCTCCAATTTCGGAGTGGCCTCGGAGGGAACGGGGAAGGCCATCCCTTAGGGCTCGGCACGCGCAAGGTGCACAAGTGTACACCCCCTTGTGCGCGCCGACCCTGGATTTTATAACATGCGTGCGGCCGCGCGCGCATGTTATAAAATCAAGCGTAGATTTGTGCTCGCCGGGTTGCGCGCCCAAATCTACGCCCGCGCATAGGTTTGAAAATCTGGCCCATACTGTGTAAATACCATATATATTTTATTTATTTATTATTTTTATATACAGATGTTCCTGTATAATATACATATCACACTGGTATACTTGCATATGCTATTTTATATGGTATTTTAAAAACTTACAACATATGCACATACGTAAGGGTCTTTTTTAAATTTACATTTTTCCTTTCATAAACTTCAAAGCGGATTACATTCAGGTACTGGATATTTCCTTAGTCCCAGAGGGCTCACAACCTAAATGCCCAATTTACTATGAAAGCTTCTCACAGACACAAAATGGGATAAAACCTTTAGTAACTGTGCCCCAGAGAGGATAAATGTAAATCACATGTGCATGTGCTGATATATGCGTGATTATGGGCACGCACCAATATACGGCTATTAATCAAGGAACAGCCACTGCTTATTACCAGCATCAGTAGCAGGGGATCTCTTTAATGTTTGGGTACTTGCCAGGTTCTTATGGCCTGGATTGGCCACTGTTGGAAACAGGATGCTGGGCTTGATGGACCCTTGGTCTGACCCAGTATGGCATGTTCTTATGTTCTTATGTACTTCTGTATTTTATAGCCTGCAGGTATATGATATGCGCAGGTTATAAAATACATGCAAATATGTGCTTAAACATAAGTGCACATGTAAAAAGCATGCACCAGGCAAGCTACAACTTATCTGTCTAAGTAGCGCTTTTCAGACTTAAGTATGCTAGCCAGAGAAGTCTGAAAAAGTGCTATTTAAGCACCGATATACTAAGATCCCACTACCCTTCTGCCAAGGATCTCCAGGTTCTTTTAATCTATCTTCCACGCTGCACTGTTGTTATCCCCCTCCCTGTTAAAATGTACTTTCCCTGCTGTTCAAATGTAAACCGGTGTGATGTCCCTACTAACTCCGGTATATAAAAGACTTTAAATAAATAATAAATAAATAAAACATTTATCTGCTTAAGTAAGATAGGTGGATAAGTCTAAAAAGTGCTACTTATGCAGCTAAGTCACATAGGGCCAGAATTTAAAACTTGTGCCCGATTTTATAACATGTGCGCGCAGCCGCGCGCTTGTTATAAAATCCGGGGTCGGTGCGCGCAAGGGGAGTGCACACTTGTGCACCTTGTGCGCGCCGAGCCCTAGGGGAGCCCTGATGGCTTTCCCTGTTCCCTCCGCCCCCCCCACCTTCCCCTCCCTTCCCCTACCTAACCCACCCCCCAGCCCTACCTAAACCCCCCCCCAACCTTTGTCTTGTAAGTTGCGCCTGCCTCCAGGCAGGCGTAGGATGCGCGCACCGCCCGACGGCTGTGGCTCGCAATCCCGGGCACAGTTGCAAATGGCCGCTGTGCCTGGAGGCTCTAGCCCCGCCCCCACCCCTGTCCCGCCCCCTTTTTCAAGCCCCGGGACATACGCTCATCCTGGGGCTTGCACGTGTCAAAATAGGCTTGGCACATGCAGGAGCAGATCCTCGGGGTTACACGCGTAACTTGTGGGGTAGATCTTAAAAGCCCTGCGAGCGTAAATCCTCCTGGATTTATGCGCGCAGGGCAGTCGCGCACCGGCAGCCTATTTTGCATAGGCTGCCGGTGCGCGCAAAGCCCCGGGACGTGCGTAAGTCCCGGGGCTTTGTAAAAGGGGCGGGAGGGGGCATGTCCGCCGGCCAGGGGTGTGTCCGGGGGCATGTCTGGGGTCAGGGGGCGGTGCGTGGCGGGTCCGGGGGCGTGGTGACGGTTCAAGGGTGGGCCGGGAGGGTGGTCCCGAGTCCCCCGGCACTGTGGCCTGTGCCGGGAGATGCCGAGGTGGCGCGCACAAGTTACACCTGCCTCAAGCAGGTGTAATTGTACAGCAAAGCTGGGGGGGGGGATTTAGGTAGGGCTGGGGGGTGGGTTAGATAGGGGAAGGGAGGGGAAGGTGGGGGGACGCGGAAGGAAAGTTCCCTCCAAGGCCGCTCTGATTTCGGCTGCCGATTTGGCGCAGCCTTGCGCGCGCCGACCCCGGATTTTACAAGATACGTGCGGCTACGCGCGATTCTTATAAAATCCGGCTTACTTTTGTTTGCGCCGGTTGCGCGAACAAAAGTACGCGCATGCATACTTTTTAAAGATCTACCTCTATGCGCGTAACTCTTTGAAAATCCGCCACATAGCTTTTAAGGTTGATTCATTACATAGCTGGATAAATTGGAATTTATCTGGATAAGTGCTGCTACTTATTTGGATAACCCAGAATTTATCTGGATAAGTAGCAACAGAGTCGCTACTTATCCCTATTAGTAGGATTTTATCCAGATAAGTGTGCACAACTGGTATATACACATATTTTTACTTCCAGTTTTAAGGGGCTATGCAAGTAGATTTTACAGATACAAATTAGACACATTTAACTCCATTAGTCAGGTTTTACATGTTTAAGTCGGGAGATTTTCTAAAATGCTCATGGCAATGAAATTACCAGTTTTACCAATTGGTCTACCAGTTCGCCCAGTCCATCTGCAGGTTGTCTGGATCCTTGTGGCTGTTCAGCCTGAGGTCCTCCCATTTTATCCAAACTCCCCACCCAGTCATTATTACAATTTAAGTCGTTTCTGATCCCTTACTCCAGATATTGAGCAGGACTAAATTTCCGCAAGTAAGCTGGCAAATTTACATATGTAAATGGCTTATAAAATAGAAACTTACTTCCATAAATGTTGGCCCCTGATTTACACGTGTATGTTGGGGTTTCTAAAACAGCATCTACGCACATACTCGCTATTTTACACGCGTTAAGCCCTCATTTTCACTCGCACAACTTTTGAAAATTTGAGTTTGTACCTGGGCCAATGGAGAGCGAAGTGACTTGCCCAAGGTTACAAGGAGCGTGAGTAGGAGGTGAACCCTGGCTTTTCTTGTTTACGGCCCGCTGCTCTAACCATTACATCGGCGCTTCTCAACCCTTTTCTAAATTTCCTGCCACACTTTCAGGTTTGCTCAGTCCTCGTGGCACACCAGACCGAAGAGATTACAGCGGCACAAATATCAGATTGAAGCTGGCAGAGGCTGCACACCCAGGTAAGAAGGGTTGCTCTTCTCCCGCCCGTGCCAAACAGGAGGGAGGACAGGACTGCTGGATTTCTGGTGGGAGAATCTGGGCCACTTGTCCTCTCTAGTGCTTGGAGTGAGTGAGCAGTTCATTCTGGGGGGTGGGGATGGGGGAGAGGGAGTCTACTGGACTGTCCCAGTGGAACGTTTTAACTAAATCTACTCTCAAAATACACCTAAAAGGACATTCTTTAAGTTCTGTTACCATGAATATGTTTAGGCCCTGTATAAAGCATCCATGCGGTGGGAAAGTGCTGAGGAAAATCCAGCTCCACCCAACATCTCAATTGTATGTGGGAGCCGTGTTGAGGTCAGGACTCTGAGCTGCTTCCCAGGATATTTCCCACTCATGCATTATCAGCATCCTCCACACAGCAACAAGTTCCCAACCTTTATTTATTTATTTATTATTTATTTGAGTCTTATATATACCCTCGTTCCATGTGAGAATCACTAGTTCACAACCGGGTACAGGTTTGACACTTTTATTTATTTATTATTTATTTGAGTCTTACATATACCCTCGTTCCATGTGAGAATCACTAGCTCACAACCGGGTACAGGTTTGACACTTTTATTTATTTATTATTTATTTGAGTCTTATATATACCCTCGTTCTATGTGAGAATCACTAGCTCACAACCGTGTACAGGTTTGACACTTTTATTTATTTATTATTTATTTGACTCTTATATATACCCTCGTTCTATGTGAGAATCACTAGTTCACAACCGGGTACAGGTTTGACACTTTTATTTATTTATTATTTATTTGAGTCTTATATATACCCTCGTTCTATGTGAGAATCACTAGCTCACAACCGTGTACAGGTTTGACACTTTTATTTATTTATTATTTATTTGACTCTTATATATACCCTCGTTCCATGTGAGAATCACTAGTTCACAACCGGGTACAGGTTTGACACTTTTATTTATTTATTATTTATTTGAGTCTTACATATACCCTCGTTCCATGTGAGAATCACTAGCTCACAACCGGGTACAGGTTTGACACTTTTATTTATTTATTATTTATTTGAGTCTTATATATACCCTCGTTCTATGTGAGAATCACTAGCTCACAACCGTGTACAGGTTTGACACTTTTATTTATTTATTATTTATTTGACTCTTATATATACCCTCGTTCCATGTGAGAATCACTAGTTCACAACCGTGTACAGGTTTGACACTTTTATTTATTTATTATTTATTTGAGTCTTATATATACCCTCGTTTCATGTAAGAATCACTAGTTCACAACCGGGTACAGGTTTGACACTTGTATTTATTTATTATTTATTTGAGTCTTATATATACCCTCGTTCCTTGTGAGAATCACTAGTTCACAACCGGGTACAGGTTTGACACTTTTATTTATTTATTATTTATTTGAGTCTTATATATACCCTCGTTCCATGTGAGAATCACTAGTTCACAACCGTGTACAGGTTTGACACTTGTATTTATTTATTATTTATTTGAGTCTTATATATACCCTCGTTCCATGTGAGAATCACTAGTTCACAACCGTGTACAGGTTTGACACTTGTATTTATTTATTATTTATTTGAGTCTTATATATACCCTCGTTCCATGTGAGAATCACTAGTTCACAACCGTGTACAGGTTTGACACTTTTATTTATTTATTATTTATTTGAGTCTTATATATACCCTCGTTCCATGTGAGAATCACTAGTTCACAACCGGGTACAGGTTTGACACTTGTATTTATTTATTATTTATTTGAATCTTATATATACCCTCGTTCCATGTGAGAATCACTAGCTCACAACCGGGTACAGGTTTGACACTTTTATTTATTATTTATTTGAGTCTTACATATACCCTCGTTCTATGTGAGAATCACTAGTTCACAACCGCGTACAGGTTTGACACTTGTATTTATTTATTATTTATTTGAGTCTTATATATACCCTCGTTCCATGTGAGAATCACTAGCTCACAACCGGGTACAGGTTTGACACTTGTATTTATTTATTATTTATTTGAGTCTTATATATACCCTCGTTCCATGTGAGAATCACTAGTTCACAACCGGGTACAGGTTTGACACTTTTATTTATTATTTATTTATTTGAGTCTTACATATACCCTCGTTCTATGTGAGAATCACTAGTTCACAACCGGGTACAGGTTTGACACTTTTATTTATTATTTATTTATTTGAGTCTTATATATACCCTCGTTCCATGTGAGAATCACTAGCTCACAACCATGTACAGGTTTGACACTTTTATTTATTTATTATTTATTTGAGTCTTATATATACCCTCGTTCCATGTGAGAATCACTAGCTCACAACCGGGTACAGGTTTGACACTTTTATTTATTATTTATTTATTTGAGTCTTACATATACCCTCGTTCTATGTGAGAATCACTAGTTCACAACCGGGTACAGGTTTGACACTTTTATTTATTTATTATTTATTTGAGTCTTATATATACCCTCGTTCTATGTGAGAATCACTAGCTCACAACCGGGTACAGGTTTGACACTTGTATTTATTTATTATTTATTTGAGTCTTATATATACCCTCGTTCCATGTGAGAATCACTAGTTCACAACCGGGTACAGGTTTGACACTTGTATTTATTTATTATTTATTTGAGTCTTATATATACCCTCGTTCCATGTGAGAATCATTAGTTCACAACTGGGTACAGGTTTGACACTTTTATTTATTTATTATTTATTTGAGTCTTACAAATACCCTCGTTCCATGTGAGAATCACTAGTTCACAACCGGGTACAGGTTTGACACTTTTATTTATTTATTATTTATTTGAGTCTTACATATACCCTCGTTCCATGTGAGAATCACTAGTTCACAACCGGGTACAGGTTTGACACTTGTATTTATTTATTATTTATTTGAGTCTTATATATACCCTCGTTCCATGTGAGAATCACTAGTTCACAACCGGGTACAGGTTTGACACTTGTATTTATTTATTATTTATTTGAGTCTTATATATACCCTCGTTCCATGTGAGAATCACTAGTTCACAACCGGGTACAGGTTTGACACTTGTATTTATTTATTATTTATTTGAGTCTTATATATACCCTCGTTCCATGTGAGAATCACTAGTTCACAACCGGGTACAGGTTTGACACTTGAATTTATTTATTATTTATTTGAGTCTTATATATATACCCTCGTTCCATGTGAGAATCACTAGTTCACAACCGGGTACAGGTTTGACACTTGTATTTATTTATTATTTATTTGAGTCTTATATATACCCTCGTTCCATGTGAGAATCACTAGCTCACAACCAGGTACAAGTTTGACACTTTGCTGCTCTTGGCTTGGTTTTCTGGCTCGTTGTCTTCTTTTCTCTTTCACTCATCTTCTCTCTGTTCCTTTTTTGCTTTTCCTTCTCTCTCTGGCGTCTTCTTTCCTCCCAAGTGGATATTTTAATACTTTCTCTTCCTTCCGTCTTTCTGCTCTTTCCTCCTTCTCTTTCTCCTCCATTATCCCCACCAACATATCCAAAGTCTTCTCTCTCACACCTCCCCCCTCTCCTTTTCCTGTTCTCTTTCTGTCCCATTACAGGTCCTCTCTCTCTCTCTGTCCATCCAATACCTGCACCTCTCACCCGTTCCTTCTCCCTCTGGTCTAGTCCTCTCTTCCTTCTTTCTCCTTCTCCCTGATTGACCCTCATTCCCAGATCTCTCCCCCCCTATTCCTGAGCCATTTCTGTAACTTCCCAGTACCTGGCTCTCTCTGTTTCTCTATCCTGGGTCCTCTTTCCTGCCCCTTATCCAGGGTCCTCCCTCCCGTCTTCCTTTCTCTTAGTCACAGGTCCCCTCCTAGTGTTTCCCCACTTCTTTCTCGTAGCTGATCCCTTCTCGCTCTCTGCCCTCTCCCTCCCCTTTATCCCCTCCCCTGATATAGCCCAATCCTTTCCCTCTCCCCAGACAGCAGGAGCAGGGGTGCCTAATATTGTGTGGGTGTCCTGTGCCTCCTCCCTCAAACATTCACATCCCTCCGCGGCTCCCCCTTTCAGCATTCACCCCTTTCCCTTCTCTTCCCACAGATCATTCTGGCCTGACTGGAGCTCCGGCTGACTCCTGCTGCCAGCTGAGTCCCAGGTCCCTGCAGCACAGACCTGTAAGGCCCGGGCCAGTGACTTCTCCATGCAAGCAGCGCAGAGCACAGCAGAGACGAGCCCTGTACTCCAGGCAGCGGGTGGGGAGGGGCTGCAGCAGAGGCTCCTTTCTGCCATTCGCTGCTGCTTGGCTGCTTCCCTGCTCCTGCTCCTCCCCTCCGGTCTTCCCCGGTGTTGTCTGGTTGCCCTGGGGACAGGGGGCCGGGATGTGGGGCACCGTCCAATAGGATCCAGCAAGAGCCCAGGGAGGAGGAGCTTGCTGAGGCTGCGGGCAGCAGGGCGAGCTTTCCCCCAGTGTGCTCCTGCACTAAGCTCCTCCTCCTCTCCTGAATGAATATGCATGAGATAGCTTTGAGTACTGCTGAAGCAATAATCGAGTATTTATTTATTTACATTTATAGCCAGCGACCTCCATTGTCAGGGGTGGGTTACATAAAAACGCACATGGGGTAGATTTTCTAAAAGTAGGCACGCGGGTCCACGTGCGTGCTCTGCCCGGCGCGCGCACATGGACGAGCGATTTTATAACACGCGCGCATGTTGTAAAATTCCAGGTTGGCGCACGCAAGGGGGGGGGGGTGTTTAATTTTGCAAATAGACGCGGCGACGCATCGGGGGCCTTCCCCAGTTCCCCGCCAGTCCGCTCCAATTAAAGAGCGGACTGGCGGGGACCTTCTCAACCGCCCGACTCTAACCTCCCTTCCCCTTCCCCTATCCTACCTTCCCCCTATCCCTATCCTAGCTACTCCTAATTTTTTTTAACTAACCTTTTGCTCCTGCAAAGGAGCAGGAGCAAGTTGCGCGTGCCGGCCGCCCGATCCCCCGGCGCAGCGGCAAAAGGCCGCTTAACCGGGTGCCTCTAGCCCCGCCCCACCCCCCGAACAGCCCCGCCCCATCCAGAAAACGCCCCTCGGCCTGCTCCTTTCCGGAAGGCCCGGGCTTATGCACGCACCGGCCTTTACGTGCGTGGCCTTTTGAAAATCCACCCTATAGTGAACATGACAAGCAATTAAATGACCAGGGCTCAATCCTTATCTCATGTCAGGTGTAAACGTAGTAGCGACATCAGTGAACCTGTCTCGTGCATATTCATTAGGGGTGTCCTGCAAACCTGGGTGCACGTGACGAGCACTGCTCTACGCGTCAGCTTTCCCTCGGAGGCACGGACTGCACGGCACAATGGTCATTTTAAATAAGGTTGTGGAACAGGAGAAGGAGCCCTTCGGGTTCCCCAGGCTGATCTCTCCGTCCTGTTCTTCTACAATGGCCGTGTTATTTTCAACCAGGACCCAATAATAAAAAAAAAAGAGCTTCACAGAAAGCAGTTTTACACTAAAATCAATTAAGTACTGAAATCCATTTAATTTTGCTGGTCTTAAGCGCCAGCATGAGTTTCTGCCATCTGGCACAGAAATTGCTTCATATGGCAGATAGGCAGGAGATTTATTTAAAAGTTCTTTTGTCTTTGGTGGTTTTCCTTGATGCAATTTGAGCCTGAATGGACTGAAATATCCAGAATGAGAAAGTGCGCAGACCATTTCCATCCTGTGACGTGCGCTGATCATTTCCATCCTGTGACGTGCGCTGATCATTTCCATCCTGTGACGTGCGCTGATCATTTCCATCCTCTGACGTGCGCTGATCATTTCCTATCCTGTGACGTGCGCTGATCATTTCCATCCTGTGACGTGCATTGATCATTTCCATCCTCTGACGTGCACTGATCATTTCCATCCTGTGACATGCACTGATCATTTCCATCCTCTGACGTGCACTAGCTTGCTGGGCAGACTGGATGGGCCATTCGGTCTTCTTCTGCCGTCATTTCTATGTTTCTATGTTTCACTGATCATTTCTATCCTGTGACATGCACCGATCATTTCCATCCTGTGACGTGCGCCGATCATTTCCATCCTGTGACATGCACCGATCATTTCCATCCTGTGACATGCACCGATCATTTCCATCCTGTGACGTGCGCCGATCATTTCCATCCTGTGACGTGCGCTGATCATTTCCATCCTCTGACGTGCGCTGATCATTTCCTGTAATCTGTGGGGTCGCTGGGCAGGGCGTCAGGCATCCTGCCCCTTCACAGTATCCATCTGTTCTGAGTAGGCCCTGCAGGAACTCGCTGGTTTTATAGACCTAGCACCTCTGGTTCCTGGTGGCATGGGCTGATGATGTCACCACTGCTGCAAGATAAAGGAAAACCAGGCCTCTGGGCCGGCTCCTGAGCCACAAGTACCCTTCCCTTGTTCTTGCACTAGTAGTTGTTCCAGTTCCTGTTTCCTGGTTTTGTCCATGACTCTGGTCTTGCCTGACCTCCACCTCTGCATGAACACCGCCTGCTTCAACCTCGCCTGCTTGATCACATCTATTCCTCTGGATTCGGTGCGGTGCCTGTGGCTGTCAGTCAACATCCTCAGGGCCCACTCACCAAGCCTACGACAATATGCAAACTTGGGAGGGTGCGCAACTGTTGAAAGTCAGAAACTTACAAAATAAGAATCTCTCTTCCCCAAATAAAAACCTCCCTAGGCAGGTTAAATGTAGTCCCTTCCCTGGGTGAGGATGCTGGTAGCTTCTGAAAGCTATGAACTGTACTGATCTTTTGCCCTAGAAAAAAAGACAGGAATGATTTGCAAAGGTCTTAAAAATGACATAGGAAACCGAAAGTAAATAGTATTAGAATACTCAGGCTGTGACCAGATTAATAACTGCAAAATCATTCTAAGATCTGTCAAACTGAGGGCAGGCTTTGGTTTGTACAGAAATCTCAGTTTTAGAAAGGCACTTTTTACAACAGTTTGAATTCGAGCGCGAAACGGAAAGGTTTGACTGGAGTGTGACTCCCAGGCTCCGAACCTGGACCGCTAGAACAAAATTATCAAACCGGAAAGCAGCTGGAAGATTTGGGGGGGGGGGTCCTGCTTAGGATAATTATCTGAGGATGTATCTGGCCTTAATCTGCCCCCTCCCATGACAAGAGGCCTTCCCATTGCCGGTGGAGAATGTAATGCTCATGTAAGGTCCCGGGATGTAAGATTCGCAGGAGAAGCCAACCAATAACCTCTTCCAACCAAGTTTAAATAAGAAAGAGTCCACAACCCACTCAGTTTCATCTCCCGGGGGTTGAGAGGGTTAAAGCAAGGTTAAAAGAATATATTCAGGCATCCGCCTTCACATATCCATCTGTTCTGATAGGCCCTGCAGGAACTCGCTGGTTTTATAGACCTAGCACCTCTGGTTCCTGGTGGCATGGGCTGATGATGTCACCACTGCTGCAAGATAAAGGAAAGCCAGGCCTCTGGGCTGGCTCCTGAGCCACAAGTACCCTTCCCTTGTTCTTGCACTAGTAGTTGTTCCAGTTCCTGTTTCCTGGTTTTGTCCATGACTCTGGTCTTGCCTGACCTCCACCTCTGCATGAACACCGCCTGCTTCAACCTCGCCTGCTTGATCACATCTATTCCTCTGGATTCGGTGCGGTGCCTGTGGCTGTCAGTCAACATCCTCAGGGCCCACTCACCAAGCCTACGACAATATGCAAACTTGGGAGGGTGCGCAACTGTTGAAAGTCAGAAACTTACAAAATAAGAATCTCTCTTCCCCAAATAAAAACCTCCCTAGGCAGGTTAAATGTAGTCCCTTCCCTGGGTGAGGATGCTGGTAGCTTCTGAAAGCTATGAACTGTACTGATCTTTTGCCCTAGAAAAAAAGACAGGAATGATTTGCAAAGGTCTTAAAAATGACATAGGAAACCGAAAGTAAATAGTATTAGAATACTCAGGCTGTGACCAGATTAATAACTGCAAAATCATTCTAAGATCTGTCAAACTGAGGGCAGGCTTTGGTTTGTACAGAAATCTCAGTTTTAGAAAGGCACTTTTTACAACAGTTTGAATTCGAGCGCGAACGGAAAGGTTTGACTGGAGTGTGACTCCCAGGCTCCGAACCTGGACCGCTAGAACAAAATTATCAAACCGGAAAGCAGCTGGAAGATTTGGTGAGGGGGTCCTGCTTAGGATAATTATCTGAGGATGTATCTGGCCTTAATCTGCCCCCTCCCATGACAAGAGGCCTTCCCATTGCCGGTGGAGAATGTAATGCTCATGTAAGGTCCCGGGATGTAAGATTCGCAGGAGAAGCCAACCAATAACCTCTTCCAACCAAGTTTAAATAAGAAAGAGTCCACAACCCACTCAGTTTCATCTCCCGGGGGTTGAGAGGGTAAAGCAAGGTTAAAAGAATATATTGGAGTGATTTTAAAGGATTCCCTGATTTTTCATTTATTAACTATAAGCTGGCAACAAGTATATAAAGGAAATCAGAATTAAATATAGCAAACTACAAGAAATTAAAACAAGATTCTGTTTCTGTTTTCTTTTAGAACCCGTTCTCGTAAAAGAGTTACCAATGTCTGATCAGGTAAGTACTTTCCCTTACCTTTTCTAGCTTTTAAGTTGATCACATTTTGGGGCGGATTTTAAGAGCCCTGCTCGCGTAAATCCGCCCGGATTTAGGCGAGCAGGGCCCTGCGCGCCGGTGAGCCTATTTTACATAGGCTCACCGGCGCGCAGGGCCCCGGGACTCGCGTAAGTCCCGGGGTTCTCCGAGGGGGGCGTGTCGGGGGGCGGTCCCGGTCGTCGCGGTGTTTTCGGGGCGTGTCGGCAGCGTTGTGGGGGCGGGTACGGGGGCGTGGCTATGGCCCGGGGCGGTCCGGCGCCCCCAGGTTGCGGCCCAGTGCGCAGGAGGTCCGCTCGCGCGCAGGAATTTACTTCTCCCTCCAGGAGGCGTAAATCCCCGGAGAAAGGTAAGGGGGAGGTGTAGACAGGGCCGGGCGGGTGGGTTAGGTAGAGGAAGGGAGGGGAAGGTGAGGGGAGGGCGTTAGAGGATTCCCTCCAAGGCCGCTCCGATTTCGGAGCGGCCTTGGAGGGAACAGGGGTAGGCTGCGCGGCTCGGCGCGCGCCGGCTATACAAAATCCATAGCCTTGCGCGCGCCGATCCAGGTTTTTAGTGGATACGTGCGGCTCCGCGCGTATCTGCTAAAATCCCGCGTACTTTTGTTTACGCCTGGAGCACAAACAAAAGTAGGCTATTCGCGGAGTCTGAAAATCCGCCCCTTAGCATTTAGGCTGCTTGAGTGCGTTCTCTATGATACTTGTCTTCTTCTTTTGCTGTTTCTGAGGACCTACTACTTTTTATCTTTAAATAAATTAAAGGGAAAGAAGCTGACTACACTGTCCCTGCAGATCTTCCATTACTCTAATATGTTCTGTAATCTATGTCCAGATGTACTTATCACTAGCTATTTTTAAACAAAAGGATAATCAGTCTTTCCTACGCTAAAATGACAATTGACGGCATAATTGTGTATGGGTAATGGTTTATATATACATACACTCGCATTTTGTAGGAAATGACACCTAAAAAACTTCATTTTCTTTCTTCATTTATATGATAACTTGCATACCCTGTAGCTTGTTTTTAATAAAAACTTAGACTACAATTGTTCTGCTCAGCTATACCACTTCCAAAAAAGACCTTTTCTTGTTTTCTGAAGTTAATACTGATGCTGGTTAAAGCCAGGTTTTCTTCTGACACCTCTTTGAGCAGTCAGTTTGTTTGAATCTAGTATGAAACTATGGCCATTAGTCTTTTTCAGTGATTAACCAGATCTTACTATCTAAAGTACCTCAGGTCCAGTAGAGCTTATGGTTTTATTATGCCTGTACTATGAAAAGCAATTTTGAGCCTTTAACTTACAGTCCTGGGATTGTTATTCATGTATGACCAAACCAAGCTTCCTTTTTAAATTCAAACCTTTTTTGGCATTCACTTCAGTTTCTAACTATTTACAGCTGAATAAAATACCACATCTCAGCTTCCAGTTACTGTACCACTATCTGCTTCTTACTGGACGATTTTTCACACTAAAATAATTTGCTTATTAAACATTTCTCAAGCGTTCTTTCACTTTCACTGTTTTTACTTGCTCCCTCAGTATCTGGGTGCTTAATTTATACCGGGCTGTCACTTCAACAGAGACTCAGCACAGCTCCTCCATTTAATGCACTCTCAACCCTCGTTCTCCCCAACTCTACTAACTGTAACAGCTGCGTGTAACTTGTCATGCCCTTGCCCCTCTGGTGTCACCCATAAAATAGTGAGCAGCCAAACAAAAGTCAAATTAGATAACGAATACAGGGAGGAGGGATAAAAGATTCACTATGTCCTTCAGGTTTATATATAGAAATTTTATTATCTTCATGCAAGCAAAACGGCTATTGTGGCATCCAAAACAGCAGTTTGTATTAATAATGCTACGGTCCCCTGACATAGGCCATGTTTCCAGGAAACTGCGTCGGGAGGGAACCCACACAAAGCTGAGGAAGCGTTTAAACCAAAGGATCAGAATATGTCAGAAAATCTCCCCAAATCAACACAGAAGGAAGTGTATTTATTTTATTTACTTATTAGCTTTTATATATCGACATTCGTGGGTACATCATGCCGGATTACAATATAACTGAAGGAGGAAATTAGAAAAAACCAGGGTGGGGGGAGAGGTAGCAGATAGGAAGAGAGAAGGGGGCGAGAGAAGAGAGGGAAAAACAGGAAGAGGAGAAAAGGAACAGTACCTGATGGAAAACAACAGAAGAGCATAATAAGTAGCATTGCAAATTATATACTCAGTAAGGGACTGTGTATAACCTTATATACTGTGGATAACCTTATATAAATTATACACTCCAAAAAGTATTATATACAATAATAACAAAACGTATTATATACAGTAATATACATTATCTTTAACCAGTACATACAGGAGACACTGTATATAACATTACACATTATACGTTCAGAAAGGCAACTATGTATGGACTAGCAGGGTTACTATAGGGAAAAGTAAGGGTTAAAGGATAGCGGAGAGGGGTAAAATAAAAGGGGTATAAAAGGGTTACTATAGGGAAAAGGTAGGGTATAAGGACAGGGGAAGGGGGAAAGGGGTATAAATGGGGGTACATAAGGAGGTGAAGAGAAATGGAAGACAAAACAGAGTAACATTTAGCAAACTCTTGGAAGGAAATAGTTCAGTGCTTAATGGAGCGACCACTTACACATAGTGACTGATGCAGGTAATGAGAAGAGCGCAAATAATGCTGACAGCTTACCCATAAGATAGGTGTGCATTTTTATAAACAGCTCCACTGCCCCCTCACTGCCCTGCTACAGGTGGCAGCAGTCTGGACTAATCTGCATGTTATTCTAATTGCTTAGAGTGACCCTTGCAACCCCGGGGGAGCTGCTGGCTACCATACACCCCTGGGGTCCTTATGCAAGCAGATCACTCCTTTGTTTACGCTGCATGTGCCAGGAGGCTGGCACTCAGTGCTGGGCAGAGGCTGCAGTGAAAACCCAGACTGGACTACGTTTGTTAGCTTGGAAGGAAGTTATCTCATGCACGTCGTGTTCTCCCAAAATGTCCTTGGTAAATAAAAATCTTCCCTTGGTGTCCTTGACAAGGGCACCCACCCACTTACTTTGCCCTGTAAGCTTTGTTTAAAAGTAAAGGTTCAGCAGCAATGCTGGCACGTTCATTACTGTCTTCTGTGTTTAAAACGAGTACCAGGGGCCTGCTTGGGGCCACAGCCACTTCCCATATCCTTCCTGTACAGGTCCCTGGTGAGACCTCACTGGGAATACTGAGCACAGTTCTGGAGACCCCACCTGCCAAAGGATATAAACAGGATGGAGTCGCTCCAGAGGGGGCTGCTAACATGGGCAGTGGTCTTCCTTCTAAAGCTTATGGGGTCAGACTTAAAGATCTAAACATGCACACCCTGGAGGAAAGGTGGGATATGATAGAGACATTCAAATATCTCCAGGGTTTCCATGCACAGGAGCTGAGCCTCTTTCAATGGAAAGGAGGCTCTAGAACGAGGGGTCATGAGATGAGGGTGAAAGGGGGCAGACTCAGGAGTAATATCAGGAAATATTTCTGTACAGAGAGGGTGGTGGATGCATGGAACAACCTCCCAGTGGAGGTGGTGGAGACAAAACAGAATCTGAATTCAGGAAAGCATGGGATGAACACAGGGGATCTCTGAGGAAGTGATGGGAATTATAAAGCTGAATTAGTTGGGTGGATGGGCAGACTGGATGGGCCATGTGGTCTTTTTCCGCCATCAGTTTTCTATGTTAATTGTATGTATTTTATTTTTTCTAAACATATTTATTTTTCGGTGACAGCACCACGATCCAGAAGTGATGTCATCCCTTCCTCATCACCGGACCTGTCCTGTATCAGAATTCCTAAAGCCCAGAAACACTTCCACCAACCACATAAGCCCAGGGCCGGTGCAAGGGTATTAGGCGCCCTAGGCGAAACGTCAGCTATGCCGCCCCCCCCCCCCCCCCCCCGCCTCCACACACAATTATTTTCATTAATGCACAATTTGTGCATTAATGAAAATAACGAAGTCTGTATTTATAACAGAACAGATATTTGACATTTTTATGCCATGTAAACCATTAGATGATTTGTCTTATCGACGGTATAGAAACTTTTATAAATAAATAAATAAAAATAAATAAAATAAACATAAACCAAAGCTATACTTGTTGCTCAAATAAAAAAAGCAGACACATCACATAATATTAAATAATTAAAATGGCAGTCAATCAAGAAAAATAAACTTAAAAAGCCATCTTTACTTACCCCCTCCAGCAGCTCTCTTACTCCTCTTCCATGCAGGCTGTAGTACACACCAGAAGCAGCAGTAGTGGCTAAGCTCTATACTCATGGTCCTCTTCCTTAATGCCCATGTCTCTCACACACACACCATATCAGTCATGCCCCCATGACCAGTTTCTGTCTCTCACACACCAATCACCTCCCAAACAGTCTTTGACAAACACACCAGTCACCTTCCTGAACAGTTTCTCTCATGCCATACACACACAGGCTTCCCACGCCCGTGTTCCACTTACATATATGGGCTTCTCACTCTCATAATCACTTTCTCTTTCTCACACACACACTCACCAGTCTCTCACTCCCATGCTTGTTCTCTCCACATGCACAGGCTTCTCATTCCCATAATCACTTTCTTTCTCTCACACACATACACAAACACACACACCAGTCACCTGATCTCTCTCATGCATACACACACACAGGCTTCCCACTCCCATGTTCTCTTTCAGATATACAGGCTTCTCACTCCCATGCTGTATCTCACACACTCCCAGCTTTCTCACTCCCATGCTCACTCTTCACATGCACAGGCTTCTCATTCCCATAATCACTTTCTTTCTCTCTCTCACATACACACAAACACACACCAGTCACCTGTTCTGTCTTACATATACAGGCTTCTCCCTCCCATGCTGTGTCTCACACACACCCAGGTTCTCACTCCCATGCTCACTCTTCACATGCACAGGCTTCTCATTCCTATAATCACTTTCTTTCTCTCTCTCACATACACACAAATACACACACCAGTCACCTGTTCTGTCTTTCATATACAGGCTTCTCCCTCCCATGCTGTGTCTCACACACACCCAGGTTCTCACTCCCATGCTCACTCTCTTCACATGCACAGACTTCTCATTCCCATAATCACTTTCTCTCTGTTACACACACACACACACACCAGTCTCTCTCTCATTTCCATGCTCGCTCTCCAGGTGCACAGGCTTCTCATTCCCTGAATCACATTCTCTCTCTCTCACATTCACATACACATACACACCAGTCACACCGTCACCTTACCAACCAGTCTCTCTCTCATACATGCACACACACACAGGCTTCCCACTCCCATGCTCTCTCTCACATAATCAGGCTTCTCACTCCAATGCTTTCTTTCACATACACCCCCACAACACCAGGCTTCTTACTCCCATGCTTTCTCACATACCCAGAGTTCTCACTTCCATGCTTTTTCTCTCTTTCACACACACACACACACACACATCAGTCACATCCCTGACTGTCTCACACTCTCACACATCAGTCATCTCCTTGAGCAGTCACTTTCATTGTCTCTCACATATACACATACATAGCTCTCTGACCAGTTTCTCTCAATCACACACACATGCTCTTGATCAAATACATTCTCTCACTTACACACAGGCTCTCAATCACACACACATTCTCTCACTTACACACAGGCAGGCTGGCTGCTTCTCTCTCTTTCTCTCACTCACTTCCTCCCCCCCCCCAGCACAAATGGTAGCTGCAACAGCCTCCTCCTCCAGCCCCCACAGGCCAAAAAGGAAGAATCCCATCGGCGCGGGAGGCTCATGCTGCTGACTCCTTTCCCGATTACCGGCTGCTTCAATTGCTCGGGGGCCGATGCTGCTGTCACCGCTATTTTTTTCACGCGGCACCGCTCTTTCTCCTTCCCGCGCATCACTTCCTGTTCCGGGTCAGGGGGGGGGGGGGCGGGAGGAAGAAAAGGGCAGCCGTGGATGCCACAGCTTTTTTTTTTTTTTTTTTGCACTGCTGCCGTTCCCGCTGGGCTTGAACGTGCTGATAGCCCGGCGGCAACGGCAGCAGGGAAGGAAGAGCAGCGGGAGAGACCGGGAGCACGCGAACCGCTGGGGGAGGTCAGATGGGTCTTTTGGGGCGGGCTGCCGGCAGCGGCTCTTTTATTTTTATCGGGGGGGGGGCGGCGGCTTAATGCAGCTCTTTTCATTTTACCGGGGCAGCGGCTGAGCGCGGCTCTCTTAATTTTACCGGGGCAGTGCCGCCCCCGGGAAGCTGGCGCCCTAGGCGACCGCCTAGTTCGCCTAGTGCTTCCGCCGGCCCTGCATAAGCCAACCCCAGAGGGTCAGGAGCGGCAGCAGCAATTGTATCTGCTCACTTCTCAATCCCCCTCTTCTGCACACAATTATACCTGCAGGTACTTTTTTGGTAAAATTCATGCGTGAACTTTTGGGAATGCCAGAGTTTGCACATAAGTCCCAAATCTCTCCCCAGAGCCACCCCTGGGAACAGTCCAGGTAAATTTACACATGCACAGGAGAAACCTATAAATGCCCATGTCTGTGGGTTCAACACTGTCTAACCACAGAAAGAACTTTCAAAATCAACTTCTCTATGGCTTGGATCTAAATCAACGCAAGAAACGGGATCTATAATGAATCTCTTGTACTGCAGGTCACCATCACAAGTTTTGCAAGTTTGATATGTTCTTTAGTCTACTAAACATGCTTTTAGTTGTCAAATTATGGAACTGTACAGAATATTTCTGTTAGAAAACTAATCAGTACTCTAAAGCACCCTCAGGAAATGTGCTTCCTTCACGATTCAGTGCCACATCGCTAATAAATTATAAATTGTTAACTGGTGGGTTTCCTGTTGAAGGTGACCTGGGTTTCATTATTTGGGATTATTCTGATTTCAAATGCAAATGCTCATCACATTGGGTGTGGTCGGATCACATGCAAGACTGGTTGATGAACTCTTTGCACACACAAAGTAATTATCACACAGTGCCAGTGCACCAGCAAGAGACCTACAGGAAGAGGCAACTTAGGTCTAATTTATGGTCACTATGAAAACTAATGTGGCCCCCACGTTTTCACCAGTATTATACTGTGGCTGTGAGTACCCAGATTGAAGATGCTTTCCTCAAGCCATCTAGTGCCTAGGTGACAATTGGTGGTCATGTGAATTAATTTGCACAGTTGTTTTCTTCAGGGAGGTGTCGTGTGGCAACCAAATTTCTCAGCATTCCAAACAATTTTTTCACTAACGTGCAATTCACTGCTAATTAGTGCAGCAGCAAGACACAGATACTGATAACAAGTTAAGAAATAAGAACAGCAGCATTCGGTTCATTAATAAAAGCTTCCAGTCCGAGAGTGCTGCTCGCGAAAGGCGCTGCCCTGATATGCTCGTGCATTCCCAGCTGGGCTAGCAGAGCATGCATTTCCTGCACAGTCCAGAAGGAGAGGAGAGAAATGGCAAGAGGAACGTGTAACCCCTTTTTTGGAGGGTTGTTGCTCCTTAGAGTACACAACTAATTCTGGGGCTGCTGCGGCTAACCGTTCCATCCCACCCTGACTCCTAAATCCCTGGGGGGCTCTTTTTATGAGGAAAGTCATTGAGAAAAGGTCGCCAGTGTGCGTAGTACTGTAGATACTTCTCCTGAAAAGCAGTGTTGCTTACCTGTAACAGGTGTTCTCCCAGGACAGCAGGGTGTTAGTCCTCACATGTGGGTGATGTCACTGGATGGAGCCATCCATCCAGAAAGGATAGTTAACTATCTACAGTCAGGAGGATTGCTAGACCCAGCATCATCCTTTCAACCACTCCTCCCCACAGCAGTAGCCTTTCTCTCAACCCTTGCGCCCTACAGCAGCCTCTTCCTTAGGCGGCAGCGTTCCTAGAGTATTGCTCCTTTAAGAGGCAGCTTGGTGTAGATGTGGTCCACTGCATGGAGAGTGCAGGAGGGTGGCTGTGTTAGAAGATCATCAGATGGCGAGGCACCCAAGACTGATGTGCCTTCCTTTGGCCATTGCCTCTCACCGATATGCTGTCACCGCCTCTTCCCTCCCATTGGACACTGTCTCCTCCATCCTTCTCTTCCTGCTGCTCTTCAGCCAGAGCAGGCCTGCTGAGATATCATTGGGCTGCACTAGAGGTCTTCTGTGTCTTAGTGTTTGCCGGGAGGATGTTGTGTATGACCATGTTAAGTCTGCTTCAGTGCTCTGAGTGTAAATATTTATAATGAAGCACATGCATTGCCTGGGTCACTCACCTCCTATTTTAAATACTTTTTATGAGCGATAAGTGCTTCTGGGCATTGATGACCAACTTTATCATAAAGGGGTCTGCGTAGAGCCTTTGAGAAGGGTTTCACTTTCGGTTGCGCTAAGTCTCAGGGATATTAGAGAGACCCAGAATGGTCAAGCTCATTCGGGTCACAAAGTAGGCAAGAAGCAGCGTGATGGAAGACAAGGAAGCAGCGCAGTACTGGAGGCATTTCTGAGGGACAGATGGACAAGCCCTGCCAGAAGAGATAGAAAGAGCTGCTGACTGATTTTGCCAGCAAACCAGATGCTGCTGTTGGAAATGTGCATCCTGTATGGCACCTGAAGCCTGCAAACACCAGCTAATAAAAGAAGAAGCACGTGACTTGTAGGATGGCATTCATTTCATCACACCAGTCTGGCTTTTGAAATATTTGCAGAAATATAAATACTTTGTCCTTTTTGTAAATGGACAAAAGAGAACTCCAGAGGCAAAGAAATGTACTGAGATACACACAGATGTGAATTACTGTAAAAGTAAATGAAAAGCAGACATTTTTTGTACTTAGTGATCAGTTGACCTTGTTCAAGGTCACTAATGATAAAGCTGTCGCTACTATCCTTTCAAATTAGATCCAGGTTAGCGTGATTGTGATAACTTACAAGTTGGCCTGAGAGGCAAGAACGAAGCGATCTCCCCTTCCAACAGGGTAATGGGGTAGGACCCCTGACAATGTGAGCCCAAGCAGCATCTATCTTTCCAAAAAAAAGGAAGTGCAGTGGTGCTTGAGTTATTTTTCTAATGGGGAAGTCATGGCTTCACTTTTGCATTTTTGGTTAGACCATGGGAATACAGAAACACAATATTCTGAGGCCTAAGGTTATTAGTGCCAGCAAGCTTCTACGATTTGTAGCAAGCTACTATAAACCAGGTTCCAGCCCCCACAAACTTATACGTTGGAGCCTTACAATGGAACTGAGCTGCAACTGGATCTGAGAGATGTCTTTTGGATCTGTCAAAAAGTGGTTTTGAACCCTCCAGAGACTGCAAGGCGCCACAGCCAAGATGAAGGAATATAAACATACATCAAAAATCCCTGTGTGATATCCTGTGAATGAGAAATGTTCTGCAAGAACTAGCATCCAGCACTCACAGTGTTAACAAGTTGAGAAAAGGGCTGAATTGTTTAGCCTGCTTAGAGAACAGCACTATATAGCCAGCAGAGGAAGAAGCCAAATGAATGCTGGGAGACCATTTAAGGTAGAAAAGGTGCAATTTGGCTGGCTCTGTCTATGTGTCAGCGGTGGGGATGGCCAGAAGTTGGAGCAAGGAACCAGGAAGAGAGGAGTGCATCTGGCAGCCCTGCAATCAGTTCTTCTTCTGACGAGCTAAATTATCAAGAGGGAGAGACAGAAGTCTGTGCTCTGAAGAAATAGATAGACAGACTGCTGTTCTTGCTTCATAGCCGAGCTACATGTAAAATCCCAACAAGGGACAGAGATGTCAGGAGCTGAGATACTGAGAGACTTCCTTTCAGAGCTATCCAGGCCTAGGAGCACATGGCTGGATCACCTTCCTAAGAGACAGAGTTAAGTAATCTAAACTTTGCACAGAGAGTATCTTAGCAGAGGAGGGAAAAGGTTTATTTCCTTGCCTTTTGTCACAAATTCAGTATCTCATCTTAACTGCTTCAGCCTTTCAGTCGAAGTCAAGCATAAACCCTTGCCACAGCCACACAAGATAGGGCAGGGAAAGAGAAGCTGATGGACCATGGTCTTTCTGTAAGAGACTGAAACCTGGCCCGCTTTCTGTTTAGAACCAAGTAAACCATTTGGGGAAGCTCCCCCGGAGAGAGAAAGACCTTCCACATACTGCAGTGCTCATCTATTTGGTTTGTCATCTGGCCAGCTCCACCATCAAGAGGGACCTCTTCAGTTTCTTGATTGTTTTTTTTCTACACAATTTTGTGTTTGGGATAGGGTGCACCCTTTACAAACTGGTGACACTGGGGTGGATTTGTCCGTCCCCCCCCCCCCCTTTTTAAGTATTCAGGTGTAAAGACAATTTTTGAAAGCTGAGTACTTCACTGCTTTCCCCCCAACCTTTCTCTATTAGCGTTCCTCATTCTTTTATTATCCATATTTTATTATCCATATTTTATTATCCTGACTAACAGGCCATGCCCAGTGTTGTCTTTGCATTGCTTAATTTAAAACTTAGGTACAGGTAAAAACAGGTACAAACTTAGATTGTAAGCCTTCTGGGGATAGGGAAATACCTACAGTACCTGAATGTAATCCACATTGAAGCGCTGAAAAAAGTGCAAAAAGCGGAATATAAATCAAATATAAATCCAATATAAATAAATAAATAGATAAATAAATAAATAAAATAAAAAAACTGCAAGCTTATATTATACTTCACAACTTTACTTTCTCATTTAATATTCTGGTTGGATTTACTGTCTACTTACACAATAGAGGTTGTTTGGGAAGGGAATAGAATTGTGGTGACTGGGACCCTGTCTCAACCCCCACTCAGGCCATGAACCTGAAGATAAATCATGCTAATAAATATAATTTCTCGTGTGGAACTCCCCACTCCAAGCATAGGGGGTAGTTCATAGTTCGGACCAATTGGGGGGGTCATATGTACTTAAAAAAATGAGAATCAAACCTTATGCAACTGTTTGTATTGGGCATTGCTATTGTGTGATGTTTGGACCTGCCACCCCTGGGGTTGGCCCCACAGCAAACCCAGCCTTGACCAACCAGGGGAGCATAAGCCAGGCCTGGTAAGCAAACCCGGCAATGGACAGCACTGGCACCAGCCACCCCACATGGCATCATGGGAGTAATATGCACATACATCCGAAAACGCAAAAAAGTATGCAAACTCCGCCCCTGGTAATGCTTCGGCTCACTGTGGGTCAGTGTGCACGCGTAAAGGGCCCGCATACAGACGAGCAATTTTGGTAAAGCCCCTTTCTGAGGGCAAAGCACTGTTTATCCAGCAGAAATGGGTGTTTGTAGGCTTGCCTGCCTGACGTACGGGCCAGTTTATGTGCGTATGTCATGTTCGTGTATGCATTTGCCTGGCCTGAGCGGAGGAGGCGTTCTTGGGCAGAGTTTTCACTTGCACACTCTGGCAAGCAGGTGTAACTTATGTGCATATTTTTGGTGCGATTATTTTCTAGGTGAACACACTTGTATGTTCCCTTTGAAAGTTGATGTAACCTATGCGCGTATTTGCTGCACAGGTTACCTGCAATGGTGCAAAATTACCCTCCCGCTGTATAATGCTAAAATGATATTGAAAAGCTCCTCGGCTCAAGATCCTGCCCATGGACCCTTCCCTCCTATAACACAGGCTGCTTCTAATAGCAGGTTAACATGGTCCAAAGTGGGATTCTACAAGAAAAACGCCATTAAAAAAAACCCTAAATATTTGTTATCACTAAATGAATATAAAGAATGGAGCCACGTGTTAGGGCTGTAGAGGTCTTAATCTGTTGGGCAGGCTGATGAGACACATTGAGTGTTTGCCAGAATTTGGTTCGGCTCTGATGACATCACACCGAGGTACTAAAGTCATCAGGAGAAAGACCCTCAATACATCAGGCTCATAATTCACTCTTTGTGACCAACTTTCCTCCATGTACGAACAGCAATTACTTCCTGATAAACTAATGTATTACAGACAAATGGACGCAAGGAAGATAATTAGCCTCCAGTCTTAGTTGGAAAAAAAATCATTTATTAAAATGCAGGAATTGCTTTGACAATAGCCTAGGACATTAAAAGTAAAAAAATAGATTGCATTTGGGGGTCAAATTCATTACGGTAATTATTTGAAAGTTAAGATAAATAATGGATTTAAAAGCACCATGACTCATGAATCATATAACAAGATTAATTATTTGCATAATGAGTTTCAGAGTCACATCTCTTCTTAGAGGAACAAACAGGATAATGAGTTCAAAGAATTTTGTTTTCTATGACACAATGGAGCTACCAGAGACAGCTAAGTTGTATTTAGCTCATGAAGAGGCTGATATTCAGTGAATTCCAACAACCGTGCTGACTGGCCCTGAAATAGCCAGATGGTGCGTTATAAGGCAAAACATTTATCCATCTAGCTCAGCAGCAGGGCGGAGACACTTTGGCGTGGAGAGGATTTTCAGTGTTATCTAACATTCGGGCCGATACAGTAAAGTGTGGCCGCGGTTGCCCGTTTTGTAACCCGCCTTGGACGCGCGTTTTGAGCACGTACGGCGACCCGCGATTCAGTATCGGCTTTTACACGTCCTTATCGCTTGAGGAAAAAGACACGTATACCTTTCCATCCACCGCATGTATATGATATGTTAATGATCGGATTAGCTATTCCCTCCGATACAGTAACGTGCGCCCAAATTATCGCCTTTTTAACCCGCTTATTTACCGTGTCTTTAACCTGCATATTTACTGCCTACCCTGACCCTGACGTTAGTGTGGTGTTCAGTCAGCTTCGTACCAGACAGCACCATGGACAATATGCATATATTGGCTCTGGCGCTATTTTTCATTCAGTTGAGAAGCAGAATGAGAAATGCTCGAATGAGAAATGCTTGAAATGCTCGGCAGATTGTAGAACCTAGCCAACCGGAGAACCCAGCAGCAAGACCGGAGAACCCAGCAGCAAGACCAGAGGAGGTAGGTATTCTGTTTGGGTTCAAGTGTACCATCCATCTCTGGGCGTCTCTGAGGCTCCGGACATGGACACCTCTATGGACACCGGAGAGATGGGAGGCGTGCCAGGCCTTCATCGGTCTGCTAGGCATCCTGAGGTTCCGGGGTCCAGCGGAGGCATGGACGCCTCTACAGACGCCTATACGGACGCCTATATGGACGCCTATATGGACTCCTCCTCCTGCGTCTAGAATTAGGCATCCCCGAGGCTGCCGATTGTAGTAGATGCTGAAATAAGAACGCATAATTCATTTAAGAATACAAACTTGATAATACACAGTGTTGCAGATCCATGTATGTACTGTTAAATAATTTATATTTGCTGCTAGTCAAACTATGTACACCAGAGAATCCATAGTGTGGCATATCCATGTATGTACTGGGAAACTTTTTCTATTTGCCCTGCTAGTAAATCTATGTACACCAGAGAATCCACAGTGTGGCATAACCATGTATGTACTGGGAAACTTTTTCTATTTGCCCTGCTAGTAAATCTATGTACACCAGAGAATCCACAGTGTGGCATATCCATGTATGTACTGGGAAACTTTTTCTATTTGCCCTGCTAGTAAATCTATGTGCACCCGAGAATCCATAGTGTTGCATATCCATGTGCTGTTAAACGATTGTTCATCAATTAATTTGAATTTCTTGTGTTTGCCTCTGTTGTATTCCATGCAGGCAGAGCACCGTGCCATCGGCAGGCCAGGCCATCAGCAGGCCATCGGCAGGCCAGGACGTTTCATTCGCACACGGACAACTCTGTTTGGCATGTGTGAGCGAGATGTTGTCCGAACCTACCGGCTGAGCTCACGGGCATTCTTGTTCCTCTATGAAGATCTGCGCTTCGACCTAGACCCCATGGCCAATCGCCACTATGCTGGGCCAGGGTTGACAAAACTTCTCGGTGCCTTAAATCTTTTTGGTACCGAAAGTTTTCAAAACCCCTTGAGTGTCGTTGCTGGTATGACACAGGCCTCCATTTCACGGCATCTGTCGCAGGTGTTGAAGGCCATGATGAAGCGGATGAGGAAGTACATCGTCTATCCTACGGATTCAGTGGAGCTGCAACAGATCCGCAGTGGGTTCATGGGTATTGCGGGGATGCCAAATGTGTTGGGTGCTATCGACTGTACTCATATTACATTTACCCCCAAGTCGAAGGAAGATAGTGCGTTCTGGAATCGCAAGCACTTCCATTCCATGAATGTGCAAGTAGTTTGCGATGTATATCTTCAGATTCTAAATGTTGTAGCGAAGTATCCTGGGAGCTGCCATGACACCTACATTCTCGCACATTCATCTCTGGGGACCCAATTCCCAGAGGGAAAGTACGGTGAAGGTTGGCTACTTGGTAAGTGACAATGGCTACTGCCTGGAATTCTATCTGTCAGGTCTGGGGATGCTCGGGATGATCGGTATACAGTTATGTTTATGATGTTATGTTTATGATGTTATGTTTATGATGTTTGGTGCTGCAAAGTTGTTTTTGATGCATTCCGGATTATTGATCCTATAGGTGATGGCAGCTATGGCTGAAAGCCCTGGTTGCTAACTCCACTCCAGTCCCCACGCACAGCCGCCGAAAAATGCTACAATGAGGCTCATGGCAGCACCAGAAACGTAATTGAGTGCACTTTTGGAGTTCTGAAGGGGCGCTTCCGATGTCTGGATCGCTCAGGGGGAGCCCTGCAGTACAGTGCAGAAAAGGTGGTGAGCATAATTGTTGCCTGCTGCATGCTACACAACATTTGTCAGAGATTTGGTGTGGATGCAGAGGTAGGCGAAAACTTGCCACCAGATCCGCCTGTGGAACTGGCAGCTGAAGTGGACAATACTGGGGTCATGAAGTCCGACGAAGGATCATTGAAAGTTATTTCTCTTGTAAGTTATTAATGTCATACATTTGTTTTCCCTAACTACTCTTATTCTGTCTTATGGCACCACTCCTGTCTCCAGGGCCCCATACTGAGTTCATCGCTCTGATTAATTCTAGATATTAATCATTTCTCTACCTGTACGGCCTATTTACTCTTGTCTTGTATTGTTTTGTTTCAGAAGCTGAGATGCATCTATTTAACAATCCACCCCTCAGAACATTTCACAGCAAGATGACCCCTCCATCAAACCCTTTACAATCAGAAACGTTTTCATTCTCTTCTGTTTTTTTATAATGGTATTAGTTGAAGTATAAAGTTAAAACTTTGTCAACCCGTTGTAACCTAATTTTCTTATGAACATCTAGGCCCTTTCCAGCAATCAAAATATTATTCATTGTCTTCAGTTTTTTAGGGTATTTCTTTTAGTATTAAATCTAAAAACTTTGTCAACCATTTATAACGTAATATTCCTTCTTTCCTCTTGTATGAACATCTAGGCCCTGAAAATATTATTTATTGTCTTCTGGTTTTTAGGGTATCTCTTGAAGTATTAAATCTAAAAAGTTTGTCAACCCATTGTTTTCTTTCTTCTTGTATGAACATCTAGGCCTTTTCCCGCAACCAAATAGTATTAATAGTCTAGGGTTTTTAATGGTTGAATTTATATCCCTTGAAGTGTTAAATCGATATAAAGTTTATAAACATTTAACAGACATTTTTTTCTTTCCTATGAATATCAAAGCTTTTCCCAGCAATAACTAATAACATGTGTCTACCCATTGTGTGCAACATTCTTGTCTTTCCTTGTAAGTCCCGACCATGGACGTCCATGAATGGAAGCCCCGACCTTGGACGTCCATGAACGGAAGCCCCAACTTTGGACATCCGGCCTACGATCATGGATGCCCGGATACAGGCGGGAAGGTTCATGAACAGAAGCCCCGACTTTGGACGTCCAGCCTCCGATCATGGACGTCCGGATACAGGCGGGAAGGTCCATGAACGGAAGCCCCAACCATGGACGTCCATGAATGGAAGCCCCGATTTTGGACGTCCGGCCTACGATCATGGACGCCTAGATACAGGCAGGAAGGTCCATGAACGGAAGCCCCGACCTTGGACGTCCATGAATGGCACTCAAGGTAGTGGGGCCTCCGATCATGTAGAAAAGAACCATCCACGTACCTGGTGGAATGACATTTCAAATGACATTTCAAATGACAGGTATCAGTGCACCCTGGATACTGTATAGGCGCTGTATACCACTCTATACAGTAAAATGGACTGCGAACGCCTACCGCTTCATTGATGCGCTTTGGTCGCTCGTTTACCGCCGCTTGGATTTGCGTCTAATTTGAATACTGAATTGAGCGGCTTGTGAACCAATATGTGGCGCATCAAATAAGCGGGCGCCCGGCACTGCCACACTTTTTCTTACACATCCTTACTGTATTGGCCCGAAAGCCAGATATCTTTAGGACTGTGGTGGAAGTGGTGAAGATGAAAACAGTCAAAGAATTCAAAGGGGCATGGGATAAACACTGTGGATTCCTAAAGGCAGAGGATGGAAATAAGGATAGGGTTGCATGGGGGTAACTTACTGGTGCGGTGGTTACTACCCTTAACCAATAAGCCTTCATGTGAATTCAGACACCACTAATGAGGGCCCTGACTTTTGTGTTCTGGGGAACTGATAAGCATGGGGGTAACTTGCATAGAGCAGCAGTTATTACCCTTAATAGAAGGCAGGGGATTATTACCCTTAACTAATAAGCCTTGATACTTTTGTAGCAACTACAACATCGCTCTCTGCTTTGATGGCCGGGGGGAGAGAAATTGGATTCAGATGAGAACCAACACAGGCCCTGACTTTTGCATTCTAGGGTACCGAAAAGTAGACATAAGTGAAAAAAAACAGGACTTTTTCTAAGGCCAATTCCTTAGAAATCACATCAGCACTGTCTGATTAACTATGGGAGCTTCTATGTTGGCTGTCTTAATACGACACCTGTTGTCATGTAGTCGAATTTTAATCTGTCGACATATGTAGGCAGAACCAGTCGACAGATTAAAATTCGTCTACCTGAGCACAGGAGTCGTATTAAGACAGCCAACATAGAAGCTCCCATAGTTAATCATTGTATCCAGGCTCAACATTCTTTTTCTCAACTTAAATGGACAGTATTAGAACAAGTGTCACAACATTCTCGCGGCGGAGATATTCACCATCAATTAAACCATCGTGAACAATGGTAGATTTTCACCCTATCTGCACAAGCACCTAAAGGCTTAAATGAAAGCATTGAAAGATCAACGTTTCTATGAGTTCTCATTGGTGGCATTTGTTCTGCTTTCATCTTATTGGTTAGTTTCACATCTGCCAGTCAGTTTAAATTTAGTTAGAAAAATGGCGGATCTCTAGCTCCGGTAAAGCCGATCTTCAGCAACAGCTGGGAAACGAGTCCTGACACTTGCAAACGTATGTATTTGAGTAACTTTAACTAGTTATATCTTTTCAATATGAGAACAATGAAACTATACGTATTTTTGTTTCCTAGAGCACAATTTAAAAGCCACCCCTGAAGAAGTGTACGAATCACGAGCCGTGTTGGGTTGGACGTTTCAGAAGTGCTGCTCTCCTTTTACCAATAAGTGCCAGTGTCTTTAAAAGTTTAAAACACAAAAGTCAAAATATAAAAGTTAAAAGTTAAAACCTATGCTCAAGAATATATTATTTCAACTTGGAAACCAATGATTAAAATTTGACAACCTGTTAAGAGAAGTAACCAAACTTGTGGGGAACCCAACTGATTGTATGGGTGGAAGCGGGGGCTGTAGATCTGTTTGCTCGTCCCTGATCCTGAGTGTGCACTGCTTCTTAGCTAGTTAGGGAAAATGTGAAATTCATGTTGGAGACTTTTTGATCCAATTCTTCCAGACTCCAGGTCACAAGAAGCACCTCGCAAAGGTCAGTTTGGCGTGCTTTTGGGAGCTGTTCAAGCATCTGCTGCAAGGAAGTGCATGAGACAGTCAGACAGATACCCCAGGACTGGTTTTGAAAAAAAATCCCCTGGGCTGATATTTTCCTGCAATCTACCCCTGTATATAAGCATACTTTATAAAATACCTTCCTCCTCGTATAAATCAGCTATTACACGTACATGCAATATTATTTTCTTGCTTAAAATAAACGTGCATATGTTTATAAAATAGGTAGAGAAAGTGTTTTCTTGCATTGAAAATATTTGTGTGTAATAAAGATACATGTGTACTTTCAAAGTGGGACTACGCACTCCCGTTGCGCAGTTTATAAAACACCAGGACAAATCTCCAGGGGCATTCCGGGAACTATAGACCAGTGAGCCTGACTTCAGTGCCGGGAAAAATAGTGGAAACTATTCTCAAGATCAGAATCATAGAGCATATAGAAAGACATGGTTTAATGGAACACAGTCAACATGGATTTACCCAAGGGAAGTCTTGCCTAACAAATCTGCTTCATTTTTTTGAAGGGGTTAATAAACATGTGGATAAAGGTGAACTGGTAGATGTAGTGTATTTGGATTTTCAGAAGGCGTTTGACAAAGTCCCTCATGAGAGGCTTCTAAGAAAACTAAAAAGTCATGGGATAGGAGGCGATGTCCTTTCGTGGATTACAAGCTGGTTAAAAGACAGGAAACAGAGAGTAGGATTAAATGGACAATTTTCTCAGTGGAAAAGGGTAAACAGTGGAGTGCCTCAGGGATCTGTACTTGGACCAGTGCTTTTCAATACATTTATAAATGATCTGGAAAGGAATATGACCAGTGAAGTCATCAAATTTGCAGATGATACAAAATTATTCAGAGTAGTTAAATCACAAGCAGATTGTGGTACATTACAGGAGGACCTTGCGAGACTGGAAGATTGGGCATCCAAATGGCAGATGAAATTTAATGTGGATAAGTGCAAGGTGCTGCATATAGGGAAAAATAACCCTTGCTGTAGTTACACGATGTTAGATTCCATGTTAGGAGCTACCACCCAGGAAAAAGATCTAGGCATGATAGTGGATAATACTTTAAAATCGTCGGCTCAGTGTTCTGCAGCAGTCAAAAAAGCAAACAGAATGTTGGGAATTATTAGGAAGGGAATTGTTAATAGAACGGAAAATGTCATAATGCCTCTGTATCGCTCCATGGTTAGACCGCACCTTGAATAATGTGTAGGGATATGAATCGTTTTTATAACGAATCGAAATATTGTACGATATTTTTTAATTCATTATGTATCGGTTAAACTGCGAAACAAACAATTTTTCCCCAAACGTTTTTGTTACTTTTTGTTATTTTTTGTTAGTGCGCGCTAACTCCCATTAAGCCGAAAAACGATTTTTTACTAAAAAAAAATGCCAATCCGTGGGAAACGAGATTTTCCTGCGGCCAGACAAACCCGACAGCGCAAACGATTGGCCACATGATTCACATCCCTAATAATGTGTACAATTCTGGTCGCTGCATCTCAAAAAAGATATAGTTGCGATGGAGAAGGTACAGAGAAGGGCGACCAAAATGATAAAGGGGCTGGAACAGCTTCCCTATGAGGAAAGGCTGAAGAGGTTAGGACTTTTCAGCTTGGAGAAGAGACGACTGAGGGGGGATATGATAGAGGTCTTTAAGATCATTAGAGGTCTTGAACGAGTAGATGTGACTCGGTTATTTACTCTTTCGAATAATAGAAAGTCTAGGGGGCACTCCATGAAGTTAGCATGGGGCACATTTAAAACTAATCGGAGAAAATTCTTTTTCACTCAACGCACAATAAAGCTCTGGAATTTGTTGCCAGAGGATGTGGTTAGTGCAGTTAGTGTAGTGTTGCAGATTTTGGTAATATCTTTAAAAAGACAACTTTCCTGATAGTTCTTCTGCAATATTGCTTATGAAAATGTTGAAAAGAGCTAGTCCAAGGATCGATCCCTGTGGCACTCCTCTCCTCGAAGGACAGGAGTGCCTCCTACTTAACTAGTTTTTATCCCAGTCAGTCACTTTATGACCCATACAATAAGTCCTCTATGCAGAACCATGCCAAAGGTCTTACTGAAATCCAAAACACTAGATCTAGTGCTGTCCCTTACCAACTTTCTGGTCACTCAATCAAAGAAATTCATGCGATTCATCTGACAAATCCTAGCTCTGATAAAACCATGCTGCCTTGTATCTTGTAATCCATTGGATTCTAGAAACTGCATTGCCCTAGTTGCTTATATCGGAATTCCCGTACTAGCAGTGATTCCATTAATTTGCTTACCAGAGAGGTCAGACTAACCGGCCTGTAGTTCCACTTTCAGGAATAGGAACTGCATGCGCCCCTCTCCAGGCCTCCAGAACTACTCCAGACTCTAAAGAGGCATTGAAGAGGTCACCAGCAGAGCTGCCAGGACATCTCTAAGTTCCCTTTGTACCCTTGGATGTGTCCCATCCGGCCCTATCAATGTATCCAGTCTTGGTTTAACTGGTTCCTTACATTGTTTGAAGTTTACCTTGCTTCCAATTCTTTTGGTGTCCGCTCTCTGTGGTCCTAATCCTGGTCCTTTCTCAGTAAACAGCCAAGGGGAAATTTAAACTGATGGGCATCGCTTCTGCCCCATTTTGACTACTGGAACTGCATGGATGGGGTAAGTGGCATTAAAGGTGAGGGGAGGAGGTGGGGGATACGTAGAAGAAGGCTCAGGGGCATGGTGTTTACATTTTTTAATATCGGTGGGACTGGAGATATTTTTTTGTTTATAAAGTAAAAGGAAATGAATAAGAAATGAATTTCAGTGGAAAGATTTTTCATTATGCTAATTCAACCCCCTTTTTTGTGTCATTTTATTAGAAAATGAATTCACATCCCAAACACAATGAAGGCAAACTCGTTAAGATATCATTAATCCTAATACAGAAAACTGAAGCCATGGCCAAAGCATGAGCAGTGAGCCCGGCTGTATAAGTGAAGCCAGTCAGAAGGGACGGCAAGCTTACCTGAGCTCGTGTGGCTGTCAGGACCTGTGGCTTTACTTTCACTGCAGCTGCTCTTTCTTCATCTCCAGAGGCTGCCGCCCTAGACGGCCTCCTCTGACTGATGGTTAATTGTATAAGTGAAGCCAGTCAGAAGGGACGGCAAGCTTACCTGAGCTCGTGTGGCTGTCAGGACCTGCGGCTTTACTTTCACTGCAGCTGCTCTTTCTTCATCTCCAGAGGCTGCCGCCCTAGACGGCCTCCTCTGACTGATGGTTAATTGGCCCTGGAGCAGGCTCTTCCATCACGTGATAGCCCCTACTCCAGAGTTGTGGCAAGCCAGCACTGGGTTCACTTTGATGCAACGCACCATCTTCCCTCCCTCTCCCACCCCACCTCCCTAGCATCATCATCACTTCCCTTTTCCCAATCCCACCCCCTGGAATCACCCCCGCTCTCCCTCCCTCCAGAGACTTTTCTTCCTTTCTCACCCTCTCCCTCCAGAGGCTCTTCCTTCTTTCTCATTGGATCTCTTCCAATAAACTTCTCTCCTTCTCACCTCCTCCCTCTCTGGTTCTTTTCCCCTTCTCACTCCCTAGCTCCCTCCAGATGCTCTCCCCCCCCCTTTCACCCCATTCCTCTCAGGATCTTTTCCCTTCTCACCCTCCCCCACTCTTCATACCCCAGCACATTGGAGTATCACTTGTTTTCCACTGAAGCAGAGCATGGCTGTCTCCTCAGCATTGCAATTTGCCTTTCCAATCCTCCTTCCCACCGTGGCCCAGCCTCAGGAACAGTCTTTAATCGCATGACATTTCCTGCTGCTGTGGGGCCAGTCTCAAGCATCTCATACTGCAAAACTGTCTCTGCGGCAGCAGGAGACAATGTGCAATTAAACACTGCTTCTGCTGCCAGCCCAGAGGAGGCAACATTTTTTTTGGTTTATTCATTTGTTTCATAGGTTACCTCCATTCATTTCATTAGTTTCAAATTTTAAAAAAGTTTCATTTTATGATTATTTTTATTTAATAATATTTTTTAATCACTCCACTGATTAAAAATCACCCAAATCAATTTACAATAATAACACATGCTGGGTCAGACCAAGAGTCCATCAAGCCCAGCATCCTGTTTCCAACAGAGGCCAAAACCAGGCCACAAGAACCTGGCAGTGGCTATTCCCTAAGTAAACTTGATTAATAGCCGTTAATGGACTTCTCCTTCAAGAACTTATCCAAACGTTTTTTAAACCCAGCTATACTAACTGCACTAACCACATCCTCTGGTAACAAATTCCAGAGCTTTATTGTGCGTTGAGTGAAAAAGAATTTTCTCCGATTAGTCTTAAATGTGCTACTTGCTAACTTCATGGAGTGTCCCCTAGTCTTTCTATTATTTGAAAGTGTAAATAACCGAGTCACATCTACTCGTTCAAGACCTCTCATGATCTTAAAGACCTCTATCATATCCCCCCCTCAGCCGTCTCTTCTCCAAGCTGAACAGCCCTAACCTCTTCAGTCTTTCCTCATAGGGGAGCTGTTCCATCCCCTTATCATTTTGGTTGCCCTTCTCTGTACCTTCCCCATCGCAACTATATCTTTTTTGAGATGTGGCGACCAGAATTGTACACAGTATTCAAGGTATGGTCTCACCATGGAGCGATATAGAGGCATTATGACATTTTCCGTTCTATTAACCATTCCCTTCCTAATAATTCCTAACATTCTATTTGCTTTTTTGACTGCCGCAGCACACTGAGCTGACGATTTCAATGTGTTATCCACTATGATGCCTAGATCTTTTTCCTGGGTGGTAGCTCCTAACATGGAACCTAACATCGTGTAACTACAGCAAGGGTTATTTTTCCCTATATGCAACACCTTGCACTTATCCACATTAAATTTCATCTGCCATTTGGATGCCCAATCTTCCAGTCTTGCAAGGCCCTCCTGCTGCTGGGGCACTTGCCACCCTCAAAAAATGGCTCCCCCCCAGTTTCCTAGGGTGGGAAGTGCTCCAGCAGCAATGCCTATTATCAGAGTGGCTTCCACAAACTGCACTGTTCAGCTCACCCTGCTTCCCTGTGTTTCAATTTGCCCATTTTCTTTTATTCTGAGAGCAAAGGAAAGAATCTGCATTTTCCCTCCAGTAAAGATGGTGTGTGTGTGTGATAGTAATAAGACACCTGCAGTCAGCGCGGCTTCGTGAAATAATCACCCCTCTTGGGGATAGAAGCATCTGCTTGTGACTCAGAAGGTCCCAGAGGAACGGATATTTGTTAGGATGCCACACCTCATCCTACCTTTTCAGGCTTGCTTAAATTATCTTATGTTGGAAAATGCAATACATGTCGCTTTATGTAAATACTTTCTTTTTTGTATTTTTGGCTGCAGAATAGCTCCTGCTAAATAATACTTAAAAGCAGTCTTTGAAGGACTTCATATTCTAAATTAATAAAGGGGGTAATTAACATGTTTTAGCACACCAATCTAAATTAACGAAGACTGGGGCTGAGGTTACTGGATTTCTCTCTTTCATACCTGTTTTGTGCTTTTTTTAATGATTTGACCTGGAGACTGTTGAGAAAACCAAAAGGAACGTCTCCCATGTATGCACGGCCTGTAATCAGATAAACAGAGGTTTTGGCCCTTCAGTACCCGATTCTCAACCTTCCAGGAACGATGTCCATGCCTGTTTGCAACTGTGGCACCTTAGCTCTCCAGCCCACACAGTCTGAGGGAGACTTCGTGGCTCACCTGTGAATTCTCTAAAGTCCACAGACTGTTACTCAGGAGGAAGGTGACATGTCGGTGTGGGAAAGATTCTGTTTGTGCAGAGCGCTCTCTTTCTATAGCGGTCTTGGAGAACGGTCACACAATTCTGTGAGGTTTACCCACTGGCTTCTTCAGTTTGCTAGAGGGATTGTGGACTGTAAGAGACGTTACACCAGATATGGTGGCAGTGGCCTAGCATAATCTCATTTTGGCAAATTATCCCAACAAAGCATTAATAAAATAAGCAACGTAACTTTTCCCTGGGACTGAGGCGTATTCCTCACATTATTCTTTCAAGAAGAGTTGCCACTCGTCTCCTGGGAGCACTTGGGTGTATTCTGCGCCTCTCCCTTCTCCTGACTGACGAATGTACGGGGAGTTGTAAGTACGGCACTCGTGAAAGAAAAGGCAACGAGACTTTCGTTTTTGAAACCCGGGATTGTTTCCTGAGGTTGTGCCTCTAGAAACGGACTCCAGTTTTCCTTTCCACCTACTTAAAGGTAACTGGTATTCGGCCTCAGCCTATTTATGATACAAAACAGGGGAGAGCAAAATTGTATTAAGACATACCAGGGTGTTACTGAGCAGCATCTGCTGTATTTTATAAATAGAAATATATGCCAGGCTCTGTAAATCATGTTGTATGACTTATGTTTGTTAAACATATCCTCGGTAAGAAAGTAAGTAAATCGGAAAGGACTTTGCACCGTATGTAAAAGTGCACTGGCGTCGTAAGATTAAAAGAAAGAAAAGTTGCCTTTATTTCAAACAGATGAGATGTTGTCTCTCGGCTTACTGAGTGAAAAAAGGTCATCAATGCACTGCAGGACTGCACTGGGCCCACTGGCTGGACATTTTGGTCTTTGTCTGCACTCATTAACTACTTCACAAAGGGAAGGATGCACGGCTGGGGCAAGCAGAGGAGAAGAGGGAATTAATTAGGGGCTATAATGGTGAATGGGAGATGTGGCTGGGCAGGCTGGTTGGGTGGGGAGGCCTTTATCTGTCACTCATGAGGAGATCCCAAGGTTGAAAAGGTTGAATATATAAAACCTAGCAAGGGTCATTTTCAAACTCATTTCTGTGAGTAAAACAGTGCTTTACCCGGAGAAATTAGCTTTTAGAAAACTGCCCGCCCAATGTACACACATGTGTCCCCAGATAGTGCCACTGTGCCTGCACGTGTGTGTGTGTGTGTGTGTGTGTGCACGCGTGCGCGCTCGGGAGCAGAGTTAGGAATTATGTATATATTTTTTTAAAATCTAACGATTGTGCATATTTTTACTTACAAAGATTATTAGCAGCAAAGAGCAGGTGCAAGTGTGTACAGATAATTTCCTTCTAAAATTTTCAAAGTGAAAGTACCTGGGTAATATTTCACTTCAAAAATAGAACCAAGTCGGCGGTTACAAACTAGCAGAGGGCTCTGCAGTCACTGCAGTCTGGAAATGACCACCCTCGTGTATGGCGATGCATGCATGCAAAATGCAGACTAAAATGCATCCAGGTTTTCACTGGTAAGCTAACCCGCAGAACTTTCTAATGCTTACCACAAAGTCTACACACACAGAGAATAGCAAGGGCCCTGCCAGGAGGACCAGCGGTACCCGCAGGGCACCCGGCCTATTGGGTGAGCACAGCCCTAGAGAAGGTGAACCGCTGAGAGCTTATGGGCCGTGTACAAGGAGCATAGGAGAGTTGCTCAAGGAAGGAACAGTACAATTATTTATTATTTTTAATAATACCCAGTTTAGCTTAAAAAAATATGTTACTGTTGAAGGCAGGTACTGAAAAAGCATTAAAAACACCGCCTGCAGCAACTTTATGCTTGTGTGGGTAGAAATTTTGAAGCAGCTTGACCAAAGGTGACAGCTGCTTCCAGCCCAGATGAGCAGGAAAATCTGGAGAATGGGTTTGCAAAGGCATTAAGGAATTTCACGAAGCAGATTTTACCTTGGGCTTCTTTATATATTTGTATGCTTGCTCCAGAGAAGAGCTATGGTGGATTGGAACATAACATCCATAGAAACGGTGGCTCAATCTGCTCCTAGGCTGTCATTCCTTTTCGGGGGGAAATGCAAAAATCGTTGTTTGTTCTGTTAAATACCCCTCAGTGGTCCCTAATCAATAAGGTATTCTGGAGCTGAATTTACCCTGTTTCACACAGACCTGTTGTTGTCTCCTTTTATTGCTGAAAATGCATTGTTAAAGTTAGCTGAGGCATCAGTTAATATTGTCTGTGCTGTAATTCTTGGCTTCCTTCTTTAATAGCAGCACCAAGGAGCAGGTACCAGTCAGGTCTTCTCCTGCTCTGCCAAGCAGTGGGTCACAGCTACCAGCTCTTCACAGGGCACCCGAACGACAAACTACAAACAAATGGAAAAAGAAGGTGAGCAAATGCGATTAGCCTGAGCATGTCAGCCTGCAAAGGCACTTTGTAGTCTCTAAATGGCCCTGCAGCTTTGCAATTCCATAACAAGGAGAATGAAATCGTTCTAAGAAAACTCTTCCATCCTGAAGAATAGCCCCCAGAATAAATAACTTTCACAGGCTTCTGCCCAGCCGACTTCGGACCGGTTTCCCCCCCCCCCCCACCCCCATTATTTTGGTCCAGCATCGATCCCCGTTGAATTCTGCGGTGGGAAGGCGAGAGGCGCTCCCCGGCTGAAGGGGGTCGGGGTCACTCCCCCTCCCCAGCAGCTTCGGCGCACTCTCGGGCAAGATTCATTCCTGGCCACCGGATCGATGGAAGATGGGTTTTCCTCCTGACATCAAGCCATCTAATTTGCTGTTTATCTTTGGCTTATTGAGTTTTGAGCATTCCTAAATCATAGCTCTCAGCTGTTTAATTTCACCTGTGAATTTTATCTTCCCCTGTAGCAGTTTGGCATAACTCTTTTGCCTAAGAGGAGTGGGCTGATGGAGGTTACTGCCTGTCCAGCCCGCTAACGTTAGGGTACTTTGTAGACTTTTCTCTTTCCCTGTGGCCATAGATCAGATCATCTCTAGGGAAATCATTTCTTGCCGTCGTTATTACCCCGATAGCACCTTCCTCTGCTCTCCCTTGTTTCAACCCTGCTCTGACAAAGTGCCTCCATGTGGGAAAAGCCTTTAACGCGCATCACTTGATTAACCCTTTGCAGCTCAGACTTGTCTGCAGTTTTCTGTTCAGTGTTTATCAGTGTCTGCTCCCTTACCCTTTGGGGGCCGTGTTCTAGCATTTTTCCACCAGCACTAATATCCATAAATAAACAGGCCTCCTGCAGAAAGAAAATTGTCTTGCTTTATAACTTACTATGGTGCTGGATGGCAGAGACAATCCGTGCATCCGGTGGGAAGTTCCCTGGTTTCACTCCGCGCCCTAACATCAGGTCTAAGAGTCCCCAGGGGCGAAAGGGAATCCATACTGAGCCCAGGCCTTCTCGCTGGTAGCCGAAGGTGAGGACCTGCCCAAACCGCTGGCCTGCTCCAGTGAAAGGACTTCCATACAGTCACCCGGCTTCTCTTCATACGACTTTCAGAAACAACCAAGGCTACCAAGAATTAGAGATGTGAATCGGAACCGGAATCGGTTCGGTTCCGATTCAAATCTTATAATTTTTATCATCCGGCCCAATTGGTTTTTTGTTTATCGGCTGCGCCCGATCCGATAAACAAAAAACCCACCCTGACCCTTTAAAACTGACCCCTTAGCATCCCCCACCCTCCCGACCCCCCCCAAAACGTTTTAAAATTACCTGGTGGTCCAGTGGGGGCGCCGGGAACAATCTCCCGCTCTCGGGCCATCGGCTGCGCTAATAAAAATGGCGCCAATGGCCCTTTGCCCTTACCATGTGACAGGGTATCAGTGCCATTGGCCGGCCCCTGTCACATGGTAGGAGCACTGGATGGCCGGCGCCATCTTTAAAAACGGCACGGGCATGGCCGGCCATTTTTATTAGTGGCAGCCGACGGCCCGAGAGCAGGCGATCGGTCCCGGCGCCCCCACTGGACCACCAGGTAATTTTAAAACGTTTTGGTGGGGTTCGGGAGGGTGGGGGAAGGTAAGGGATTCGTTTTAAAGGGTCGGGTGGGTTTAGGGGTTGTTTTGGTGGGCCGGTTTTCCCGCCCTCCCCCCAAATAACTCCCGTTAGTGGACACAAACCCGATTAACGATTTTTCACGATAAATCGGGGGAATTTCTATTGTATCGCACTCTTTAACGATTTTTGACGATTTAAAAAATATCGGACGATATTTGGTATCCCTACCAAGAATAGTTTGACTTTCCAGTTTGTAGCTGCTCATGATAAGTTACTTTTTTTCAGGTGTAATAAGAAAGGGATTTGCAAATGCAGCAAAATGGGTGAATTTCAAAGTTGTTTTTTTCACTTTGCCTGTTTCATAAGAACATTTCCAATTTTTTCTCACAAAGAAAAATTGGCCAAGAAGCCCAAATTCCTCTTTTCTGAGACGTGGGTCTCCTTTCCAGCCACACCGCCCTCCTCTCTGCACCTCCTCCTCCTCCTCGTCCACATTCTGCCAGTGCTCTTTTCTTTCCCGGTCAAGCCTTTAAAACTACATTTCTACAAAATAAGGAAAAAGGAATAAAAAGATAAGAGGAACCCTGCCCGAGGGGTGAAAGTGAGGCAGGAAGATGGGAAGCTGGAAATCAGTTTGCAAACAGAGTCTCACGAGAGAGGGCTTTGCTTTCCCTCATCCCAGACGGGGTCATTGGGTTTCAGGGAAAAAGTCTGAATACATTCATTTCCTGGGTTGTCTTGATTAGAAAGTCAGCTCTTCAGAGAAGGAACTGTCTCCTATATGTTTTGTACAGCGCTGTGTACGTCGAGTAGTGCCACACAAGCGATAAGTAGCAGCAAGGGTGAAAGAAAACTTTAACTTTTTTTTTCTTCTAATGAATTTTAAGAACACCCTGCCTTGCCCCACAAATACAAATCTAATAGCCAATGGCTCCTCATCTAGGGAGCCTGGTTCAGAAGCTTTTCTCCATAATTTGCTCAATAAGACGTTCAGCTGACCCGAATTCCCTCTGTCCCAGCCTCACATAAGAGCGGAACTGCTGACTCATCGCGTCGCTCGCTGTCCAATTCCACCAATTGGTCTTAAACCGCCTCTACTTGTTCACCCTTAAAACAATGAGTTAGCAAAATGTCATGAAAATGTTGAACAGCCATTAATAAAGAAATGACATTAAAGTACATCAAACTGAGAGGAATTCCAAAGTATCAGAGAAAAGGCAATGGAGGAAATATAGAGAAGGATGAGAAATAAAGTCTGTGAGACCCCCATCGATACAAAAAGGAAAAACCCTTTACAACATCACGCTCTTCTCTGCCCAAAATAACTGCTCTGGTTACAACATAGACACTGGTGATATCTGGCGTTTACTTCAATTTTTACAGCTAACCATCCTCTGTGCTTATCCCAGGCTTTACCCCTCACTCCCCCACAGCTAAGGATCCTCTGTGCTTATCCCAGGCTTTACCCCTCACTCCCCCACAGCTAAGGATCCTCTGTGCTTATCCCAGGCTTTACCCCACACTCCCTCACAGCTAAGGATCCTCTGTGCTTATCCCAGGCTTTACCCCTCACACTCCCACAGCTAAGGATCCTCTGTGCTTATCCCAGGCTTTACCCCTCACTCCCTCACAGCTAAGGATCCTCTGTGCTTATCCCAGGCTTTACCCCTCACTCCTCCACAGCTAAGGATCCTCTGTGCTTATCCCAGGCTTTACCCCTCACTCCCCCACAGCCAAGGATCCTCTGTGCTTATCCCAGGCTTTACCCCTCACTCCCCCACAGCTAAGGATCCTCTGTGCTTATCCCAGGCTTTACCCCTCACTCCCCCACAGCTAAGGATCCTCTGTGCTTATCCCAGGCTTTACCCCTCACTCCCCCACAGCTAAGGATCCTCTGTACTTATCCCAGGCTTTACCTCTCACACCCCCCACAGCTAAGGATCCTCTGTACTTATCCCAGGCTTTACCTCTCACACCCCCACAGCTAAGGATCCTCTGTGCTTATCCCAGGCTTTCCCCCCCCACTCCCCCACAGCTAAGGATCCTCTGTGCTTATCCCAGGCTTTACCCCTCACTCCCCCACAGCTAAGGATCCTCTGTGCTTATCCCAGGCTTTACCCCTCACTCCCCCCACAGCTAAGGATCCTCTGTGTTTATCCCAGGCTTTACCCCTCACTCCCCCACAGCTAAGGATCCTCTGTGCTTATCCCAGGCTTTACCCCTCACTCCCCCACAGCTAAGGATCCTCTGTGCTTATCCCAGGCTTTACCCCACACTCCCCCACAGCTAAGGATCCTCTGTGCTTATCCCAGGCTTTACCCCTCACTCCCCCACAGCTAAGGATCCTCTGTGCTTATCCCAGGCTTTACCTCTCACTCCCCCCACAGCTAAGGATCCTCTGTGCTTATCCCAGGCTTTACCTCTCACTCCCCCACAGCTAAGGATCCTCTGTGCTTATCCCAGGCTTTACCCCTCACTCCCCCACAGCTAAGGATCCTCTGTGCTTATCCCAGGCTTTACCCCTCACTCCCCCCACAGCTAAGGATCCTCTGTGCTTATCCCAGGCTTTACCCCTCACTCCCTCACAGCTAAGGATCCTCTGTGCTTATCCCAGGCTTTACCCCTCACTCCCCCCACAGCTAAGGATCCTCTGTGCTTATCCCATGCTTTACCCCTCACTCCCCCCACAGCTAAGGATCCTCTGTGCTTATCCCAGGCTTTACCTCTCACTCCCCCACAGCTAAGGATCCTCTGTGCTTATCCCAGGCTTTACCCCTCACTTCCTCACAGCTAAGGATCCTCTGTGCTTATCCCAGGCTTTACCCCTCACTCCCTCAAAGCTAAGGATCCTCTGTGCTTATCCCAGGCTTTACCTCTCACTCCCCCACAGCTAAGGATCCTCTGTGCTTATCCCAGGCTTTACCCCTCACTCCCTCAAAGCTAAGGATCCTCTGTGCTTATCCCAGGCTTTACCCCTCACTCCCTCAAAGCTAAGGATCCTCTGTGCTTATCCCAGGCTTTACCTCTCACTCCCCCACAGCTAAGGATCCTCTGTGCTTATCCCAGGCTTTACCCCTCACAGCTAAGGATCCTCTGTGCTTATCCCAGGCTTTACCCCTCACAGCTAAGGATCCTCTGTGCTTATCCCAGGCTTTACCCCTCACTCCCCCACAGCTAAGGATCCTCTGGTGCTTATCCCAGGCTTTACCTCTCACACCCCCACAGCTAAGGATCCTCTGTGCTTATCCCAGGCTTTACCCCTCACTCCCCCACAGCTAAGGATCCTCTGTGCTTATCCCAGGCTTTACCCCCTCACTTCCCCACAGCTAAGGATCCTCTGTGCTTATCCCAGGCTTTACCCCTCACTTCCCCACAGCTAAGGATCCTCTGTGCTTATCCCAGGCTTTACCCCTCACTTCCCCACAGCTAAGGATCCTCTGTGCTTATCCCAGGCTTTACCTCTCACACCCCCACAGCTAAGGATCCTCTGTGCTTATCCCAGGCTTTACCCCTCACAGCTAAGGATCCTCTGTGCTTATCCCAGGCTTTACCCCTCACTCCCCCACAGCTAAGGATCCTCTGTGCTTATCCCAGGCTTTACCCCTCACTCCCCCACAGCTAAGGATCCTCTGTGCTTATCCCAGGCTTTACCCCTCACTCCCTCACAGCTAAGGATCCTCTGTGCTTATCCCAGGCTTTACCCCTCACTCCCCCACAGCTAAGGATCCTCTGTGCTTATCCCAGGCTTTATCCCTCACTCCCCCCACAGCTAAGGATCCTCTGTGCTTATCCCAGGCTTTATCCCTCACTCCCCCACAGCTAAGGATCCTCTGTGCTTATCCCAGGCTTTACCCCTCACTCCCCCACAGCTAAGGATCCTCTGTGCTTATCCCAGGCTTTACCCCTCACTCCCTCACAGCTAAGGATCCTCTGTGCTTATCCCAGGCTTTACCCCTCACTCCCCCATAGCTAAGGATCCTCTGTGCTTATCCCAGGCTTTACCCCTCACTCCCTCACAGCTAAGTATCCTCTGTGCTTATCCCAGGCTTTACCTCTCACTCCCCCGCAGCTAAGGATCCTCTGTGCTTATCCCAGGCTTTACCTCTCACTCCCTCACAGCTAAGGATCCTCTGTGCTTATCCCAGGCTTTACCTCTCACTCCCTCACAGCTAAGGATCCTCTGTGCTTATCCCAGGCTTTACCCCTCACTCCCCCACAGTTAAGGATCCTCTGTGCTTATCCCAGGCTTTACCCCTCACTCCCCCACAGTTAAGGATCCTCTGTGCTTATCCCAGGCTTTACCCCTCACTCACCCCACAGCTAAGGATCCTCTGTGCTTATCCCAGGCTTTACCCCTCACTCACCCCACAGCTAAGGATCCTCTGTGCTTATCCCAGGCTTTACCCCTCACTCCTCCACAGCTAAGGATCCTCTGTGCTTATCCCAGGCTTTACCCCTCACTCCCCCGCAGCTAAGGATCCTCTGTGCTTATCCCAGGCTTTACCCCTCACTCCCCCACAGCTAAGGATCCTCTGTGCTTATCCCAGGCTTTACCCCTCACTCCCCCCCACAGCTAAGGATCCTCTGTGCTTATCCCAGGCTTTACCCCTCACTCCCCCCACAGCTAAGGATCCTCTGTGCTTATCCCAGGCTTTACCCCTCACTCCCCCACAGTTAAGGATCCTCTGTGCTTATCCCAGGCTTTACCCCTCACTCACCCCACAGCTAAGGATCCTCTGTGCTTATCCCAGGCTTTACCCCTCACTCCCCCACAGCTAAGGATCCTCTGTGCTTATCCCAGGCTTTACCCCTCACTCCTCCACAGCTAAGGATCCTCTGTGCTTATCCCAGGCTTTACCCCTCACTCCCCCGCAGCTAAGGATCCTCTGTGCTTATCCCAGGCTTTACCTCTCACTCCCTCACAGCTAAGGATCCTCTGTGCTTATCCCAGGCTTTACCTCTCACTCCCTCACAGCTAAGGATCCTCTGTGCTTATCCCAGGCTTTACCCCTCACTCCCCCACAGCTAAGGATCCTCTGTGCTTATCCCAGGCTTTACCACTCACTCCCTCACAGCTAAGGATCCTCTGTGCTTATCTCAGGCAATACCTCTTACTCCCCCACAGCTAAGGATCCTCTGTGCTTAACCCAGGCAATACCTCTTACTCCCCCACAGCTAAGGATCCTCTGTGCTTATCCCAGGCTTTTCCTCTCACTCCCCCCCACAGCTAAGGATCCTCTGTGCTTATCCCAGGCAATACCTCTTACTCCCCCACAGCTAAGGATCCTCTGTGCTTATCCCAGGCTTTACCCCTCACTCCCTCACAGCTAAGGATCCTCTGTGCTTATCCCAGGATTTACCCCTCATTCCCTCACAGCTAAGGATTCTCTGTGCTTATCCCAGGCTTTACCCCTCACTCCCCCCCACAGCTAAGGATCCTCTGTGCTTATCCCAGGCTTTACCCCTCACTCCCTCACAGCTAAGGATCCTCTGTGCTTATCCCAGGCTTTACCCCTCACTCCCCCCACAGCTAAGGATCCTCTGTGCTTATCCCAGGCTTTACCCTTCACTCCCCCCCACAGCTAAGGATCCTCTGTGCTTATCCCAGGCTTTACCCCTCACTCCCTCACAGCTAAGGATCCTCTGTGCTTATCCCAGGCTTTACCCCTCACTCCCCCCACAGCTAAGGATCCTCTGTGCTTATCCCAGGCTTTACCCCTCACTCCCCCACAGCTAAGGTTACTCTGTGCTTATCCCAGGCTTTACCCCTCACTCCCCCACAGCTAAGGATCCTCTGTGCTTATCCCAGGCTTTACCCCTCACTCCCCCACAGCTAAGGTTACTCTGTGCTTATCCCAGGCTTTACCCCTCACTCCCCCAGAGCTAAGGATCCTCTGTGCTTATCCCAGGCTTTACCTCTCACAGCTAAGGATCCTCTGTGCTTATCCCAGGCTTTACCCCTCACTCCCCCACAGCTAAGGATCCTCTGTGATTATCCCAGGCTTTACCCCTCACCTGTCATCAGCATTCCCTGTAACACCACTACAATAAGTCAGGTGTCTGGGGAGGACAAATGAGAGCATAGACATGTTTAACTAACAGTTGTTGTTTCAATGTTCGGGTACCAAGTCATTATGACTGAAATTTTCATTTTGCTTAGTCACAGTGAGTCCAGAAAATAGTGTGCAGGCTGTGCTCTTTTATGGGGATAATTCACTAGACACGTGAAATGAAAGATTGTCTTTTTGAAAATATGCCATAAGAAATTCAGGATTGGCAATGTGTTGAGATGGGTCATATCAGCATGTTGGTAAGCCACAGGGAGTGATGATGACAGTGTGTATGGGATGGTAGATCTCATTGTAGTGGTATTACAGGGAATGCTGATGACAGCATGTGTGGGATGGTAGGTCTCATTGTAGTGGTGTTACAGGGAATGCTGATGACAGTTTGTGTGGGATGGTAGGTCTCATTGTAGTGGTGTTACAGGGAATGCTGATGACAGCATATGTGGGATGGTAGCACAGAGGATCCTTAGCTGTGGGGGGAATGAGGGGTAAAGCCTGGGATAAGCATAGAGGAATCTAAAGCAAGGTAGTGTAGACGTAGACTCTAAAGCAAGTACTGTAGATGTAGACTCTAAAGCAAGGTACTGTAGACATAGACGCTGAAACGAGGTAGGGTAGATGTAGACGCTGAAACAAGATAGGGTAGACGTAGACGCTGAAAAAAGTGGGAAGGTTGAGACATTGGCACAGTACCTCAGGGCGCCCTACACAGCCAGTACCCCTGGTCTGGTCATGGACCACCCTGTCCTACACCCGCAGGAGCGGGACTCGTGTAGGAAAGGAAGAACGCTGCACAAAGCAGTCCAGGGTAATGTACTGCACACCGGCAGTCTAAAGCAGGTTACTGTACTCTGGCAGTCTGAAGCAGGCTACTGCACTCTGGCAGTCTGAAGCAAGATTAAAAACATCAGGATCAGGATCAGGAACAGGAACAGGAACAGACACCTAGGAACATCATGAAACATCAGGACGTGCAAGACACGGACACCAAGCTGAAGCAAACACAGAGGCCTGATGGAGTGCTGGAAGAGGAGACATCCAGAGAGGTGTAACTCCAATGCAAGGCCAGGCATGAGTGCTGGAGCAAAGTTTTTATAACCCAGAAGCAGGCAACTCCCTGGGAGGAGTCCAGATGGTCCACCCCTCGCTGGCTCTATAAGAGTGGAGAGGAGCCGTGGGCCCGCCCCTTAGGAGAAGGGCGTGACCCACACCAGAGCATCCAGGCTGCAGTGGAGCAGGCTTCGAGTAGGCCCCGAACAACACTGAAGGCCACCCAAGCCGTGGAGCAGTATCCAGACAATTGCTCAGGCGAGGCCCTGGCTTCGGAGCGGCCTCCAGAAAAAGGTGAGATGCCTCCTGTGGTGCAGCTACAGAAGGAATCGTAACACAGTCCATATCTATTCCACACATTAAGAAAGGTGTAAAGAAGGCAAAACGATTACCGTTCCATTAAATCATTTCTTTCTATTTGCTCTACGATTTTGATCTTGAGAATAGTTTCCACTATTTTTCCCGGCACTGAAGTCAGGCTCACTGGTCTATGGTTACCCGGATCACCCCTGGAGCCTTTTTTAAATATTGGGTTACATTGGCCACCTTCCAGTCATCAGGTACAATAAATGATTTTAATGATAGGTTACAAATTTTAACTAATAGATCAGAAATTTCATTTTTTAGTTCCTTCTGTACCCTAGGATGCATACCATCCATTCCAGGTGATTTGCTACTCTTTAGTTTGTCAATCTGGCCTACTACATCTTCCAGATTCACAGTGATTTCGTTCAGTTCGTCTGACTCATCACCCCTGAAAACCATCTCCGGAACTGGTATCTCCCCAACATCCTTATTAGTAAACATGGAAGCAAAGAATTCATTTAGTCTTTCTGCAATGGCCTTATCTTCCCTAAGAGCCCCTTTAACCCCTCTGTCATCTAATGCTCCAACCGATTCCCTCACTGGTTTCTTGCTTCGGATATATTTTAAAAAGTTTTTATTATGAGTTTTTGCCTTTATGGTCAACTTCATTTCAAATTCTCTCTTCACCTGTCTTATCAATGTTTTACACTTAACTTGACAATGCTTATGTTTTATCCTATTTTCTTCAGATGGATTCTTTTTCCAATTTTTGAAGGATGTTTTTTTGGCTAAAATAGCCTCTTTCACCTCACCTTTTAACCATGACATAAGAAAATGCCATACTGGGTCAGACCAAGGGTCCATCAAGCCCAGCATCCTGTTTCCAACAGTGGCCAATCCAGGCAATAAGAACCTGGCAAGTACCCAAAAACTAAGTCTATTTCATGTTACCATTGCTAATGGCAGTGGCTATTCTCTAAGTGAACTTAATGGCAGGTAATGGACGTCTCCTCCAAGAACTTATCCAATCCTTTTTTAAACATAGCTATACTAACTGCACTAACCACATCCTCTGGCAACAAATTCCAGAGTTTAATTGTGCGTTGAGTAAAAAAGAACTTTCTCCGATTAGTTTTAAATGTGCTACATGCTAACTTCATAGAGTGCCCCCTAGTCTTTCTATTATCCGAAAGAGTAAATAACCAATTCACATCTACCCGTTCTAGACCTCTCATGATTTTAAACATCTCTATCATATCCCCCCTCAGCCGTCTCTTCTCCAAGCTGAAAAGTCCTAACCTCTTTAGTCTTTCCTCATAGGGGAGCTGTTCCATTCCCCTTATCATTTTGGTAGCCCTTCTCTGTACCTTCTCCATTGCAATTATATCTTTTTTGAGATGCGGCGACCAGAATTGTACACAGTATTCAAGGTGCGGTCTCACCATGGAGTGATACAGAGGCATTATGATATTTTCCGTTTTATTTACCATTCACTTTCTAATAATTCCCAACATTCTGTTTGCTTTTTGACTGCCGCAGCACACTGAACCGACAATTTCAATGTGTTATCCACTATGACGCCTAGATCTCTTTCTTGGGTTGTAGCACCTAATATGGAACCCAACATTGTGTAATTATAGCATGGGTTATTTTTCCCTATATGCATCACCTTGCACTTATCCACATTAAATTTCATCTGCCATTTGGATGCCCAATTTTCCAGTCTCACAAGGTCTTCCTGCAATTTATCACAATCTGCTTGTGATTTAACTACTCTGAACAATTTTGTGTCATCTGCAAATATGATTATCTCACTAGTCGTATTTCTTTCCAGATTATTTATAAATATATTGAAAAGTAAGGGTCCCAATACAGATCCCTGAGGCATTCCACTTTCCACTCCCTTCCACTGAGAAAATTGTCTATTTAATCCTACTCTCTGTCTTTTAGCCAGTTTGCAATCCACGAAAGGACATCGCCACCTATCCCATGACTTTTTACTTTTCCTAGAAGCCTCTCATGAGGAACTTTGTCAAACGCCTTCTGAAAGTCCAAGTATACTACATCTACTGGTTCACCTTTATCCACATGTTTATTAACTCCTTCAAAAAAATGAAGCAGATTTGTGAGGCAAGACTTGCCCTGGGTAAAGCCATGCTGACTTTGTTCCATTAAACCATGTCTTTCTATATGTTCTGTGATTTTGAAGTTTAGAACACTTTCCACTATTTTTCCTGGCACTGAATTCAGGCTAACTGGTCTGTAGTTTCCCGGATCGCCCCCGGAGCCTTTTTTAAATATTGGGTTACATTGGCCACCCTCCAGTCTTCAGGTACAATAGATGATCACCCCTGGAGCCCTTTTGAAATATTGGGGTTACATTTGCTATCCTCCAGTCTTCAGGTACAATGATGATTTTAATGATAGGTTACAAATTTTTACTAATAGGTCTGAAATTTCATTTTTTTAGTTCCTTCAGAACTCTGGGGTGTATACCATCTTGTCCAGGTGATTTACTACTCTTAGGATTGTCAATCAGGCCTACCACATCTTCTAGGTTCACCGTGATTTGATTCAGTCCATCTGAATCATTACCCATGAAAACCTTCTCCATTACGGGTACCTCCCCAACAACCTCTTCAGTAAACACCGAAGCAAAGAAATCATTTAATCTTTTTGCGATGGCCTTATCTTCTCTAAGTGCCCCTTTAACCCCTCGATCATCTAATGGCCCAACTGACTCCCTCACAGGCTTTCTGCTTCAGATATATTTTAAAATATTTTTACTGTGAGTTTTTGCCTCTACAGCCAACTTCTTTTCAAATTCTTTCTTAGCCTGTCTTATCAATGTCTTACATTTAACTTGCCAACGTTTATGCTTTATCCTATTTTCTTCTGTTGGATCCTTCTTCCAATTTTTGAATGATGATCTTTTGGCTAAAATAGCTTCTTTCAACTCCCCTTTTAATCGTTTTGCCTTCTTTCCACCTTTCTTAATGTGTGGAATACATCTGGACTGTGCTTCTAGAATGGTATTTTTTAACAATGACTACGCCTCTTGGACATTTTTTAATTTTGTAGCTGCTCCTTTCAGTTTTTTTCTTACAATTTTTCTCATTTTATCAAAGTTTCCCTTTTGAAAGTTTAGCACGAGAGCCATGGATTTGCATACTGTTCCTCTTCCAGTCATTAAATGAAATTTGATCATATTATGATCACTATTGCCAAGCGGCCCCACCACCGTTACCTCTCTCACCAAGTCCTGTGCTCCACTGAGAATTAGATCTAAAATTGCTCCCTCTCTCGTCGGTTCCTGAACCAATTGCTCCATAAAGCTATCATTTATTCCATCCAGGAACGTTATCTCTCTAGCGTGTCCCGATGATACATTTACCCAGTCAATATTGGGGTAATTGAAGTCTCCCATTATTACTGCACTACCAATTTGGTTAGCTTCCCTAATTTCTCTTAGCATTTCACTGTCCATCTCACCATCTTGACCAGGTGGACGGTAGTATACCCCTATCACTGTAGTCTTCCCTGACACACAAGGGATTTCTACCCATAAAGATTCAATTTTGTATTTAGTCTCATGCAGGATGAGTGGAAAAAGAGTGGAAAGGGAAGAATGCTGGGGTCATCCTTGGTGGGGGGGGGGGGAGGAGTGGTGATGGTGGGGAGGAAGGGGATGAGAGAATGTGGATTAGTGGTGGGCCTGATGGTTGAAGAGAGAAAGCTGATATGCATTGTTCTTCCTCCCTCCCCACTTATCAACAGCAATCTCAGAAGGACAATGACTTAAAAGTTCCCGGGTATGGCTATCACCCCTCCCCCCTCCCCCACCCCTCCCACGTCCTGAGGGAGTGAAGGGTAGGTGTGTACAATACTGCAACCTCCAAACCAAAGGGTTTGGTAGCCACGTAAAAGATTTGGGTGCTATGAATGGGGAAGTGGAGAGGGTGCAAGCCCCACTGAAGATGTGAACAGACACGGGAAAATCACCCTCTGCTGCTTGCTACATGCCTGGCAATTGGAAGCAACGTCAGAAGAAAAGACACAATTTCTCTTCAGTCGTGAAATAACAAGAGATGGATGTGTGACATGCTTAAACATATGCATCCAGAAACCCTTGCCAGATGTCAAAAAACAGTGTTTAATTTATCAATTTGCTTAAAAGTTAATCTTTCAGGAGATGCCATATTGCATATTTCCATAATCCAATCTTCTGAGTATGCAGCTACAGGGGTTTAGTGGATGTTGGCGGAGGCCTTTTTTCTAAGCCATCACGGCAGCTCACAGGAACCTTTGTCTCTGCTTCACACAGGAGTCGTTTCTCCTTTTTCCCAGTTCCTACCATGGTGTGGTGAGGAATCCTGAGGGGACAGGTGAAGTGCAGAAATGGAGAGGAGCCTGCTCAGCTGCAAGAGGTACAAGATGCAGGACTGAATTTTGCTATTCCAGGTTAGGAAGCTGAGTCACCAGTTCTCCCTTTAAATATGGTTAATGGCATATTTTCTTGGGCTGAAAATGAAGTTCCCGCAGTCTCCCCACATTGCAGCCTTTTGCCCTTTTACCTCAGCTTAGCCTGTGCCAGCCAGGTCCTGGTCTGTGGGAAATCAGGAAGCCAGTCTCTGCTTACAGGCCGATTCAGTAAAGTCCGCGGGACAGCGGACGAACGCCCGCTCTCCCGGCGCGCGCACTGGCCCCTCGCCAGTGCGCGCGATTCAGTATTCAAATTAGGTGATGCGGTAGAAACGGGGAAAAGGAGGCGCTAGGGACACTAGCGCGTCCATAGCGCCTCCTTTTAGCCCGGAGCGGCGGCTGTCAGCGGGTTTGACAGCCGACGCTCAATTTTGCCGGCGTCGGTTCTCGAGCCCGCTGACAGGTACGGGCTCGGAAACCGGACGCCGGCAAAATTGAGCGTCCGGTTTTTGGCCCGACAGCCGCGGGCCGAATTCAAATTTTTTTTTTCCACTTTTTTTACTCTTTGGGACCCCTGACTTAATATCGCCATGATATTAAGTCAGAGGGTGCACAGAAAAGCTGTTTTTACTGCTTTTCTGTGCCCTTTCCCGGTGCTGGAAGAAATTAACGCCTACCTTCGGGTCAGCGCTAATTTCTGAAAGTAAAATGTGCGGCTTGGCTGCACATTTTACTTTCTGTATCCCGCGCGCATACCTAATAGGGCCATCAACGTGCATTTGCATGTTGAGGGCGCTATTAGGTGCTGCGGGTTGGACGCGCGTTTTCCTCCCCTTACTGAATTAGGGGTAAGGGAAAACGCACATCCAAGAGCAGGTTAACAGTGCACTCCGTCGGAGAGCACTGTACTGTATCGGCCTGTTAGTGAGAAGTAAGATTTCTTTGGCCAGGTACTTCTTCTTCCTGTTATTTTGACTCTCACTACCTTTCCCCTTTATTGCCGAATTAAGGAGCAAATGCAGAGCCAGTGATCTATCTGCCGTGCTGTAAACAGAGAAGAGCCTGCAAAGAGTTTCCCCCACCGAGAGGATCCAGTTTTCTTCTTGTGTCCTGGCCTGGAGAAAGCCTCCCAGCTCCTGGTATTTGTAATCCTCTGAATGTGTGTTTTATTAATCAGGCTCTATTATATGCCTGGTGAGAGCTGCAGGAGATGGAGAGGAGCCGGCTCCTTTTCTCTGAATAATGAACAGCTTTTTTTTTTTGTTAAAGAGAGAATGATTACATTTGCAGAGATGGGGAATGGTGCAATCAAAGAACAGAGAATGTGTTTGATGAATCATTTCTGTGTTTTTACATGATATTGTTTCTTTTTCAGAAGTGCAACAAAGCAGATGATAGTCTGAGGTCGTACAGCAGAAACAGCTGAATAGCATCGTTTGAATGGCTTCCTCTGCCTGTACCTGCGAGCAGTGTGCAAGTCTCCCAGAGAAAGTTTAATCCAAGGACACTTTCTAGCCCTCGGAGCTGCAGAGAAGGCCCCCTAGACAACGTCACCCATTGGACTAGCACAAGAGGCTCTAGTTCCATCTTCCACCTTTTCTCGCTTCCGTCCAAATGCTGTCCTGATCCCCAGGGGGCCACAGCAGACCGAAACTAGTTTAAGTGGCTTGCTTTGGGAAGTAGATGGTTAAAACCCCGCTTTTAAAAATCTTGCCCCCCGCCTTCCGACTGGCTAGATTTTCCTATCTATATTCATGATGTGGGTAAATTTAGCCACTCCAAAGAGAGGCAGCTCCAGGGGTGGGCTTATGCCTCGGCCAATCAGGCTACGTTTAGGGAGGAGGCCCCAGCCACACAAAGAGCTAACTGGCCACATTTTGACTGGCTAGATTTAGATACATTTTAGCTGAAAACCTAGCCAGCTAGTTTCAGCTAAAAGTTTTCCTAAAGATCAATGGTTAAAATGAACTGGTTATCTTACCCATTCAGCGGCCTTCTGAAAAATGACCACAACCACCGTTGCACTGTAGACTTCAGAGCTTTATTAGACTTTCTCCTGAGAGTGCTGCAGACTTGTGCATTTCTGCTGGAGTCTGCCGAGGAGAGGGATGAAAAGCTATAAAGCTCCCATGACTTTCTTTGCCAAGGTTTGGCAGGCTGTAATCTCATCAGGCTAATACCAGGTAAAAGTCATGAGTCTAATGGAAGATGCTCCCTTTTCCTAGGCTGTGCGTATAACCAAACCCATCTTATTAACTATTCTGCACTTACTCAAAAAACGTTCCCAACACTGTACGATTCTTTACGAGTTATGCTCAGGCGTGTGAACCCTTGGCCCACGAGAGGATGGTATACCTTTCGGAGGATCCGTAGGTTCTCTCGTCAGGTGGCGAGGCAGAACGGAAGACGGGACCAGCTGACCCTCGGCACTGGAGACTGAGGCGACTGTGGAGGTGGATGAAGAGATGAGAAGAGGAGCTGTGTCTTCACCACTGGAAGTCTATGGTCCCCCCAGGAGGAGCCCGTAGGGACCCGGACCACTGGGACTTAGGCGGGCCCTTGGAGACGGTAGTCTAGAAGGAGTCCTAGGTCGAGTGCCAGAGGGTCGTCGCTCACCAGTCCGAGGTCACACACCGAGGGATCACCACTTGCCAGTCCGAAGTCACACACCAGAGAATCACCGCTTGCCAATCCGAAGTCAGGAACCGGGAACACCAAGACAAAACAGGAACAGGATCCAAAGCTCAAGGAACTCACCAAAGCAAGCAGACTAGACAGCGCTGGAGGACGTTGCCAAGTCACTGAATGAGCAGAGGAAGCTTCCCTATATACTTCCCCTGCTCAGGCTGATCAAGCTGGTTAAAGGGATCAGGCCCCTTTAAATCTGTAAAAGAGGCGCGGCCTCGCGCCTAAGGATGGCGGTGGCCATCTTTGATTTCCCCCCGCGGAGGAGAGATGCCGCTGGATGCCGCGAGGGGGGAGCAGGACGGCTCCCCCTGCAGCGAGCAGCACCGGGGGCTGCGCAGGAGCGACGGCCTGAGTCAGAGCCCTCCCCCGGGGCTCCCGCAGCGAAGGAACGCCGCGGACGAGGTAGGGGGGGCGCGGTCGTGGTCTGCCACGGCCGCGGAACACAACATTACGGGCCCCTAGCTGGAGGCTGAACGGCGTGCATATGCTCCACATGAATCGCGGCCTTGCACCAATGACAGATCCTAGTTCCAGACTGTATAAACTGCTCTTTAACATGGCTAATACCCACCAGCTGATGTTTCTCCATCTCTTTTTTTAAAATGTTCAATAGAAAATCAAATAAAAATACAATTTGAAAGAAAAATCATGAGCTTCCTGTGCCCAGATGAAAAAGCTTGCTAGCCCCTGAGGGCAAGCACTCAGTACAGTGATATTTAGCTCATATATTTGAACAATAAATATTAGTAAGGCTAGGATGGAGTCTCTAGCTCACAGGACAGTCTGCGTTAAAAATAATTCCTTTATGAAATGGTGTCCTGAACAGACCAAGTCCTGAATATCTGGAAAATTTCATGTAAAAATGTGTCTACGACAGAACACAATTCATTTGGCGGCAGTTCCTAAGGTGGCAGGAAGTCACAGCATGAAACCCACATCAGCACTGAAAGCAGTGGCGCAGGAGGGACCGCAATCATCTGAATTAATGTTGACTGGAAACTTCTGCAGGATGAAGCACGGCAGTCAGGAGCTCACGGACTCACCTTTTTGGCCCCTTTTGTGCAGGGTCCATTAAACGAGGCCTATTTCATTGCAGTCGCCTTGCCCAGAGTTTCCGAGTCCTATGATCAGATGCACTGCACTGGTCTCATGTTTTCTGGACTCCTCAGCCAATGCACCGCACAGAAATTCACTTTTGATCCCAAAGACCTTAAACCATCCTTTAAAACCGCAGCTAATAGAGAGCAGAGGCTTTAATTCCACCATAATTTGTTCACATGATTCACAGTCACAGAGAAAGGAGAACTCTGAAAAACAAATTACACTTTCTTGTTCTGAAAACAGAATATTTTTTAATGAAAAACATTTTTTTTTAATTTTCGGAATGTGTGATTGCTACCACCTGCTATGTGTTACTAGCAGATGTTTCTTCCTTACCTAAGGGAACGGTTATAATTACAGTAGAAGCTTATTGGGATGGCATTTCACCAAGAAAGCTCGGGAACTTTGGATGGTGACTGTAGCTTTTTTTTCTGCATTCCCCTCTCTTCTCACCACTTTGCCTGAATTCTGTATTCATTCCTCTGCTGTATTATCGTATCAGGTACATTTTCATTGGTACAAGAGGCAAGGCTTCTTGGCTTTAGAAATCTTTCTTAGGGCTGAATACGGTTATAATGTTGCTCTGTAAAAAAAAAAAAAAAAAATCTCTTTGTAATTAAACTATCACACTTTCAATGAAGAATCTTTTATTTCTGTTTTCGTTTCGATATCATGAAGTTGTCCATCCAGCGATTCTGTTAAGGCTTTACCACTCTAAGGGGCAGGCTAGAAACTAAGAAGAACCAATTTTGTGACTTTCTGCCTCATTCTGTGCTCGTTGTGTGCTAGTCATGCCAGATCAGCTGAGTTCACAATTTTAAAAATCATTTGTTACCTATTTGGGCACCAATTCAGTCCTCAGTTTACCCAGAAAATAGGGCAGGATTGCTACTACAATTGCTCGCCTGCATGTAGGATATTCACCTTTAGTGTAACTTCAGGCTTTCACCATGAGAAGGTCATGTCCCTTTCTCCTTGCTTACAAACACAAGGAGAATGTGAGTGAATGCAGAGGGGGACACACAGCTCCCTTGGATTTCTCTGCTATTCTTTCAAGTAGCTAACCAGTCTTCGACTTCTCATTGTATTTATTTATTTATTTAGAATCTTATATTCCACGACCTCCAGACAAGTGTCCGGTGCAGATTTTGTCTATTTCCTCAACTGTGTCCTCTCTGCTGCAGAGCTTTGCAGCATCCTAAACCACTCACAAAGATATGGAACAGAACTGGCCCCAAGACCAAACTCTTATTTAGCACCACACCCTGCTGTCCATCCATCCCTCAGCCAGTTTCTAATCCATTCCTTCCTAGAAACATAGAAATGACGGCAGAAAAAGACCAATCGGCCTATCTATTCTGCCCAGCAAGCTTCGACTCTTATTTTCCCATACTTATCTGTTTCACCAACCACCAACTTCAGGGCTCTTGTTGGTAACTGTTTGATTCAAATTTCCTGCCGTCTCCTGTCATTGATGCAGAGAGTAATGTTGGAGTTGCATCAAAGGTGAGCATAAGGCTTATGGTTAAGGGTTGTAACCGCCACATCAAGCAAGCTACCCCGATGCTTGTTCACCCAGACTGCACAGATCGATGCCTTGTTGGATGATGTCCGAATGCCAATCCTGTTTTCCTCACTTCCCCCTACCGTTGAAGCAGATAGCAACGCTGTATATGCTTTCAAAGTGATGTATCAGGCTTAATTGGTTTAGGGTATAACCACCGTAATAAGCAGCTACCCCCATGATTGTTTACCCAGATTGGGAAGTTCAGTCCTTGTTGGTTGTTGCCTGAATATAAATCCTGTTTTCTACTTTTTTCCCTCTGCCGTAGAAGCAGAGAGCAGCACTGTATATGTATTCAAAGTTATGTATCAGGCTTAATTGGTTTAGGGTAGTAACTGCCGTAATAAGCAAGCTACCTCCATGCTTATTTGTTTACCCAGATTATTTGTTTAGTCCTTGTTGGTTGTTGTCTGAATGCTAATCCTCTTTTCCACATTACCCCCTGTCGTTAGAAGCAGAGAGCAACGTTGTGTATGCTTTCAAAGTGATGTATCAGGCTTAATTGGTTTAGGGTAGTAACCACCATAATAAGCAAGCTACCCCCACGTTTATTTATTTACCCAGGTTGTGAAGTTCAATCCTTTTTGGTTGTTATCTGAATGCAAATCCTCTTTTCCACATTTCCCTTTGCCATTGAAGCAGAGAGCAATGTTAGGGTCGCATTAACCATGCAAGGGATTTTTTTTTTAGTAAGGGTAGTAACCACTAGGTAGTAAACATTCCAGCAAGCCACCCCCATGGCTCTACTCTTCATGGCTCTACTCTTTAGTTCCCAGCCTAAGACCATTCAGTTTATTTATGAGCTTCCTAGGAGGGACTCAGAAAAGCTTTGCTGAAATCCAAGTACCCTACATCCGATGTTGACTATGGATCAGTTGTGTGAGACAGATCAGCCGCCCTATTCAATCCTTTGACTTTATCTGTGTTAGGTGGCTCTCTTTAGTGTAACTCTGAGCAGTCAATGCACTTCTGGGAAGGGAGACCAGGAAAAGAATGAAGCTTCCTAGTAAAATTCTAAAAGCTGGTATGTGAAGAGTTGTGCAGGGCTGCTGATAAGGCAAAGTGGCTGTTATTTTATTTTCAATATTTTGAATTTCTGCATACATGTGAGCCTATAATTCTCTTTAACTGCCTTCTATTTGTGGCAGTGGTTTTAGAGCATGAGTTGACCCAACAAAAGAGATGTTGTCTCATGAGCTTTCTTCTTCAGAACTCACCTACTGTAAGATCCTTTTTGTATCACAGCCGATTGTAACTCCAGTTGTCTTCAGGTTACTAGAATTTTCCACCAGAAATGAAACAGCTCTATTTATAAATTCTTTCATTTGTCTTGTATATTTTGTCCCAGAATGTCCCCCTTGTTTACTATGGAGCAGGGCCACACAAGTGATTTTTGAGCGTATGTACAGGAGGTAGTGTGTTGATTTAAACAGGGACAAGCATTTTTGCTTAGCTGCCCAGAGTCATGTTCAATGTGCATCCCCTGCCCAATGCTAGATATTGGTTACATCAGGAGAGTGTTCCTGCATGGTGGGCAAGAGATAATTAAGCTGACAGCACTGAAACAAAGCTGATACCACAAGACAAGACTGTGAGCAGAGTGCTGCCTAAAAGCCCACAGAAAGGGCAATCCTGAGCCGCACAGGGCCACCGAGTAGTTTTTATTTTCCAAAATCACCAAATACATTTTTTAAGATCTGATTACGGGTGAATCAGGCCTACCGTTATTGTCTACTGACTCTCTAAAGAAATGGTGGAGACTGAGAAGGGGATACGAACTTTCCAAGAGCATTCACATGTCGCAGTACATTGGGGAATTTATTTATTTTCTTACAAAAACATCCCACCCAAAGGCCTTGAAATGGCAAAGTTTTCATTGAAGGTTTGAGTAGATTTGCTCTTAGGTCTTGCAGTGATCAAATTCAAGGTGGATTCCTGTGAGTTTGTAAATCCTTGGCACATCTGCTGAAGCTTGTTCAGACTGAAAATCCGACATATTTCTGCTTCATGTTTGACCAGAGATTTTCAGCTCCTCTGTAACCCTCAGCTTCGGGCTCCATTTCTACTGTTCATGATGGAGGCAACCTTCAAAATATCCCCCTACCTGCACTTTTACTGAGCGTGCTTGCAGCTACTTTTCAAAGACAAACAACGTTATACTTTGCTTTTGTATGCATGTTTCCATTGTAAAACTGCTTGGATAAATTGCTTTACAGGTGGTATATTAAATCTAAATAAATAATAACTTTGGCACTTTCTCGTTGAAAATGACCTTGTGAAGATACTCATGCTAAATGTGCCAGCTATTTGTGCAGGCAGTGAAGAAGGGGGAAAATTAGTAACGTGCACTTCCTGGAAATCCCATCTATAGGCATGGTTTTCTCTGACCTAAATACCCCCCCCCCCCCCCAATCCCTTACCTATACATTTCTCGTAGAGCTCTCTTTAAACCCACTAAATGTTTATGCTGTGGAAGCCTGGTTGTACACATTCTTTAACCTCATTAAACGTGCACGTGCTTTGGAAGCCTGGGCTTACACACTCCTAAACACACTTCTCTTTAATCCAGCTAAAAGTGTGCACCCTGTGGAAGCCTGGGTGTACAGACGTCTAAATACAACTATTTTTAACCTTGTTAAAAGTATGCGTGCTGTGGAAGCTTGGGTGTATACTTACCTAACACACACCTCTCTTTAACCCTGCTAAAAGTATGCACACTGTGGAAACCTAGGTGCACACTCCCTAAGCACACCTCTCTTTTATTCCACTATAAGCATGTGTGCTATGGAAGCTTAGGTGTTTACACACCTAAACATACCTCTCTTTAACCTCAACAAAAGTGCCTGCACCATGGAAGCCTGGGCATGCACACTCCTAAGCACACCTCTCTTTAATCCTGCTAAAAGTGTTTGCTGTGGAAGCTTGGGTGTACACACGCATAAACACACCTTAACTCTGCTAAAAGTGCACAGTTGTAGAAGCCTGGGCTTACACACTCCTAAACACATTTCTTTTTAATCCAGCTAAAAGTGTGCACCCTGTGGAAGCCTGGGTGTACACACGTCTAAACACAACTATTTTTAACTCATTAAAAGTATGCGTGCTGTGGAAGCTTCGGTGCATATATATTTACCTAACCACATCTCTCTTTAACCCTGCTAAAAGTACGCATGCTGTGGAAACCTAGGTGCACACTCCCTAAGCACATCTCTCTTTTATTCCGCAATACACACATGTGCTATGGAAGCCTAGGTGTACACACCTCTGTTTAACTTTGCTAATAGTATGTGTGCTGTGGAAGCCTGGGTATATTTTTAGCAGGGCATAGTTGGGACATCAGAGAGATAAATTTCTTTGAACACTGCCCTCTATAGGAGTGTTTAGAGGAGAGCTTATGTTGAGTCATGGGTCTTAGAGGTCCCAGAGCAGTTACACAATGGTCACGTGAAAGCCTCTCTCGTTTGCAGAGCATTTTATGACCTTGGATCAGGTTTGGTGGAAGTAGTAGGCTTGCCTAAAGTGCCACAGGTTTGGAAGCAGAGCAGCAGCGGCAGGACCATAGTGATTGCTCCTCTTCCTTCCTACCTGCACAGGCACCTTTGGCTAGGATCAAGAGTATAGAATTGTATCAGACATACTAGAAATGTTTATGGAGAAATGTTTATAAATGTATGATTTCTAAAGTCGTGTCTCATGGGTCCACATAGGTGTGTATCAGGAGTAGGAGCAGTGCTGACCCATAATTCTGAGATCTGCAAAGTTTGGCATGGTGAACCCAGGATGGCCCATCCCTGGCACACCAGCCCTGACTACTTAGTGGCAGACCTCTGGGCACTGCACTGCAATATGCACCTCCAAAATCCCACTCCACTGCTCTGAGTTGATTGGCCTCCCCCTAGTGCTCCCCTCTTCTAGTCTGCATTATTTAGGACCCCCAAGCCCACCAATATGCATCCTGGGCTCAACCTTCACTCTATAACTGGGCTCTGATCCACTTCCCTAGGTCAAATCCTAAAATGGACCCAAGTCTCTGCTTCCCCTAACCAAAAAAGCTGGGGAAGAGCTGCAGCCCCCTGCCTGGCTGTGAGTGGCGTGGAAAGTCATTGACAATGTTGCAGGCACTTCCTACTCCTGTTCCTGCTTCCATTTGCTGGTGCAGCAAGCTGAGAAGCAGATTTTGGAGCCACAGGTGTTGAAGGCATGGACCCTTGGACCGAGGTGAAGTTGGCACAACCTGCAGACAGGAGTCCTGCAGGTCCCCACCATCAGCTGGCAGAGTTGGATGAGGCAGAGGCCCGGCTGGAGCTTCACCTATACCAGCCCATGCTGGGGCTGGCAGGTTTAAGATAGGGGCCTCTTCTGAAGACAGTGAGATTCATAGGTGAGGTGAGGATGAGCAGGTGAAGTCGAAGACAGACCAGGGTCAGGGCAAGTGGCAATCAAGGAAGTCTGTTGCTCAGGCAGTATCAGTGACAGGCGGCACTCAAGGAAGTCCAGTGGTCAGTGGCAGGTGGCAATCAAAGAGATCCAGGAAGCAAGCCAAGGTTAAAGCCAAAGATCTGTCCAAGGAAAAGCAGGGCAGGAGGACAAGGAACAACACAAAAGGCAAGGCATACTGGTGGAAGCAGCGTGAGCTAGTCTCACGCTGCGACTTTAACTGGAGGCAAGCGAGTGGAACGTTAGCTGGGGGGGGGGGGGGGGGGGGCAGGGGAAAGAGGCAGAGAAAGGTGAAAGATAGGTCACCCAATAGGAGAGGAAAAATTCAAAAGTGTCAGGGTGATAGGGTATTATGGGATGGTGTGACCGTTTGGTGAGCAGTGGGTGAGGAGCGGCAGAGGCAGCAAGTGGAGCTTTTAGTTTATGGTAGGTTATGGAGGATAGGGTGTCATTTAAATTGATTTAAATAGTTTTTCGGAGTTTGGCCGGGAATAGTTCATGCCTTCATGCAGTAGCGAGGGCAACAGATAATAAAAATAAATAAATAAATAATTTTAAAACAGATTATTGTACCTTCTCGTAGCCGCCTCCTCCCAGGCGGCATGCCTAAGAAGGTGAGCGTGCGCCCCCGTGCCCCCACGGGTCGCTTGGCCGGGCCTCCGGGCCTTCCCCGGGGTTTGCCTGCTCCTGTCTCATCTGCTGCCTCTCCTCGCCGACGCGCGCGCGCGCGCCGTGCCTCAGGGCCCCTCCCCCCCTCGCGTTCTTGCTCCGCTTCCCCCGGTCTCCGCCTGGACCGCGCCGGCCCCCTCCCCGGGCCGGCCTACCTCCAAAGCCGAGCGGGAGGAGTCGGGTGAAAGCGGCCCCGAGCCCGCGGATGCCGATGAGCAGCTGGCCCCCTCCCCCTCCGGCAGTGCTGCGGAGCTTAATGAGGACGTGGCTGAGGTTTCCCTCAACGCGTCCGCCCTGTCATTTAGTTTTTTGGCTGACGGCGGCTCCTCCCCCCCCCCTCTCGAGATTCCTTCCTTCCCAGCGCACCGGGTCCGGCCAGCTCTGCCCCCCTCCTAGGGGCCCGGCGCACGATCGACGGCAGGGGGTACGCCACCCATGGATCCTCCATGGCTGGGGGGGGTGCAACCCGGACCCCACGGATAGCCGGTCAGGTGCGGAGACATGGAGCCCGGGACTACGCGGGGGGGGGGAGGGACAAGCTCCTTGCTCACCCCCTTCCTGCGCCTTTAGCCCACGTTAAAACGACCCCCAGAGCTGTGAGTGCGGCTGGTGCTGGGGGCTATGTAAGACAGCACAAGTCTCCTGTAAACAGGAGAGCCAGGGCACAGCGTGCGAGGTCCTTAACAGCGATGCCTAGCAAGCCACCTGCTTGGCCGCCTAGCGGTGGGGCCAGCTTAGGGTGGGAAGGGCAGTTGTCAAGCGAGGTACGCCGGCGGCAGGTGGGGATAGCTGGTGAGAGGAGTTATTGGGCCGAGAGTGAGGGTTTCGGAGGTTGTCCACTGGGGCGGGGAAGGGGTTTGGGTATGGAGGCGGGTTTTAGCTTGGGTCAGGATAAGGCTGTATTCCCATGGCGAGACCAGAATACCAGGGACGATTTAGAGGGGGTGTTTCGATCGACGGGTAAGTATACAGATAGCATGGGACGAATTAAGTTTGATAGCAGAGGCAGGGAGGTTTCTTGCTTTGCAGATGACGACGAAGAAGATTGTCCCGGTACGTCGACCCAAGAAGCCTGGAGAGAGAGGGATTTCATGAAGGAGATGGATAGTCAGGAAGGCGGTGGAAGGAACGACGGAGGTCGGAAGGTGGCCGTGGATCAGGGGCTCAAAGTTTCGATTGGTCCAGGTGAGAAAGTTCTAACGAAGGGGAGTAGTGCAAGTAAGGCGAAGAAGAGAAAGTGGGGTACATCTTCTAGTTCTTCATCTAGTGGGTCAGATTCATCGGAAGATTCATCGACGTCCAGCCCTAGGTACAAGTCCTTGTTGGGGGTCAGACCATTGCATGGGGCGGGACATTCAGCTAGTGCTACATTAGCTGAGCTGTGGGAAGGGGTTCCACGAAAGATTCGAAGAAAAATTCGTAAGAGGCGGTACGTTAACATTTTTAGCTTATTGGAAGGGAGGAGAGGCGTCAAGAAGAGCAAAAAGAAGGATAAGAAGAAACACACGAAGTCAGGGAGTCCTAAGGTAGCTAAGAATATTATTAACTGGGTACGGGGATTTTTAAGATTAGCTAGTGTGGTTGGGCATTATGATTCATCCCAATACGGGGCGTTATTGTCCTACGCAGACAGCATCTTGGGGGCGTTTCGGGATTACGAGGGTTGGGCTTGGCTCAACTACGATGAGAAATTCCGTGACAAGATGGCAGGGAATAAAACGATGTCTTGGGGAGGTCAGGATATTAATTTGTGGTTAACACAAATGACTCATAAAGGGCTCAGTGGGACAAAAGTGACGGGTTTTGGAAGTGGGGCTTCAGGGGAAGGAGGAGGGTTAGGTACTAGTGGTAGTGTGGGTCATTCCTTTCGGACGGGAGGACAGGTGGCTAAGCCCATTCAGGGAGGGAAGCCAAGAGTGGGGGGAAATGATACCTGTTGGCGATTTAATAAGGCAGTCTGTTTGTTCCCGGATTGCAAGTTTAGACACGCCTGTGCCATATGTGGAGGAGCGCATGCAGCCCTCAAATGTGGGCAAGGAGCTAGTGGAAACCAAGGTAGAGGGGGAAAATTATAGTGAGAGGTTGGGGTTAGTGGAGACACCAGTGTTGCTTGGAGCAATGATTAATTGGTTAGATCGGTACCCTAGGAGAAGGGATGCTAAATTTTTATTGGAAGGGTTCAGGGACGGTTTTGTTATCCCTTATGAGGGACCGGGGGGAGGGGTGAAGGGGAGAAAAGCCCATTCAGTTAGGGAATACGAGGATATTGCTCAGGAAAAAATTGGGGCTGAAGTTAGATTAGGGAGGGTGGCGGGACCGTTCGCGTCTCAGCCGTATGGCTGTATGCACTTGTCCCCAATTGCAATAATTCCCAAGAAAGAGCCGGGTAAGTTTCGCTTTATTCTGAATTTATCGCATCCAAGAGGTAGGTCGGTGAACGACTACATACCGCGAGAATTCTGTTCGCTATGCTTCTTTCGATGACGCGGTCCGTTTAGTGCAGTTAGCGGGACGGGGGGCTTTATTAGCAAAAGCAGATATTGAATCTGCTTTTCGGCTATTGCCCATTCATCCGAATTGTTTTCCGTTATTGGGTTTCTCGTTTGACAGGGGGTTTTATATCAACAAGTGTTTGCTGATGGGGTGTGCAGTGTCGTGCGCCTTTTTTGAGGAGTTTAGCACCTTTTTACATTGGGTCGTTGAGCAATGTACAGGGGGTTCAGGGATTTTACATTACTTGGACGACTTTTTGTTTGTAGGGCCGGCGGCATCCGATTTATGTCAAAGGCAATTAGATGGATTTTTGAGGGTTGCGGATATCTTTGGAGTACCAGTGGCAGCGCAAAAAACGGAAGGACCGGTATCCAGGCTTGTATTTCTAGGTATAGAACTAGATTCAGTAACCCTGGAGGCGCGTTTACCTGAAGAGAAAGTGGGACGGTTGAGAGTGTTGGTGAGGACGGTTAGGCGGGCAGTTAAAGTGACGTTGCGTCAGATGCAGTCCCTCATAGGGGCCCTGAACTTCGCGTGTCGGGTGATACCAATGGGGCGTGCTTTCATCAGGAGGTTGTCCAGCACGACGGCGGGGGCACGGGCCAGTCATCATTTCATTCGAGTGACTCATAGAGTAAGGGAAGAGTTGGGAGTTTGGGAGGCATTCTTGGAGTCATTTAATGGTGTATGTATCATGCAATCGGCGGAGGTGTCAAATAAAGAGCTGGAATTATACACGGATGCGGCAGGGGGTCTGGGTTTCGGAGTGTACTTTCAGGGGAGGTGGTGCGCCGAAAGATGGCCGGATGATTGGGAATTGGAAGGGTTAACTAAGAACATTAATTTCTTGGAATTATTCCCGATAGTGGTGGCGTTGTGTTTATGGGGGAGACAGTTAGGGGCGGATTTTAAAAGGAGCGCGAATAGCCTACTTTTGTTTGCGCTCCAGGCGCAAACAAAAGTACGCTGGATTTTAGTAGATACGCGCGGAGCCGCGCGTATCTGCTAAAAACCTGGATCGGCGCGCGCAAGGCTATGGATTTTGTATAGCCGGCGCGCGCCGAGCCGCGCAGCCTACCCCCGTTCCCTCCAAGGCCGCTCCGAAATCGGAGCGGCCTCGGAGGGAATCCTCTAACGCCCTCCCCTCACCTTCCCCTCCCTTCCTCTACCTAACCCACCCGCCCGGCCCTGTCTACACCCCCCCCTTACCTTTGTTGGGGGATTTACGCCTCCCGGAGGGAGGCGTAAATCCCCGCGCGCCAGCGGGCCTCCTGCGCGCCGGGCCGCGACCTGGGGGCGGGTACGGAGGGCACGGCCACGCCCCCGGACCGCCCCGGGCCGTAGCCACGCCCCCGTACCCGCCCCCAAAACGCTGCCGACATGCCCCGAAAACGCCGCGACGACCGGGACCGCCCCCGACACGCCCCCCTCGGAGAACCCCGGGACTTACGCGAGTGCCGGGGCTCTGCGCGCGCCGGTAGGCCTATGTAAAATAGGCTTCCCGGCGCGCAGGGCCCTGCTCGCCTAAATCCGCCCGGTTTTGGGCGGATTTAGGCGAGCAGGGCTCTTAAAATCCGCCCCTTAGAGAATAAGAAGGTATAGTTTTGGTGTGATAACTTGGGGGTGGTGCAAGTCATTAACAGACAATCTGCTAAATGTCCAAGAGTGTCGGAGTTGCTGAGGGAATTGGTCTTTAGGTGTCTGGGGTTGAATGTGACCATTAGAGCACGGCACGTGCCGGGGGAATTGAATGTAATAGCAGACGCTCTTTCTCGTTTCAAGTGGCGGGACTTTCGAGAATTGGCGCCGGAAGCGAATTTGGAAGGAGAGCGGTTTCCGAAGCACCTGTGGCAGCTGGGTCGGGGGAAGCGTGGTCGTTGATCAGAAAATCGGTGGCTCCATCAACTTGGAACGCTTATGTTAGAGGTTATAGAGTCGTAGTCACGTATTTGGAGGGTGAGGGTTGGAAGGGTGGGGAAGCTAACGCTGAAAGAATTGTGAGATTCATTTTGTGGGCAAAGAGTAGGGGGCATTCGCTGACTGCGGTACGGGCGCATCTTGCAGGATTTTCCTTCTTTCAGAAACTGAAGGGTTGGGGTACTGCGGTTTCGAGTTTTTTAGTTAAACGAATCCTGGGGGGATGGCGAAGGGATAATGGTTTATCACCCGATAGAAGGCTGCCGATCCGTTACGAGGACCTGCAGATGCTAGTAAAGGGTTTACATCGTGTATGCTGGTCGGATTATGAAGTGCTTTTGTTTCAGACTGCGTTTGTATTGGCATTTTTTGGTGCAATGAGGGTAAGAGAGCTCGTAGCTTCTTCTAAGGTAAATGCGGCAAGTTCTGGATTAAAGGCGGAGAATGTATGGGTCGGCAGCAGGGCAGTGACGCTTTGCATACATCGCTCCAAGGTGGATCAGCTGGGGAAAGGACAATACTTACGGTTGGTTCTGGCAAGCGACCCAGAGGTATGTCCAGTACGAAATGTGCAGCGCTTTGTGGAGTGGAGGCCTAAGTTAAGAGGTTTATTCTTGTTACACAGTGACGGGTCGCCATTGACCGTGTATCAGTTTGTTCAGGTGTTGAAAAAAGTGGTGCGGTTATTGGGTTGGGATATACATCGCTTTACTTCACATTCCTTCAGAATCGGGGCAGTGACTTCGGCGGCAGAGAGAGGTATGTTGAGCAGGGAGATTCAAGATATAGGGAGGTGGAAGTCGAAGGCATTTTTGGGTTATGTGAGAAGATTAAAAAAAAAATTAAAATTAAAAAATAAATTAATTAATTTAAAAAAAAAGGGAAATAAAACTAATAAATAAAATGAGGGATAACTATAATAGTACGCTACAACGGCAGAAGGTGAGACCAGCCGTAGATAATACTGGAGGGAATTCCAGATGGGGCGCAGTCATTAATTGTTGTTTGTTTTTTACAGAAAGGAGAAAGTTGCAAAGGGAGCAAGAATGGGTCTGGGTAGCGGGCCATTCTTTTATACATTGGGCAGCGATTAGAGCGGAAAGAAGGCCGTATGGATTTAATTTCGAACTGGATGTACATAATTGGACCATCAGATGGTTGAGTCATCGTGGGATGAAATGGGACAACCTGTTGCCTTTTCTGCAGACATGCGTTTTGGAGAATGGACTACCTAAAGTTTTGCTGATTCATTTGGGGGGGAATGATGTAGGAGATGGTTCTTGCAAAGAGTTGCTGTTGAAAATGAAAAAGGATTTCAGCAGACTGCTGAATGTGATGCCAGGGACTCGGTTAGGGTGGTCGGATATCATACTACGATTGAAATTTGTGGGATGGCTACTATGGCGTAAAGGGGTGAAAAAGTTAAACAAGCAAATAGGAAAGTGGTTGGAAGGACAAGGAGGGTTTTGGGTACAACACGAGTGGGCTTGGGAAGTCATTCCAGGATACTTTAGATCCGATGGGATACATTTATCTGATGTCAGTATCGACTTGTTTAACAACACAATTCAGGAAAGTTTGGAGAGGATAATTGTTCCTGATAAGGGCCGCAGTGGGGGGGAACAATGACAACGGAGTTGTTATTGTTCTATAGCGGAAAACCCGAGCCCAGAAAATGTTATTGTATTGGATTGTTTGGTGAAAATCAGAAAAAAGGGGGAATCTCATGTAGCGCGGGGGGGCTGTTACACGAGATGGACAATGAGCAAGAGGGGGGCCGATACTCAGAGGTTATGACACCTGGAGCTTTACCACTGGAAGAGGTGGAGGGCCCTATAGGTGGCAAGATGAGGGGGGGTGGGAATGTTGTATTGTGTTAATTCTGGAGGGCTCGGGTCTTATAATAAACTGCGGCCTTTATTACCCAATCAAAGATGTCTGTGTATTTTTGGGGGAAATTAAATGCAAAGGAAGCGGGAGGAATCAAAGGGAGCGAAAAGGGGAAAGAGGAGAGCGAGACTTGCATCTCTCAGTTAGTGGAAGCAGCGTGAGCTTCTTACTGTTTTGAGTGCTGGCAGTTAGTGCTGTTTTGTATGGGAGGTTTACGATGCTGTAATTATAATTTAGTTTATTCATAGCTTTTTGAGGCTAAGCCCACACTCAACACGTTACAGTAGGCTTAATGGATCAAGATAAGAATTTTATCACATGTAGTTTAGAAAATGCTGACATAGAACCGTATTTTAGATAAAATCTGCATCAGGGAGGACTTACATCCTTTACAGTACAGCAGGTTTTACAATTACATGAGTGGACAGCATTTGATTAAATTCTTATCTTGAAGCAATTTTTTGATGAACTGTGTCTGGATGTAGATAATGATGCACATCTGTTTCTCTTAACTGCACATTGCTGGTGTGTCTTCTCTGACCTTCTGTGCAACAATGGACCTAATACCATATTGCTTGCAAGTGACATTTTTGGCTTTTTTGTAGGGTTCTCTGGTTGGCACCATAGCAATGCATGTAAATATAATACACATTAGATTGTGCTACTTTTACTTCAGGAAAGTGCACTTTGAATATTCTTTTTCATGTAAAATCTGTTCTTTTAAATGTATCATTTTTAATTTGTGTGAGGAGGGCTGAGGGAGGGATGCAAGGTTCTACAGGTGCCTAATACCCTTCCAACAGCCCTGCATTGGATTCCCCACCAAATTCTGTTTGTAGAGCAAACTGTAGAAAATGTTAGAATACAGCCCTCAGGAAAGACCAGAGTGAAGCACTATCGCTGACAGAAGAGCAAGCCCAAAAAAGAGTATTTGGAAGTTACACTACTCTTCCTCGTTCTGGAGGGGTAAAGGTTTCAATTATATCACTAAAAAAAGCCTTCAGTGACTAAATGAACAGTAGAAGCTTTATGAGTGGAAATTCCATGTGTGATGGGGAACAGTATAGCAGTAGGGGTATAGTACCATTGACCTGGCCAAAATGAACAAACAAATGATGAATTGCTAAGAGATCAGAGAAGCTAACAAATTGGGCAGCACAGTAATAATGGGAGAGTTCAATTACCCCAATATTGTCTGGATAAATGTAACATCAGGACATACTAGGGAGGAAAAGTTTCCAAAATGAATTAAATGATTGCTTCATGGAGCAGTTGACTTGGGCACTTAGGAGAAGGGGAGCCATTTTAGACCTAATTCGTAGTGGAATGCAGGATTTGGTGCGAGAGGTAACAGTGGTGGGGCCAGTTGGCAACAGTGATCATAGTGTGATCAAATTTGACTTAATGATTGGAGGGAGGACATTATCTAAATCTATAGCTTTAGTGTTAAACTTTCAAAAGGGAGACTTTGATAAAATGAAGAAAATAGAAAAAAAAAAACCCCTGAAAGGTGCAGATGCAAAAAGGTTAAGAGTTTACAACAGGCATGGTCATTATTTAAAAGTATCTTGGAAGCCAGTCCAGAGGTATTCCACGCATTAACAAAAGTGGAAGGAAGTCCAAATGACTGGCAGCATGGTTAAAAGGTGAGGTGAAAGAGGCTATTTTAGTGAAAAGAACTTCTTTCCAAAATTAGAAAAAGGATCCATTTGAAGAAAATAGGAAAAAGCATATGCTTTGACAAGTTAGCTGCAAAACATTGATAAGATGAGCTAAAAGAGAATTTGAAAGTAAGCTGGTTGAAAAGGCATCCCATAAGGTTCTAGTCTATATTCAGTGCTTTTCAATATATACTTGGTCCCTGTTTGTACCCTCTTTTTTATTTATTTATTTGCTTTTATATACTGAAGTTCAAATGGAACATCACATCAGTTTACAATGTCATAAAAATATATAACACAGTGTTGTGCCAGTGAGCCATGGCTGACCGAGCTTACCCCTTCCGGCCATGGTCCGCCGCGCTCCAGATCCCCGAGGCTGGGTTTGTGGGCGCCTCCTCAGGCTCCAAAGCCTACCATGACACCGAGGCCTACCCCTGCGGCCAGGACGCCGTCGCCTTGGAAGTTCTATCCCCGATGTCCTCTAGACGGGCACGGCAAAGCCAGCCCCTTTCTTAAAGGGGCCAGCACAGGAATGCCGCCCAAGAAGCCTCCGCCCTCTTCCTGGAGGTATTTAAACGCTCAGCTCACTCTTTCAGGTGAGATAGCAAGGATTAGAATTGCTCCAGTCTAAGCTGCTCTGCCGCTTCGCAGCCTCGGAGGGAACTCTCTTTCGCCCTCCCCTCACCTTCCCCTCCCTTCCTCTACCTAACCCACCCCCCCCAGCCCTATCTAAACCCCCCCACCTTTGTCCGGGGATTTACGCCTCCCGGAGGGAGAAGTAAATCCCCGCGCGCCAGCGGGCCGCTGGCGCACCGAGACGCAACCCGGGGGCGGTTCTGGAGGGCGCAGCCATGCCCCCAGACCGCCCCGGGCCGAAACCACGCCCCCGGGCCCGCTCCCGAAACGCTGCATCCCGCCCCCAAAACGCTGCGATCGGCCCCGCCCCCTGACACGCCCCCGACAAAAAACCCCGGGACTTACGCGAGTCCCGGGGCTCTGCGCGCGCCGGCAGGACCATGGAAAATAGGCGCGCCAGCGCGCAAGGCCCTGCTCGCATAAATCCGGGCGGATTTACGCGAGCAGGGCTTTTAAAATCCGCCCCACAGTTGAAAGACATGTTACATAATCCATTTAAGAAAACAAACTAAAAATATACAATAAATATTTCTAAAAAGTAAATACTAAAATCAGAAAGGCTGAGAAACGTCAGCTGTACAGGGGGTACTCAGCTGTCTATGAGTAGTGTAAGATCATATATAACATAGTGGAAGTAAGGTAGCTATTGTTAGGTTAAGTATAGGCTTGCTGGAACAGCCAGGTTTTTACATTTTTCTTGAAGATCTATGGGTGTAATATTCTATATTTATGCAGATGATATTCAATTGTATATGCCCTACATAAATGGAAAATTTCCAGTGTCAGAATTCCAATGTTATATGGATGACATTGACCAATGGTTATGATTTAACCATTTGACATTGAACGTGGAGAAGACATCCTTGTTATGGATAGGGGAATCTTTACTACTGGATTTAGGAAAATCACTCTACTATGTTGGCACGTCACTAAATCTGAGCACTTAAATAAGCAGCCTTGGGTTTATACCTGACACTAAATTAACTTTCCTGCCCCAGATGAAATAGGTGGTGCACAAGGCATTTTCTAAACTCAGGATGTTGATGCCTTTAAAGTCACTGTTATCGCCAGGCTTATTTCAATCAGTACTGCAGTCTTTGTTGCTCAGAGAGATAGATTATTGTAGTAGTTAATACATTGGGCTTCCAGCAGTACAGCTGGTGCAATATATTGCTGCATGTATACTAAATGGGATAGTCAAAGAGATCACATAACTCCAATACTTGCAGGATTGCATTGCCTTCCTATTGCCCACAGATCTCAATTTAAGAAAATTACATGGTGAAAATCCCTGTATTGTAGCCAAAAGACTAAAAAGATATGTTCCCAGCCGAACATTAAGATCACAAGATGTCAATCTTCTAGAGGTTCCACCACTGCAGAACTATAAATTAGTCAACATGGGCGGGAGCATTCTCTTATATCACCCCAGTATTATGGAAAACACCAACCGAGGAACTGCAGCAGCTAAACCACAGCACCTAAAGGACATAAAGATTGTCAGGAAGAAAGTCGAGGCATTTTATTTTAATATTGCTTATAACTGATGTTTTTACTGACAATGTGTTTAAATGTTTTTATTACTGTTTTATATTGTTTATGTATGTAGTATTGTACTCTGCATCAATCTTATTTTGGGGTCTGTGGATTCTAAAACACACTAAATAAAATAAATAAATGAATATAACTCATAATAAAAAGATTATAAAATATATCCGAAGTAGGAAGCCTGTGACAGACTCTGTTAAATGATGGAAGGGTTAAAGGGGCACTAAGGAAAGATAATGACATTGTGGAAAAACTAAATTAATTCTTTGCTTTGGTATTTACTGAAGAGGATGTTGTGGAGATACTCATGCCTGAAACTGTATTGAATGGCAATGATTCAGAACTGCAGCAAATCACAGGAAGCTGGAAGATATACTAAGGCAGATTGATAAATCGCTCGGACCAGATGGTATACACCTCAGAGTTCTGAAAGAACTAAAAAATGAAATTGCAGATCTATGACTTTGTAATCTGTTATTAAATTGTCCATTACCCAAAGATTAGAGGGTGGCCAATGTAACTCCATGTTTAAAAAGGGTTCTAGGGGGTGATCCAAGAAACTATAGACAGTGAGTCTGATTTCTGTGCTGGGAAAAATCATGGAAACTATTCTAAAGGACAAAATCACAAAACATATAGAAAGACAGTTTAAAGGGACACAGCCAGCATAGATTTATGCAAAGAAAATCTTGCCTCACTGATCTGTTTTTTTTTGAAGGGATTAATAAACATGTGGATAATGGTGAGCCAGCTGATGTAGTGTATTTGGAGTTTCAGAAGGAATTTGAGAAAGTGCCCCATGAGAGACGCCTGAGAAAATGAAAAAATCATAGGATAGGAGGCAATGTCCTTTTTATGGATTGCAAACTGGTTAAAAGATAGGAAACAGATAATAGGACTATACAGTCAGTTTTCTCAGGGGAAAAGGGTGGACACTGGAGAACCTCTGGGACCAGTGCTTTTGAATATATTTATAAATGATGTAGAAAGGGGAGCAACGAGGGACGTGATCATATTTGCAGATGACACAAATTATTCCAAATTATTAAATCACAAGCAGACTGTAAAAAATTGCAGGAGTACCTTGTGAGACTGGAAGACTGGGCATTCATATGGCAGATAAAACTGAAGGTGGACAAGTGCACAGTGATGCACATGGGGAAAGTAAACTACAGAGTAGATACATAATGTTAGGTTCCACATTAGAAGTTACCACCCAGGAAAAGAACCTGGGCATCATAACAGATAATACTTTTGAAATCCTCTGCTTAGTGTGTGGAAATGGTCAAAAAAGCAAAAGGAGTGTTAGGAATTAGTAGGAAAGAAATTGAGAATAAAATATAGAATGTCATAATGCCTCTGTATTGCTTCATGGCAAGTCTGCACATGGAGGACTCAGTGTAGTTCTGGTCACCGTATCTCAAAAAAGATAAGAGTTACATTAGAAAATGTACAGAGAGAGGCAATCAATATGATAAAGGGGCTGGAACAACTCTCTTATGAGGAAAAGGCTAAAGAGGTGAGGGCTGTTCAGCTTGGAGAAAAGATGGATGAGGGGGGATATGAAAGAGGTCTATAAAACATGAGTGAAATATAACGAGTAAACGTAAATAGGATATTTACTCTTTAAAAAACTACAAAGACTAAGGGATACTCCTTGAATTTAGTAAGTGTTGTAGTTGTGGCACTGTGGACCCTTGGTCGCAATGGAGATGACTCCACCCACGGGGAGGGACCCCGTGGGGAACCACTGCGATAGGCTGAACTCAGATAGGAGACACAGTAGGGATAGAGGCTTTATTGTACTGCTGTAGATAGATGGTAAAGCAGGAAAGTAAGGCACTGATCCAAGAAGTGCCAGTACGCTCAACAGGCTCAGATGTGAAGTCTCACCCAGATGTTTCACGATAGGCGGAAGCCCACAGTGTGGGTAATGTCGCAGTTGGTGGGTGGAGCTGGAGCACCGGATCATAGAGGTACTCACAGAAATGATGGCGTCTTCCTGATGGTGGAAAGTTGGGACCAAAGGTCCGTAGTACTGGATAATGACTGGTAGGCCCTTGAGGAACAAGTACCCGATGGTCCGATATCCTGAAATGTAGAAGAGAGAGAAAGACCCCCAAGGAGCAATTGTCTAGTTAGAGAGGACCCCGAAGGGTAGTTGGAAACGAGAGACCCCCGAGGAGCGGGTATCTTGAGCTTCTACTGGAGCGAGGCCTTTGCAGTGGTCTGAGCGTGCAGCTTAGAGCGGTCAGAGTAGCTTAAACCGAAGTCCTTGCTAACTCAAGGTGGTAGCGGAGGCTAGATATACCCGGAGGTACTGACATCATGCGGTGGGGCTGCCCCCGAGGGTCCCGTCATGACGTGTATTTGAACATAGGAGATGTGTGCGCTCGCACCCTAGGAGGCCACGGGAGTGAGCATGGCAGATGGGGATGCTCATGCTGGTCTGGAAACGCCGAGATCCTCGGCACCGGAGGCAGCTATCTTGCCCAAAGAGAGAGAAAAGGGAGAAAAAGTGGTACGGCAGAGCGGTCGCAGCCGTCTGCGACAGACGGACGCAACAGTGAGGAGTACCCATGTTCATCCATCCTGGTCAGAAACAGGTGAACTTGTACACATTTGTTTATCAACTATCTATAAAGAGCTCTTCTAGAATAAATTAGCTCTAAACATTTCTAAAACTCAATTTTTACTAATTCACAGACCTCACTCCAAAGTACAACATACAACCATTACCATAGAAAATATGTTTCTCATAGCGTTCCAACATAAAAAATTTAGGTGTAGTACTTAACTCTTAACATTTCACTCTCAAGTCAAAGCAGTTATTCAATTGGGATTTTACAAACTATGAGTATTGTGTGGCCTAAAACACCTACTGGATAAGTCTGACTTTTGAACTATTGTGCAGGCTTGCATTTTACCTCTTGTTGATTATTGTAATTTCATCTACTTAGGTCTCCTGGCAAAGACGTTAAAACCACTGCAGTTATTATTGAATGCAGCACCTCATTTAATATTCGATAACATGCACAGGGACCATATTACACCAGTACTAATCAATCTTCACTGGCTACTTATTAAACAACAGATACATTATACAATTTGCACTACAGTGTTTAGATTGATTTCCTCTGCTGCCTCCCCTTGGTGCAATGCATTATTACACATGTATTGCCCATCCCGTTAGTTAAGGTTTTCACAGAGGTATTTTGGATATTCAGCCACTGTAATAAGCTCAGCTCAGTACAAGGGACTGGGCCTTTTCTGTAGCAGCTCTGGTTCTCTGGACTAACTTATCTAAGGCATTATGTAGGGATGTGCATTTGCTTGATAAAGAAACTGCAAAATGCGATGAATAAGGCTAATACGTTTCATTTGGAGGACCCTGAAACAAATTGGGGGCCTCCAGAATGAAATGAATCTTATCTTTTTGTTTCATTTTAAACTGATTTGGCCCAACCAGAAGCCAGTATCTCAGTCTAGGCCCAAATCCAGGTCCTCGCCTAGAGCATAAGCTGAGCATAATGCCAGGGTCTCGGCAGAGGTACCGGCTGAGACCCCCAAAAATTAAACAACAAAAAAATAGACTTATTTGGTGGGTATTTGACGAAGGCTGGGTTCCAATGCCAGGGCCCCGACCCAGACCCAAGCTTGACACCGCAACCCATCAGGCGGCCCGGACCCAGATCCAATGCCGTGATCCGGCCAGGAAGCCAGTCCATCGACCCAGACCCAATGCCATGACCCAACCCCGAAGCTGGGTCCCAACACTAGGGCCTCGGACTGGACCCAGACCTGCTGCCACAACCCGACCCAGAGGCTGGGTCCTGACACCGGGGCCTGATGCCTAGGCCTCGAACAATGATCAGGCCCAGACTCGGAACCTCTTCTTTGTCCTCAACTTTCTTCAGCACTTGTAAGCCAAATGACACTGTCTGCTGGGGTTGTGCCAGAGGCCTGGGCCAATATCCAAGCGTTGGGACCCGGCTCCTGGTGGCCCCGGCCTCCAGGTCAGGTCATAGCCTTGGCCTTAAGTAAGAACATAAGAAAATGCCATACTGGGTCAGACCAAGGGTCCTTCAAGCCCAGCATCCTGTTTCCAACAGTGGCCAAGCCAGGCCATAAGAACCTGGCAAGTACCCAAAAACTAAGTCTATTCCATGTTACCATTGCTAATGTCAGTGGCTATTCTCTAAGTGAACTTAATAGCAGGTCTCCTCCAAGAACTTATCCAATCCTTTTTTAAACACAGCTATACTAACTGCACTGACCACATCCTCCGGTAACAAATTCCAGAGTTTAATTGTGCGTTAAGTAAAAAAGAACTTTCTCCGATTAGTTTTAAATGTGCCCCATGCTAACTTCATGGAGTGCCCCCTAGTCTTTCTACTATCCGAAAGAGTAAATAACCGATTCACATCTACCCGTTCTAGACCTCTCATGATTTTAAACACCTCTATCATATCCCCTCTCAGTCGTCTCTTCTCCAAGCTGAAAAGTCCTAACCTCTTTTGTCTTTCCTTATAGGGGAGTTGTTCCATTCCCCTTATCATTTTGGTAGCCCTTCTCTGTACCTTCTCCATCGCAATTATATCTTTTTTGATATGCGGTGACCAGAATTGTACACAGTATTCAAGGTGCGGTCTCACCATGGAGCGATACAGAGGCATTATGACATTTTCTGTTTTATTCACCATTCCCTTTCTAATAATTCCCAACATTCTGTTTGCTTTTTTGACTGCCGCAGCACACTGAACCGACGATTTCAATGTGTTATCCACTATGACACCTAGATCTCTTTCTTGGGTTGTAGCACCTAATATGGAACTCAACATTGTGTAATTATAGCATGGGTTATTTTTCCCTATATGCATCACCTTGCACTTATCCACATTAAATTTCATCTGCCATTTGGATGCCCAATTTTCCAGTCTTACAAGGTCGAGGTTGCAGCAACCTGCTATATCCGAGGCCTACACAAGACGGAGGGCCTTGGCCGAAGCTGGCAGATCCCCAGCAGACCAGGAAAGTGGGGGCCATAGTTTATCCCAGCCCTGCCATTTTTTTGGGAAGACACAGAGGCCCCATTTTCGTTTTTGGGCAGTTTCATTTTTTTCTCACAAATGAAAAAAATAAAAAATCCACAAACCAAAATTTGTGGAAAAATGAACCGAAAATGAAAATAAATGTTTTTCTCCGGCACATCCCAAGCATTACATTTGTCAGACAGTGTGAAATCCTTCAAGACTTTATTAAATACATTTTATTTAAGCAGGCATACTATTAATTTTGCCAGGCTATTGCATGGTCAAGATCTGGGCAGCATGCAAGATATGATGCAATGATTTTTGTATTTAAGTAACTGCCGTGAGTTTTTGTCTGTCCTTTTGTACATCACTTTATTCTGTATTTGATGAGAGTTTGTCTGTATTCTGCTAGTGTGCAATTTCTGTGCAACTTGGCTTGTTGTGTTTTCCTAATAGGAGACGTATTGGTGTTTTAGGGCCTGCTGTAATATTTGCAATATTGCTTTTTCATAGATAGGATTGCTACTGTTAACAATCCTGGCAGTTAGTGAGGTTTTCATATGGGAGGTTTACTATATTGTAATTGTAATTGTAATGTAGTTTACCGTGCCTTTCTGAGGGCCAAGCCCATACCCAACATGTGATGTGGGTGCTCATAGGCCCTTAGTCTCAGTGAACCACTTTTTGACGTTACCCAAGAAATCACTATTGCTGTTCTCCTAAATTTTGATTTTTCATAAGCATCCTTTTTAATAAAAATAAATAAAAGATAAAGTAAGTAGCACATTCAAAACAAACTGGAGAAAATTCTTTTTCACTCAGTGCACAATTAAGCTCTGAAGTTCATTGCCAGAGGATGTAGATAAGGCAGTTAACATAGTTTAAAAGGTTTTTGGCAAGATCCTGGAGAAGTCCATAAACTGGTATTATTCAAGACAACTTCGGTAATAGCCACTACTTTTCACTGCGTGATAGCAGCATGGGATCTTGCCAGGTACTCATGCTCGAGCTCAAGCAAAAAAAATTGTAATAAAAAAACAGTATCGGGGCATTCCAGCCCACCCCTTCCCACCCAAACCGGGTTCTCCTGGAACTTCCCTGACCATCAATGTAAGTGAAAACAATTTTCACTTATTCAAAGGCAGAGAGGAAGAAGAACAAGTATGTGAATCAGTGAGCATGTGTAGAAGTGAATGTGTGTGTATATGACAAGGAGAGGGAAGAGACTTTGTGCATAACACCACTACCGACTAATCCACAAAAAACTCAGAATGACTGGAATCAAATGTTCCTAGGTATGAGAACAGGCAATTTCAAGAATATTTATCAGTTTTAATAATTGGGTGTTATTTGATGGGTCTATTTTGAAAATTTTTTAAAATGTTTTATATTTCTTGATGTTATTTACTGTTTCTTTTTCCATTGTTGCACTGCATAGAGAGTCTGGCATGCTGCAATTTTCAGCTCAGATTTTAGCTGCATGTTTCTATTTATACTTTATGGTCTCTTTATTCTGTATTTGATGGAGTCTGTATTCTGCTAGCATGAAATTTCTGTGCAACTTGGCTTGTTCTGTTTTCCTAATAGAAGACATATTGGTGTTTTAGGGCCTGCTGTAATATTGGTAGTATTGCTTTTTCATAGATAGGATTCTTACTTTTAAGAAGCTTAGCAGTTAGTGATGTTTTTGTATGGGAGGTTTACTATATTGTAATTGTAATTCAATTTACTCATGTCTTTCTGAGGGTCAAACCCATACACAACATGTGATGTGGGTGCTCATAGGCCCTTAGTCTCAGCAAAACACTTTTTGACATTATCCAAAAAATTACTATTCCTGTTCTAAGTTTTGATTTTTCATAAGCAGTCTTTATAATTGCTTAGAAGTATAACATTGTAACATGACATTTGTGTTGCAGTTGTTTGCATAGACAGTCAGATGTGATAAGCTACATAAAGATGTTAAGCTACAAGTTTGTAGAACATTTTGAACTGATATGAGGTTATGTGACATTTCATCTAAGAACAGAGATGAAGTTAGTTTATATTCCATCAAAGATTATATAAGCAATTGACATTCCATCTAAGATTATAGAATATATTCTTAGAACAAGCACAAGGTTGTTAATGCTAGCAAATTTCAAGAAAACATTTACATATGAGACGAGGATTAATTAACTTGGAGAATGAAAGCAAATTACCATACAGCCATTCAGATTATTTGTTTATAATAGAAAGCCAATCATAGAAATTTTGACAATTATATAACTGCTTAAGAGTTTGAAATATATAACTGATATTCTTTATGATGCTGTGTTATCAGTAAAATCATTGGAGAGGGAGTTTATGCTAGTCTTGTGTGGCACTCTGCCTCTCCATATGGTACCTTATTTAATGTCTAAGTTTTATATTTTTTTTTTTTAGAATTGTAAAAACTTTTCTCTGCCACGAGTGGCTTTAAACATTCTTATTTTCAGAGAACCGCAACACATGCATTACAATAGGCCTAATACCACGGGGCTTCTAAATGGCTTTTTATTTTTGCATTGTTTTCCAGTTGGCACCATAGCAGCGCTTATAAATACAATGTAGATGGTCTTGTGTGTGTGCGAGACAAAGTTTCCTCCATCTGAAAATTTGTGTGACTGTGTCTGAGAGAGTGAGTGACTGCATGTGTGTGCCTGCCACTGGTTGGTAGTGTGGTTGTCTATTTACCTAGCAACTAATTGGTTGGCAAGAGACTAACAGTAGGCCAGGAATCCAGGATGTATATATGAGAAATTACCCACACTTATAAGGGGCCCAACCGATTGCATGGATGGAAGGGTGACTGCAGCTCAGTTTGCTCATCGCTGATCTAGGGTGTACTCTACCAAGTTATTTAGGAAAAAATTGAAATTTATTTGGCTCAATTCTGTCAGGCACCAGGTCACATAATGTACCTCTCACAGATCAGCTTGGCATTCTTTTGGGAGCTTTTCAAACATGTGCTGCAGCAAAAGTGGACTAGGGAGTCATATAGATAGCCTATGGGGTAGCTCTGAAAAAAGGTACTGGGCTGACATTTTCCTGCAATCGACCCTGAGACATGCAGATTCCCTAGGTCCTTGCACTTATGGCACTGTAGGCCCAGAGCACTTGTAGGCATCTTGGAACATGAGACTAAACCCCACCCCCCCCCTTACATCTAGGCTCATTTTAAATGATACTGGACGGGGTGACATAATAGGCCAATTGGAAGCAATGAAAAAAAAGGCTGCTCTGTTTCTAAGTGCTCTTTCAACAGCACTGTGTTCTAATCAAAGTGATCTGAGGGTGACTCATTAATTAATTGATGTTCTTTTTTATTATGTGCTATTGAGTTAATGAGTAATTTGTGCTTGGTAACTCTCTGAGCACATTGATTACTTGAGATATTTCTGGAGCTCTCAAACCAATGTCATGCTGAATAGGTGGAAAAGGGAATCTGCTTAGGTCTGCTCGTTAGCAGCACGTTCAGGATGAATGTAAATCAATATAAGGACATTTTGAGGTCCAGTAGCACAAGCACACAAGCCTTAGTTTCTGCTAATTATAAAGCAAGTGTGTACTGCATGTCACAACCACATTGTAAGGCAAAGCCTGTCCTCACATGCCACGCAATGACAGATTATTTAAACAGACAGAACTCACACATACAGCCAAACTAGGGGTGCACCACCTGGGTATTGATTCTAAAGGAGAAAATATGGAAGAAACCATCTTCTAATGTTAAAGCCAATACATGTAGATAAAGCATGGCAGGTGGGATAAAATGAGACTCCAGGTCTTCCAGACTTCACTTTGAAGTAACAAAAAGTGGAATATAAATAAAATAGATATGATACAGCTGACTAAGCTGGGTCAAATTTTAGCTTTAGTTACTGCTGAACATGGACATGTGAAGAAGGGAGGAAGGGTGCTTCAGTACATCTTAGGTTAAAGCTCAACATGAGCTCACACAATCCTACTCCATCCCCTGTCCTGCTCCAAATCTCATTTGTGATGGGCTCCCAGCTCTGCAGAGAAAGGGCCGACAGGTGCTTTGGGTTAAGTTGACCAAAGATCACAGTTGGCTCACAGGGTGGAAATTAGTATAAGACAGATTAAAAAAAACAACTACTAAGCAAAATTTCCTGGTTCACCTATCCCCTCTAAATATGGGTAATGTAAACAAGAAACAACTGTTAGGGTAAGGACCTGCAGTCACTTCTGTGCATACCATACTCACTGGATACCTATTCTAGTTGAAGAGCCACAAAGTTCACATGATTCTAACCAGAATTAAATTTGCCATTATAGCTCCAGCAAAGCCAGCAAGAGAGAGATCATAGAATAAATTTATACATTTTCAAATACTTATAACAGGACATGGTTGTGTAAAATAAGGAGGCAGGGGACTCTGGCTATACACTTAATACCAGTAGAATTTCATTCAGCTCATAAACTTACCTACCTGTATAACACAGAGGCATTAACAGAGCTAGCCCATTCAGGTGCATATCTCTGCACCCTGTCACATGCAGCTATTTAGCCACGCAATCTAATCTTCCAAGTGACCTTGTGCATAGTTCTCCTGTTTTCAAGAGGGTCCGGGTGTTGATTCTGTACCTGTAATTCTGCAATTAGATACATAGTGCTGACAATTGAGCCCATGGTGTGCAATAGAAGGCACCCAATAAAGTCAGCACAGAAACCAACAATATAAATGGTCGATTCAGATTTTATTTCAGTGACCACCAGGAGAAATGAAGAGCACAGCAATTTCAAAGAAAAGATCCTGGCAAAGTAGTCATGGATTTATGATTATATATTGAGATTAACAATCTTCAGAGATCCACTGCGTAAACTCCAGAGTTGCACATTCCTCACTATTAAATACATATAGAAATGACAGCAGAAGACCACCAAACGGCCCATCCAGTCTGCCCAGCAAGCTTTTGCACTTTTTTTCTCTCATATGCTTATGTTTCTCTTGGCTCTTAGTAACCTTTTTTTATTCTATTTCCCTTCCACCCCCACCATTAATGTAGAGAGCAGTGTTGGACCTGCATCTAAGTGAAATAGCTTAATTTAGTTAGGGGTATTAACCACAGCAATAAGCAAGCTACACCCATGCTTATCTGTTTATTCAGACTATGTAATTCAGTCCTTGTTGATTGTTGCCTGAATATAGATCCACCTTTCTTCATTCCCCCCTGCCATTGAAGCAGAGAGCCATGCTGGCTATGCATTGAAAGTGAAGTATTAGTCTTGCTCCCCTGCCATTGAAGCAGAGGGCTATGCTGGATATGCATGAAGTGTCAAACTTCTTCCCCTACCGTTGAAGCAGAGCCCTATGCTGGCTTTGCATTGAAAGTGAAATATCAGACTTGCTCCCCTGCTGTTGAAGCAGAGGGCTATGCTGGATATGCGTGAATTGTCAAAATTTCGTCCCCTGCCATTGAAGCAAAGGGCTATGCTGGATATACTTTTAGGAAACAGCTGCAAAACTGTTGGAAAGACGTTGGGGGGGGGGGGGGGGGGGGGGAGGAGGAGATCTGCTTACTCTGCAAATCACTACACATTTGTGATTCTTAATAGTAATGGTTTAAGGTATGGTTTTTAGGGAGCTTAGAATTTGCATTATAATTGCAGTTGTATGACTGACATAGCACCTTGGGCATATCACTTCCTGTTCCAGGTGTCAGCCTAGGATTCTTTGGCCCATGTGGGATGGCAGGATGCAGTACTTAAGAACTGAAAGGAGGTATGGTATCTAGCCCTGTGGTAGCTGCAAGATTGATTTCTTTAGTAGAATCACTAAAAGACACAAATGAAAGACATGCTATAAAATAGCATTTTAAGTGTATTCCAAGCACCAGTCTTATAGCAGTTAGAACATAGGTTATAAGTAAAAAAAAAAAAAAAAGGGGACAAAACTGACAACCATCTTTGTTCCATAAAATGAGTAGGGAGAATAATAGAGGGGCAGTCGAGCTCTTGCATTTCCATAAGATCATTAGCTTTAGTGAATTTTCAAACCATTTTCTACCCATACACATATAATCTTTCCATTTTAAAAAATAGTTTGTTATACACAGGCAAACACTGCTTCCATATCTTCATTTCTACACTGTTAAGCATAGAGATTTTTTTCCATTCACACCATCCTATTTCTGGAATAAGGGTTAGAGACTTTCTTTTTGTTCATTAAACAAGGAATAGGTAAATTAATAGCTTAGTCAGACAAAGAAGCACAGCTGAAGCTTTCAGATGGATCAGTTAAATGTGAAGCTCTACAATCTGCAATCACTACAGACCTTCATATCTTGACAAGAGTTGCCTGGAGAAGAGAGGAATGTAAACTACCTACTGCTGGGAAAATTATAAGAAGCTGTGAAATTTTAGAAACTGCATATTATATAAAACCCATTAAAGTACTTTTCTACAAAGGCTTAACCTTAGTTAAGCCTCTGACTGTCTTTCAGCCTATTTACTTCCATCACTTTCTACCTTCACTTCCATGTTCCCAAGATACTTTTGCCTTCTGACAATTAAAGTGGATTTGAGCTTATGTTTTTTGGTTAACAAAAATGTGAGAATATTGTTAGGTTCAGCCCTCATTTACCCTGTAGACAAGGCAACATCACTTTCAAAGGCATCACTGAATCTGGTCTTGGTTTCATATCATACTGTGCTGCAGAGATCCTAGGTAGAACACAAGTAGCAAGATAGTAGACAAAAAAAAAAAATCAGTTTTATGGCAGCTAACCACAGTGAGCTGCTAGGTACACCAAACACCTCAGCAGACAGAGGCAGAATAGTGGAAGCAGGGCCAGAACCTCTACCCTCAAACTAATGGAGCTTGGTTAGGGGAGGATTTTTACAATACAAATGCAATAGGAAAATTAAGTTTATTGGTAACATGGTGCTTGTGCTGAAGAAAAAAGGGATTTTAGAGAATTGCCATCAGAGATGCAGGTAAAATTACACAGATAGGGCCTGTATGCACATACTTTTACCTATAGGGAGCAGAGGCATTCTTGGCACTATAAGCTCTAAATCAGGCTCTAACTAGCTTAATTAAACAATTAAGACCCTGGTTCAGTTAGAACACAACTCAGATTAGCAGCAGGCTAAAACTACCACAGGTGTAACTTTCAAGCAACCGCCTTATCTTTTATCACCATCTTAAGTTTTAACCCATAAACTACAAAGACATGGACCATGAACACACAATATTCACATTAAGTGAAATGAGTTCCTATGCCACTTTTTTTTTTTTTTTTTTTTTTTTAACTTGCCTGCTTATGTATTTTTAAAGACCACCTCTGCATATTATCCCCCCATACACAAACTGGCATGCTCATCAAGTTCTTTCAGCAGGCATTGCTAGATAAATTAGATGGGTGGGTATTGTAGATGGGCCCTATAGTCTTTTTTTTTTTACCATCATACTTTTCTATGTTTCTATAATCTGTCTTTTTCTAGTGAAAAAAAATGCAGCCATACCTCAGGCACCTGAAAGATTTTAACCAGGTGTCTGGACTATACCAGCGTAATTTTGTAACTGTTCACAGCTTTAAAGTCAATTACCTGCACACTTTACACCAATTTTTACATGAGTATTTTTTCCTTTTTTGAAAGTCACCCTTCCAGCATTTACATTTTTATTTAATGGGTTTAAAGGGCTAGAGCAGCTCAACAGGTGAAATGGAGCAAGCAACAGCAATGCTAGTAGCATGGTTGTAACCAGCTTGCCTGATAGGAAAAATTATGTAACAAACACAGACCATTCTACCCCAAGGGATATTTTACACAAATCCACCTCTATCCACTCTGGTCTTTAATGGAAACATCCATGGCCATAGCCAATTTTCACCCTCTTGAAGACCTTTGAATTAGAGAGCAGTTGCCCTAAGCAACTAAATGTTAATTGCCCACAGTTTTTAATCTAGATATTTCAAAAGGATGGGTTTTTATTTCCATGCCAGCACAGGTCCAATTTTTATTGCTATGTTGCACATCTCCTGCATAGAAGAGAGTGTGGGTAAGGTAGTGGAGCGGCCATGTTAATCCTCTTGAATTCTTTCCATGCACAGACAGGATTGTGATAGTGACCAATGCACCTTGACACTTTACATTTTGCAGGCATGAAAATTGCACTTATGGCACAGCATGCAACAGAAGAAAAAAAATTGTAATATGGTCCCTCTGTTTGTGGTGTGTTAGGATAGAAATTGAAAATAACATTCAATATAGAAGCAGCTATTAGAAGGCACACAAGCACTGATGTTATCCAAGAGTTTTTACTTCTCAGGTGCTTTAGCTTCCAGTACAGGTAGTAAAGAGAATTCTAGAACAATAATACAATACCTGGAAGCCATAGCATAACAGCTCTAGGACAGAATTATTTAGAAAGCCCCTACTTCATCCAAAACACCACCTCATCTCTAGTTAGTTTGAATTGCTGTACTTCCTTCTCTTATAGAAAGATTGTCATGCCTTTGTGCACTCTTACCTCTTTTAATCAAGCCAAATGAGGGCAATGTACAGTGCACAACTTTATATTTCTTGCTGTAAAGCCTTCACCATAAGCTACAAAAACATACGTACAGCAAAGAGGAGAGCCAACAGTGAGGAACTGACAGATACTATATATATCCAGAGTAGCTCCCTTTCTCAAAGGTTATATAGGTATTACCACAAGAACCTAGGGGCTAGACAGAGTGAGAAATAGAGAAAGACAGCACTTATGCTGGCCTCCCCACAAAGGAGTTTCTCTAACTTCTGATTTTGCTAATGGACAGGGTACTGGTCTTTTCACAATAGCGTGCACCATCTTCCCACTTTTGCCACTCTTGTGAGTTTCTCCCCACCCCCTGTTTTGGGTGCTATATATTTGAAGAGGAGGTGGGTGTAAACTGAGCAAGGATTCCACTGAGCAGGAAAGCAGATTTAGGAAGGCACCCAAGGAATCTGCAATTGTTAGAGCAAAGCTTGATGCTGGCAAAGTCTTAAAGACAAGAGAACAGCCTGCCATTTATTCTACAGTGCTATGTTTGTTTTTTGTTTTTTTCTGGATTGAACAGTACCTGGTGTGGAGAATTTAAACCTCTAAACCAGATTCCATTTACTGCTCTCTTACAATTTTTTCTTTTAGTAACCGGAGTGTAAGCTCATTGGGCTTTATAGCTAAAGCTGTTGCCACACTGAAAGTTGTAATTTGAAAGGCCAGCCAATTTTTCTTTACTTAGCCATAGCTAAAAGGACATTAGGAAAGAGGACTTACAGCAATGGCCATACTGCCCTTGCATGAAGGATGGCGAGTGGTAAAGAAAGAATAAGCAATAGTTCCTGCAAAGTCAATAGGCTACATGCTCGTGCCAAGTACAGGCTCGAGGAGTAGTGACACTTCATGCACTGCACCATTAGAATTATGCTATGGCCCACCGACCAATTGGGAATCATTCTGGAAAAAGGTTTTAAATCTCAGCTTTAGCCTCCATAACACTGGACAAAACAAATCCCACATAACTTTAAAAAACACAACCTCTTTCAAGTGTGTTTTAATATAAACAAAACATTTGTATGTTAATAGCTGCAGTGGAGCTGGAGTTTTTGGTCATAGTAGATGGGATTTACTCTAATTCCTTTGCTACAAAGTTACAGTTCATTGCAACAGCTGGTCGCTCTACAGAAAGCATAACTATACAATAGCTTTAAACACTGATTGTACTAAATGCAACAATACAAATACGCAAATGAGAACACAAATAGTAACACAATAAAACTGTATTACATTTGTGCTTCAAATATTACAATACATATGTACAAAGTAGTCCAAAATAAACATCTCATGCCAAGTGACACAAAAATCAACCAATAGCAAGCAAAAATATTCAGCAATATGTACAGTACCCTTAGGAGACATTCATCTCTGAACTGGAGCAATGCACTATAGTTAGGATCCGTTCATCTTATTCCATACGTGATCCTCACCACTCCCTAAGCTATTCAGGAGGTTTCCGCTTCAAGTCTTATTTACACATTGAGCAAAGATAAACAAAACGTAGTGCTTTCGTTTTCTTAATGATGTTGCATCAAGGGCTCAGCGAACCTGAGGCGCATAACCTTCCTTCATTAAACCTTCCTCATAGTCTGTCTGGCAGAGAATCATGTTGTTCTTCAAGAAAAATTTGTCTCCGACGCAAAATCTGAGGGTACAGAAAAAAAAAAAAAAAAGGACTAAGTTATATACAAAAGCTTCACATTCCACTTCACACAGGCTCCAGTAATCTGTTGCCTGAAAAATGTCCATAACTCAATAAGATCCACTGGCTGAAGCCTTTGAGGTTCTCCAGTTTAACAATTCTAGAGTCACAAACCCGCTCTGCTTTTGTTGGGATTGATCAAGACTGTACAGCATACATGCTAGCTCTGATTTTTCTTAAAAAAGTTGGGAATAGAAATAGAATTGCTTGACTATCAATATCAGTAGCCATAGCTTTTAAGTTTTAGTCCACATTTCCAAGTGATGCTTAAGGTGACAGAGCATTATTTGTATTCAGGTACAATACATTTCCTTCCCCAAAGAGCTTACAATCTAAGTGGGTACCTGAGGCAATGATTGAAAATGACTTGTCCAAGGTTACAAGGCATGTCAGTTGGGGGGTAAGGGAAAGCAGGATGTGAATCCCAACTTCACAGCCCACTATTGTAAGCATTAGGCCATTCCTCTTAACTCCTTGCTATAAATATATATTTTTTGTGCCTAGGTAGTGCTCTGTTCTAGCCAGCTATATTTGCATCTTGCTCAAGTATACCCACATTATCAGCAGGTCAAGAGCCTAGCTTCTGTTTTTATTACTCTAGCAAGGCAAGAAGACCCATGATAAAGGGAGATATTGGACTTTCACATGTCCTGGACAGCCATAGGAGAGAAATCAGAGGGAAGAAGCCTGTTAAGGGAAATGCATGTTAGTTGCAAACTGTGAGCATTCAAAGATTTAGAACACCTGAATAAGGAGAGTGGTGTCCGTCCACCAAGATATCATGCCTTTCAGATGACAGCCACACCGACACAAAGCAGATGCTTTTGTAGTGAAATAATGGTAACCCTTCTTTGTTACCTATCTACCTCCCCCCCCAAGACTGCCATGCAGTTTGCCATTCCCTTCCTATTGCTAACTACAGAAAAATTAGTACTAAATGAAAGATGAATATCTTTAGAAGAGCTGTGCAGAGTGCAGCAGTGGAAAAGCTGATGCTAGTTTAAGGAAGGGAATTGATGCAAATTGATGCAAGTGGTAGAAACCAGTTGAAAATAAATCTTATTCTAGGCAAATCATTAGATTCCAGTGGTAGTTTCTAGATGAGGGGGATCTCAACCCAGTCCTCAGGGGTCACCTAACCTATTCTATCCACTACAAAGGTATAGAATTCTCTCATGCATATTCATTATGAATGTCCTGAAAACCAGGTGTGTCCCAAGAACCCTAGCCTAGATAAAAGCAGCAGGAAATGCATCGGATTGAATCCAGCCTGCATGTGCTAACAGGTACTTAAGACTGCAATTACAGACTTGGGGTATAACAGAGAGCACAGAATAGATCCAACAGCAATAGCGTAACAAACTGGGCTTTCCTGGTTTCAAACATGAAGTTAATTGGTAATGCTAATTTTGGCAACAAAATGCAGTACATGTGTAGGGACATGACAAAATTGGGACTTAACATAAGAAATTGCCATACCTGGTCAGACCAAGGGTCCATCAAGCCCAGCATCCTGTTTCCAACAGTGGCCAATCCAGGCTACAAGTACCAAACACCAAGTAGATCCCATGCTACTGTTTGCCAGTTAAAGCAGAGTTGCTGACCTGTAACAAGTGTTCTCGCAGGACATTAGTCCTCACATGTGGGTGACATCAAGATGGAGCCCAGCATGCCCCTAACCTGCATCCAGCAGGGGTCTCCCCCCTTCAGTCTCGTTTGTAGTAAAAGTAGAGTGAAAAATAAAATAAGAAAAACATAAGCCAAAACCCAACTTCGTGGGGGCGGGTGGGGTTGGGTTTTGTGAGGACTATCATCCTGCTGTCCTGGGAGACACCTGTTATAGCTTAAGCAACTCTGCTTTCTCTAGGACAAGCAGATGGTTGTCCTCACATGTGGGTGAGTAGGGAGCTATGAGGATGGCCCGACGAATATAATAGACCAAACACACCCAACGACATACAACAGGCACAACTGGGTGGTTTGGTAGGCGAGCAGCCTGAATTTCAAGCGGGTCACTGGAAGGAAGTTGGGTATTAAACTGGAAAACAAATTATGCAGGACAGACTGACCGAAAATGGAATCTTGTCTGCCAGTCTTGAGACAATAATGAGCTGCAAAAGTATGAAGAGAACTCCATGTTGCAGCTTTGCAGATGTCAGCAAGAGGTACAGAACAGAGGTATGCTACTGACGTTTGCCATTGCTCTTACTGAATGCGCTCTCACGCGTTCTTGTAGTGGAAGGCCCTGCTTGTTGTAGCAGAGGAGATACAGTCTGCCAGCCAGGTGGACAGGGTCTGCTTGCCCACCGAAGCTCCCAATTTGTTTTTATCAAAGGAGACAAACAGTTGGTGGACTTCCTAGGAGCTCCAGTGCGGTCCAAATAGAAAGCAAGAGCACGTTTACAGTCCAAGGAATGCAGAGCCCGCTCACCTGGTTGTGAGTGAGCTTGGAAAGAGGGTAGGAAGTACTTATTGATGATTTAAGTGAACTCTTACACTACTTTTGGCAAGAATTTAGGGTGTGTGCGGAGTAGAGTACCACACAATTCTGAAGGAATTCTGGTATACGGCGGGTATGTACCTGTGCCTTGTAGTTCACTGACTCTGCGAAGCCGATGTTATATAGCGACTAGAAAAATAACTTTCCAAGTGAGATGTCTAAGTTCGCAGGAATGAAGGGCTCAAATGGCGGTCGCATGAGCCGTGCTTAGACAATTAAGGTCCCACAGTGGAACTGGAGGATGCAATGGATGCTTTAGTTGTAATAATCCTCTGATTTCAGGGCATCTCCTATACCTTTGTGGTAAGCTGAAATAGCGCCGATATGTACACGGATGGAGGAAGTCTGCAGGCCAGCTTCTGACAGATACCAGAAATAGTCCAGGAACTTTGGAATGGGGCAGGAAAAAGATCTATTTCCTTAGAGTTGCACCATATGGAGAATCGTTTCCATTTGGAACGATACGATCTCCTAGTTGAAGGCTTTCGTGAAGCTACAAGTACATGTGACACACTGTCAAAGGTTGCAAGATTGTAGATCAACCTTTCAACATCCAAGCTGTCAGAGACAGGGAGTGAAGGATCAGATGATTGTAACAGGCCTGTTGCTCTGCGTTATCAGGGTTGGATCCTGTGCCCAGGCGAATTGGTGCTGGACAGAGGGTCGCGGAGGATGGACAACCAAACTTGACGTGGCCAGTGAGGGGCTATGAGGATCTTGTGCCCCGGTCCTGCCGTAACTTCACGAGAGTCTTACTGATGAGCGGAAGTGAGTGGAGGATAGGGCATACAGAAGACCCTGTTGCCCACGAGTGGGCGGAAGGCATCTCGTGGTGGTGTGTTGTGGCTGCGGTGCAGAGAGCAGAAGTTGTTCACTTTGCGGCTGTGAACTGTTGCAAAGAGGACTATGTGTGGGCTGCCCCACTGGTGAAAATTGTGTTTGCTACAGAGTGGGATTCAGGGACCATTCGTGGGGATGAAAAAGTTCAGCTGAGATTGTCCGTGCCTGCCAGGTATGTCGCTCTTAGTAGCATGGAGTGGGAGCGAGCCCAGGCCCAGATCTGTGCCGCCTCCTGGCATAGAAGGAAGGAGCCCGTGCCCCCTTGCTTGTTGAGGGTACCACATCACTACCTGGTGTCCTGCTTGAATTAAGATTAACCTTGTTGGAGAGGCAATCCCGAAAGGCAAATAGGGCGTATCGAATTGCCCGAAGCTCCAGGAAATGTATCTGGCACTTTGCTTCTTGTTTGGATCAGGTGCCCTGGGATTGGAGGTCGTTGACATGAGCTCCCCTAACCCAGGTTTGGATGCATCTGTTAGAGTAATTTGAGTTACTGCAGATTGGAAGGGTAGTCCTCTCTGAAGATTGGACTCCCCTTGTCCACCAAGCTAGTGAGAGATGTAGGCTTGGCTGGTGACGTGACAAGTGAGGACATGTGTTGACTTGACTGGGACCACTGGGACTTTAAAGTCCACTGTGTTATCCTCTTGGCCAGTTGAGAAATTGGAGTGACATGAAACTGTAGATGCCATGTGACCAAGAGGGTTACGCAGATGAGCTGTGGTTGTTTGACGAGTCTGCACTGAGGAATGGATTTGGCCTGAGTAGTGTCTAGATCTGCTCCTATGAACGAAAGGGTGTGTGAAGGAGACAGATGTGACTTGGGGTAATTGATTAGGAATCCTAAGGATTGTAGTAGGTTGATGGTGAAATGGAGGAGTGGAGCACTTCCTGCCATGATGGGCCTCTGATAAGCCAATCATCTAGATATGGCTAAATGTGAATGTTGTTTTGTCTGAGATGAGTTGCAATGACTGAGGCATTTGGTAAATACCCGGGGTGCTGATGCTAGTCTGAATGGTAGCACCCGGTATTGGTAACGGTTGTGGCCTATTACAAACCTGAGATATTTCCGATGAGGAGGGTATATGGCAATGTGGGCATAGGCCTCCTGGAGATCTAGAGAGCAGAGCCAATCTCCCTGTTGTAGGAGAGGAAGCATGGTTCCCAGGGTTACCATTCTGAACTTTTCTCTGCAAAGGTGCTTGTTTAGGGCATGTAGATCTAGAATAGGATGAATTCCTCCTGATTTTTTTGGTATTAGAAAATACAGAGTGTAGAACCCCTGATCCCACTGCAGTCTAGGTACCAGTTCCACGGTGTTGGAGTGCAGAAGAGTCAAGAGCTCTGTCTCGAGAAGCGGAGAGTGACTGATGGAAACTAAACTTCCTCACCCTTCCACTGAACACTTCTCCTTGTCCGGTAGACAGTAATCCTGGTTGACCACAGACAGGACCCATTGGTCCGTAGTAATTGTTCGCCATATGTTGTACTTCTACAAGCGGTTTCCTACAGGAATGGATGTGGAAATTTGGAGGTTGGCTTCTGCTCTGTAGAAAGAAGTCAAAACCCTGATGCTGGACCAGTCTGTGGAGCTGGTTGGGCTTTTGGAGCCCTGGGTTGTTGGGGCTGGCCTCTTTGGGAAGGCCTGGTCTGCCGAGCATGGGATGGAGGAGGATAGTACAGACATGGTTTATAGGAAAATTTCCTAGGATCACGTCCAGAAGACCTCTTGGTTGTAGCTGAGAATTCTGAGGGAAGAGAGGAGAGCTGCTGCAAAGTGTCATGATGGTCTTTTAATTGTGTAACTGAATCCTGAATTTTGTTGCCACACAAATTGTCCCCGGTACATGGAATGTCTGATAGCCTCTCTTGGACCTCCATAAGAACATAAGAAAATGCCATACTGGGTCAGACCAAGGGTCATCAAGCCCCAGCATCCTGTCAAAGGTCAGATGATTTGAGCCATGCCCAACACCTGGCGCTTATACCTTATACAACCTGCTGCCAACACTCTTGTGGCAGTGTCAAAATCATCATATGCTGCCCTTACTTCATGCTTTCCAGCATCAAGACCCTTCTGAAGGATGGAATTAAGGCTTTTTTGATACTCATCTGGTAGACCTTCAGAAAATGCCTGGACCTTTTTCCAAAGATTCCTGGAATACTTAGTCATATAAAGCTGATAAGCTGCTATCCGTGCCATCAGCATGGAGCCGTGGAAGACTGTGTCCAAAGGCATCCAAGGATTTTTGTTCTTTAGCTGGAGGGGCAGAAGTAAGAGGCAAAGATCTTTTGAACTTCTTCTGAGCAGACTCAGATTGGTGGGGGAGTTGGCTTTTTTGGAACCCCGGAGCTGACCGAAGTAGGTGGCATCAGTTTTTCTATTTACTGGTGGAACTGTGCCAGGGTGTTCCCAGTTGCATTGTAGCAGATCAAGGAGTACCTCATGGATTGGAACTGCCATAACTTCTTTAGGCAGCATTGAGAATAACCCAACAATAGCTGGAAAAATATAAAAGGCTGGTGCAGTGGCGTACAAGGGAGGGGGGGGGGGGGGGAAAGAGGCCAAGGCCCCTGGGAAACATATTGTAGAGGGTGCCCAGGGGCAGGGATTCTATCCTGCCCAGCCAAGAGATGGCCCCGCGGCTGCTGGGTTACATCCTGCTCAGAGGCAGAGATGGAAGAGGCCCACAGCCAGGTGTGCATACCTGGATGGGGCAATGGCAGTTGAGAAGGAGGGCCACGAGACAGTGGATAGACCCCCCATCCCACCCGCAGCAGCAGAGTTCCATGAGGGAGTGTTTTCCTGCTTCTTTGGGCTGGCCTTAAAAATCCAAACCACGTGCAGCTAGCACTACTCTATGCTGATCTCACGATGCATGAAATCAGCATAGAGGAAGTGCTAGCCCCAGGAGATTTTGTTCCATGTATTTCAGAAATTAAATTGGTGGTGGGGGGGGGGGGGGGGGGGGAGGCTGGCTTGCTAGTCTACAGTATCTGTGTGTTTATGTCTTTTTTACTGCTTTAATAAAAAAGGGCAGACTATTAGAACTATGGACAGTTCAGAAAAATGTACTTATTGTTTACACTACCCCAAAAATCCTAATTGACACAATCACTGCAGCAAGGGAAACTGTTGCAGGACAAGAACTCATTCCAGAATTCAATTCTGAGGAACCCTTTAAACCAAATAATGCGAATCTAGTTTGAAAGCAACAGGATAAAAAACAATCTACCCCACAGCTAGTAAACAGAATCCAAATAAAATGGGACAAGTCCTGAATAAATCATGGAACAGGAATACTAGCATGGTTCAGTTCATGTTTCCTGCAATCCAGAGGACTTTCTATGTCCTCTAATTTGTGCACCCTATTTTCCAAGTAGACCTCATGCCACCTCATGTTTCTTCCTCTACAAGTGGGTGGGAAAAGGAAAGACATTCCTTGGCAGATTCCAATTAAGGGATCCATAATTATGATTAATTTGGGAGATACACTAACCAGGAGCTTCACATATTGATCCAATATTCACTGAACTTTGATCCACCAATTTCTGAAGTCTACCACAAGAACACAAGTTCCTCTAACAAGCTGCTGTAATTTTACAGCAAGTCTAGCTTTTAGTGCACATGATTGGGCTACCTAATCTGCAAGAGGCTTTGAAGGTTTATACATTTCAAATAAATTTGAAAATTAAAAGCTTTGCAACACAAGGAATTTATATAACAGCACATCTGTATTAAGAGATAGTACTGCTGAAAACATTCAGTGGCCCAGTTATTCCTCATATTTATTGAATTGTCTTTTTACATAATAAATACATCTTGCATGGCAAACACCATCAAAGTTATATGCTATGCTTTTCCTTTTTTTAATATGTGCAACATTCTCAATGATGCATATAAACAGCCCATAGTATTAAGGCGTAAGCCAATGCACCCAAAAGAGAAAAAAGGAATAAATACTGAAGGACAAAAAAAAAAAAGTTAACAGTATAGGTGCACACTGCCAATATCCTAACTTGCAAATATTTAAATAGCAAAGATTACAAGATAGATGGCTTAGTACTAGTTAGGGAGTCAACTGATTCTATCTTGGAGCTCAAAAATCAAGTAAGCTTGCGGGGAGGGAAGGGAGCTATCAAAATCTCTCTCAGATCCTGATATTAACATATCATCACTGATAATTCCATGTTTAAGGCTTACCAATTTGGTTTCCGTAAACAGTATACCACAGTCATTACTCTACACAGATACTATTTACTGAGTTTTTGATCAGGGGACAGATTACATCACGGTTCTATTAGATATCACTGCAGCTTCTGAAGTCAAAACACAAGATTATGATGTTAGCTGCAGTGGTGTTGGAGGACCTGGACTTTCCTGGTTTATTTTATACTTGACAACCACCAACAGCAAGAAAGAAATCCTTTCCATCACCTTCATATGGAATCTTACTCCTATCGGGGTTGTACAAGGTTCAGCCATGTCTGCTGCATTATTTAAATATTACTTAACTCCTCTGCATGCTGCTGGCAGTCTTTGGGTGTCAAGTGTATGCAGCCACACAATTCTTCCCAATTTACACATCCACTTAATATTTGGTTGTGTCTGTCCACTATTAGAAAATGGCTCCTTTATAATTGCTTGCTCCTTGATGTGTCCAAACAGAATCTTGACAAGATTTTCTTCCAGAAATTAACAGCCGTTTAATTCGATGGCCATCAAATTTCAATTAAATCTGTGATATGAAGTTAGACATTCTGACTGATATCAACCTTTTGATGCAAACCCTGATTGGTTAAGACATCTTATATGAAGTTTCATCTTCAGCAACTTAAACCACTCCTGTCAAGCTTTGTTTCCTGCAATGGTTTATTCTAACTCACCTTAACATCTTTACAAACTGTACAACACAATGTAGCATGGTTTAAACTGAATCAACTTGTAGCTATATTACTCCTGTACTAACTAACCTACGTTCGTTACCACTATATTGGTGTGTGAAATATAAAGTGCTCTTATTGATTCACAAATTAATATATGAGATTAGACAAATTGGGTTAAACTTGATCCTTAAAATATACAATGGTGAGATTACTTACCTGATAATCTCATTTTCCTTAGTGTAGACAGATGGACTCAGAACAAATGGGTATAGTGTGCTCGTGCTAGCAGTTGAGACGGATCTGACGTCAGCACGGGTACATATACCCCCACAGGAAGTGAAGCTCTTCAGTAATCTTCCTTGCAAAAGCTGTTATGGATATATGTGTACTGATGCTCAATGAAATAGTGAAAACAGGATTCCCCTGACCGATTGGTAGTAGCTGGAGACCGCCAGCATTCCCAACCGGAAGGCGTCGACACCTGGTAGAGTGGACGCACTCATGTAAGAAGTGATAAGGCTTACCTTGAATCGGTGAAACCAATGTATACAGGCAGCTGGGTGGGATGCTGAGTCCATCTGTCTACACTAAGGAAAACGAGATTATCAGGTAAGTAATCTCAACATTTCCTGTCGTGTAGCCAGATGGACTCAGAACAAATGGGATGTACAAAAGCTTTACTCCGGACTGGGCGGGAGGCTGCCTGAGGACCGTGTAAAACTGCCCTTGCGAATGCTGTGTCCTCCCTGGCCTGGACATCCAGACGGTAGAACCTGGAGAAGGTGTGGAGGGAGGACCTCGTCGCCGCTTTACATATTTATGCAGGCGACAGCATCCTAGATTCCGCCCAAGATGCTGCTTGGGCTCTGGTAGAATGAGCCTCGACTTGTAGAGGCGGTAACTTCCCGGCCTCCACGAAGGCCGCTCTGATGACTTCTTTAATCCAGCGGACGATGGTGGGCCGAGAGGCCGCTTCTCCTTGTTTCTTCCCGCTGTGAAGGACGAACAGATGGTCAGTCTTTCGAACTGTTTGTCATTTCCAGATATCTGGGCAGCAATCTGCCAATGTCGAGATGGCGTAGCAAACGCCCTTCTGATTTCTTCAGGCCTGCCGTAGTTGGCAAGGATATGGTCTGGTTGAGGTGAAATCGTGAGACTACCTTAGGCAAGAAGGATGGAACTGTGCGAAGATTGATAGCTTCAGGAGTGAGTCTGAGAAAAGGATCCCGGCAAGACAGTGCTTGTAGCTCCGAGATGCGGCGTGCTGAACATACAGCCAGCAAGAACACAATCTTCAAAGTGAGAGAATGTAGAGACAGGCCCCGAAAGGATCGGAAGGTGGATCATAAGAACATGCCATACTGGGTCAGACCAAGGGTCCATCAAGCCCAGCATCCTGTTTCCAACAGTGGCCAATCCAGGCCACAAGAACCTGGCAAGTACCCAAAAACTAAGTCTATTCCATGTAACCATTGCTAATGGCAGTGGCTATTCTCTAAGTGAACTTAATAGCAGGTAATGGACTTCTCCTCCAAGAACTTATCCAATCCTTTTTTAAACACAGCTATACTAACTGCACTAACCACATTCTCTGGCAACAAATTCCAGAGTTTAATTGTGCGTTGAGTAAAAAAGAACTTTCTCCGATTAGTTTTAAATGTGCCCCATGCTAACTTCATGGAGTGCCCCCTAGTCTTTCTACTATCCGAAAGAGTAAATAACCGATTCACATCTACCCGTTCTAGACCTCTCATGATTTTAAACACCTCTATCATATCCCCCTCAGTCGTCTCTTCTCCAAGCTGAAAAGTCCTAACCTCTTTAGTCTTTCCTCATAGGGGAGTTGTTCCATTCCCTTTATCATCTTGGTAGCCCTTCTCTGTACCTCAGTTGGTGATTCGATCCCGCGAGGAAATCCAAAACTAAATTGAGGTTCCACAAAGGCACTGGCCATTTCAGTGGCGGACAAATGTGCTTGATTCCTTTCAGGAAGCGAGAAACATCTGGATGCTTGGCAATGGTCTTGCCATCCCTCCTGGGACCATAGCAAGACAGCGCAGCCACCTGAACCTTGATGGAGAGACCCTTGTGAAGCCTATCCTGCAGGAAATTCAAAACCATAGGGATGGTAGCCGCATGTGGATTGGTGCCATGAATATCGCACCAGGCTTCGAACACTCTCCAAATCCTGACGCAGGTGAGGGATGTGGAGAACTTGCGGGCTCGGAGGAGTGTGTCTATCACTGGCTCCGAGTAACCTCTCTTCTTCAGTCTAGCCTTCTCAATGGCCAGACCGTAAGAGAGAATTGAGCCGGATCCTCTTGAAGGATGGGACCTTGACGGAGCAGGTCCCTGAGCGGAGGCAGGGGAAGGGGCTCCCCTGCCAGTAGTCTTCTCATGTCCGCATACCAGGGTCTCCTTGGCCAGTCTGGTGCCACCAGAAGAACTAGGCCCCAGTACTTCCGAATCTTGTGGATAAGGGCACCCAGCAGGGGCCATGGAGGAAAGGCGTATAGCAGGGCCCCTGGAGGCCATGGCCGAACCAGGGCATCGATCCCTGAGAGAACGGATCTCGCCGGCGGCTGAACTATTTGGGTACTTGAGCATTGGACCTGTCCGCTAGTAGGTCCATGTCCGGAATCCCCCAGTGATCCACAATCATCTGGAAAGCTGTGGGGGACAGCTGCCACTCTCCCGGATTTAGGCTCTCTCTGCTGAGGAAGTCTGCCGTGGTGTTGTCCCTTCCGGCAATGTGGACGGCTGAGATGACCTGAAGATTCGCCTCTGCCCAAGCCATCAGCAGGGCTATCTCGAGGGACACCTGTTGGCTTCTGGTTCCACCCTGTCGGTTGATGTATGCCACCGTGGTGGCGTTGTCTGACATCACTCTGACTGCTCTGCTCCTCAGTCTGTGAGCAAATTTCAGGCAGGCTAACCGGACTGCCCGTGCCTCTAGTCTGTTGATGTTCCACCCCGACTCTTCTCTGTTCCACCGCCCTTGGGCTGTGAGGTCTTCGCAGTGTGCTCCCCATCCGCTCAGGCTGGCATCTGTGGTGAGCAGAGTCCACGTGGGGGAGGACATCCTGGACCCCCTGCTCGTGTGGTTGGACTGCAACCACCACCGTAGCTGAGTCCGCACTCTGGCTGGTAGAGGTAGATGCATAGAGTAATGTCGGAAGCAGGGGCTCCATTGAGAGAGCAGGGAGCGTTGTAGAGGTCTCATATGGGCCCTCACCCAGGGTACCACTTCCAGGGTGGATGCCATGAGACCGAGAACCTGCAAGTAATCCCAAGCTGTGGGTCGACTGGCTCCCATCAAGGACCGGAGACGCGTCTGAAGCTTTAATCTTCTCTTGGTGGTGAGACTGACTGTGTCTGCCTGGGTGTCGAACTGGACTCCCAGATATTCCCAAAGATTGGGAAGGCTGTAGGCAACTCTTGCTGAGGTTGACAACCCATCACAGGCTTTCCAGAAGGGCGATCACTCTGTTGGTTGCCTGATGGCTCTCCTCTCGCGATTTCGCCCTGATCAGCCAATCGTCTAGGTAGGGATGGACAAGGATTCCTTCCCGTCTGAGTGCCGCTGCTACCACTACAATCACCTTGGTGAAGGTCTGCGGCGATGTGGCCAGCCCGAAGGGCAAAGCCCGAAACTGGAAGTGGCGTCCTAGCACCTTGAAGCGTAGGTAGCGCTGATGATCCTGATGAATCGGGATATGCAGGTAGGCTTCTGATAGATCTAAGGCCGTGAGGAATTCTCCTGGCTGTACTGCGTTCTTGACTGAGCGCAGAGTTTCCATGCGAAACCTCGGGACCCGTAAGTATTGGTTGACGGACTTGAGGTCCAGGACGGGCTGAAAGGTGCCCCCTTTCTTGGGTACCATGAAATAAATGGAATAATGCCCAGAATTCATTTCCCGTGCAGGTACCGGGACTATGGCTTTCAGGGACAGGAGCCTCGCCAGGGTAGCTTCCAATGCTGCCTTCTTGTGGATCGGACACGAGGATTCCACAAACCTGTCCGGAGGGAGATGATGGAAGTCCAGAAAGTAACCCTCTCGGATGATGGCGAGGACCCACTGGTCCGACGTAATCTCGACCCATCTGGGGTAGAAGAGGGTTAACCTGCCCCCTATGGCCCCGTCCCCCAGATGGATCGGCTGAATCTCATTGGGAGGCGCGGCCGGGACCTGAGCCCGAGCCGGCTCCTCTCTTCTGCTGCTTGGGCCGAAAGGACTGGTTCCTGGCCTGAGGACGAGGTGCCTGGTAGCGACCCCTATAGGGATTGAAGCGTGGAGAACTTCTGCCTCTGGAGGGCCTTGGAAAGGCGCGCTGGTTCCTTCTGAGCCTGTCTTCTGGCAGTCGAGGTATGGGAGAAGCACCCCATGTGCTGGCCAGTTTATCAAGGTTGCTGCCGAACAGGGAGGACCCCCTTAAAGGGCATTCTGGTGAGGCGTGTTTTTGAAGGAGCATCAGCAGACCAATTCCGTATCCAGATCCCCTTAGCTGTTGTACGGACTAGGTCGGATGCGGCATCCGTGAGGAACGAGAGAGAGGACTCCATGTCTGCTGCCGGAGCATTGTTCCTAACCTGTGACAAACAGAAGCGCGTCACCACTGTGCAGCAGGTTGCGATTCGCAAAGACAGAGCTGCCACCTCAAATATCTGTTTCAGGATGGTGTCCAGTCGCCTGTCATGAGCCTCCCTGAGGGCCGCCCCCCCTCAACTGGAATGGTAGTGTGCTTGACCACAGTGCTAACTAAGGCGTCCACCTGAGGGCACGCCAGCATCTCCTTGATAGCCGGATCCAGGGGGTACATGCCTATCAGGCCCCGCCCCCCTTTGAGTGAGGCCGCCGGTGCAGCCCATTCCAGATCTATCAGTTGCTGTGCAGCTTGCAAGAAGGGAAAATGGCGGGCTGAAGGACGAAGACCTTCCAGCAGAGGGTTCTGTGTAGGTGGCACCGCAGAGCTGGGCCCCAAAATATCCAACTCCGCCAGGCACTGAGATATTAGGTAGGAGAGATCTTCCTTGGGAAAGAACCGCCTCATGGTTCGATATGGCTCCATCCCTGAGGGAAGTTCCCCCTCCTCGGAGGGTTCTGAGTCGGTATCCGAGACATCAGGATCCGCCTGAACCGGACTGCCCGGAGGCGGTGCACGATAAGGGCGTGAAGGTCCAGGGGCAGGGTCCACTGGAGCAGCAGCAGGAGCAGCAGCCCCTGTAACAGCAGGGCCTGAACGGGAAGCTGATTGCATCTGTACAAAGGCATGGATCCCCTTAAAGAGATCCACCCATGAAATTGAGGTGGACTCAAGTTGCCTAGGTACCAGATCCCCTGGGATTCCCGGCTGTTCGAGACTGCCTGCGAGATCCCGGGTGGCCCCTGGAGAACTATCCACAAACCTTGGTTGAGACTGGTCCTGGCCCGAGGCTCCTACTGCCTCCTCACATTGGGCACAAAGGGAGTCTGGCTCCTCGCTGTGCGTGGCTCTGAGCTGGCATGCTGAGCAGAGGCCGTGACCTTTCACGCCGGATTCAGGAGGCGCCGCCGCCTGGGACATCGGGGCATTCGATTGGTCCATTGCACTAAAGTAATACGCGGCAGCAATATGCGCTTAATACAATAGGCGCTCAATACAATATGCGCTCAACAATATGCGCTCAATGCTAAGCGGCAGCTATATACGCTTAATACAATATGCGCTTAATACTAAGCGGCAGCTATATGCGCTTAATACAATATGCGCTCAATAATATGCGGTCAGCAATATACGCTAAACACAATATGCGCTCAATAATATGCAGTCAACAATATACGCTCAATACAGGCGCCTATCATGGGCGCTCAATACCTGAACCGGGCCAACAAAATGGCGACCACTGCGGCGTGCCGCATACAGGCAACGCCGCCAATCCTCGACTTCGGAGACCAAAAGTAAAAGTTGTGCGCCTTACCTGATCCTCGGCGCTTCCCGGCTAGAACCTGGGCGGTCTCCGGCTGCGGGGGAGAGGGGAAGTACTGTCACCACCGCGCTTGAGGAATGCACCCGCTGCCTCCCAGGTCCACGCCGGGACCGAGGCACCTCTTAGCCCGCAGGCTTGGTCCTTGCCACGATTCGGCCACCAGACCGAGGCCTAAACCTCCGAGGGAGCACGGAACTCACCCCGGGAAGCTCAACTGGGGGAGGGACCAGTGGTATCACCGCAGGAGCGCGGGGCTCGATGTTCCTGTAAAGATTTTAGAAGTAGAAAAGTAGAAGTAGATTGGAAACACGCTCAGCGAGCGTGCAGGCTCTCCAAACTGCTTTGGAGACGGAAATTAATGAAGAGCTTCACTTCCTGTGGGGGTATATGTACCCGTGCTGACGTCAGATCCATCTCCAACTGCTAGCACGAGCACACTATACCCATTTGTTCTGAGTCCATCTGGCTACACGACAGGAAATTCAATATTGCTGTTCCACAATGTTGACAGAAAGGGACAATTTCCAGACCCCACTAAACAGGAAACACATCTCATTGAAAATAAAAGAAGGATATGCGAAACTAATGATCCTGAGAAGACTAAAACCTCTACTAATTCTAAACAATTTCCGCACAGTTCTGCAGGCAATGATATTCGCAAGTACAGACTACTGTAACTCACTACTTCACAATCTACAATTCGGCCACTACAAATATTACAAAACTCAGCTGCTAGAATTTTGACTGGCAAAAAAAAGAATGAACACATTACAGGAACGCTCGCTGATTTACACTGGCTCCCAATAGAACAAAGAATTCAATATAAGGCATTATGCATAATACACAAACTAATCCATAATGAAAAAGCTGACTGGCTTAATACTGCACGTACATGTCCTGCAAAGAAACCTAAGATCTGCTAATAAGGCTCAAACTGTCCCCTCTGTCAAAACAGCACGCCTCACACAAGTTAGGGTGAGAGCACTATCACTGGCTGGGCCCCGTGCTATGGAACACCATGCCACTCGAAATAAGGCTGCAGAGAAATTTCAAAATATTCAAAACCAATCTGAAAACCTGGCTATTTAAACAAGCTTTTTATAAAGATAAAGAGAAGGAAAAAAAGCAGTTGATTGATAAGGACGCACCAAACTAGAAGTTGTTACTTGTAAGCTACAAATGCACATTAATGTTAAATTCAATCCGCCTAATATGTTCCCAACAGACAAGCTTAATTTACACACATAGTTTATTGAAATGAATTGTTACCGCACTATGATGGCACATGATTAATTTGTAATCTATACCACTCACATTTTCATTATCGTGCCTTGCTGTAAACCGTTGTGACGGTTATCTAACTTAACGACGGTATAGAAAAGTTTAATAAAATAAATGTTTAGATCCCAGTCCTCCTCCCATGATTGCCCTAGCTCCCTTTTCTAAGTCTGTATCCTAGGCATGCACTTATGTTCCTCTCTCCAGAGATGGCCTTCTAGAACAATTTCACCCTCCCTTTGATCGACCTCCTTGTAAGCTGTTTTCTCCAATAAAGAAAGGGTTCTGTGAATCAGTTGTTTATTGGCCTTAACAGAAACTGAGGATCTCTACTGGAGGTAGCTATAAAAAAGGAAAGTTCTACAATCCAAAATTCCTCCCTACCTGCTTCCAATGGACAAAAAATCCCTTGCGTGTAAAGTTGAATGCTTGTGCAGTGAAGGATTTAGAAACTCCCTTGTCATATCTACAGTATGTTCCAAAGCTGTTAGTTTACAGCAAGCCAAAATGAGCATACATACCCTGATCTGCCCCTTTAATACCAGTAAAGACACCCCATTTTCAAGATACTATACCAGGGGCATGTAGATTAGCCTTGTTGCCCACAAGCCACAGATACTCCAAAGCTAGTCATCTCTCACCTTGCCTTCCATCTCTATCCAGTGCTGAGGACAGTAACAGTGAGTTAGAAGGTTGAATAGAGCAGCTAGCTAATATTTCCAAAAATCAGGTAGCCGCCTCCCCACCCCCTGCTCTTACTCTGCAATATTTTCAGACTGATTCTTGCTTTCCCTTCTCCCCAGATAAACTTACCCACAAGCGCATTTATTGTACTAAAAAAGGATCCGAGCAAATCCACAGGTACCATCAAAAACAAACAGCCATGGCATCCAGTTTATACTAACTGCATTAATCCTACCTAGCCAGCTTACAATTAGACCCTGCCATCTTCGCACATCCTCTTTGAATCTGGCTATTAAACAGCGTAATTTAGGGAAAACAGTCTACTCAGGTCTGCAGGTACCTGGATACCCAGATACTTAACCTGATCAGAAGCCCATTTAAGAGGACACTACCTTAGTCTGCAAACTTTCCAATTCAGATTTATGCAAAACAAATCTATCTATATTTACTTTGTAACCGGACTACTCAAAGTCCTCCAGAGTCTTCAATATCTTTGGCAAGGAAGATTCTAGGCTCAACACAAAGCAAAATGTCATCAGCGTAGCATGCTATTTTATATTCTAGGCTTTCAATTCTGATCCCCTTGACATCCTGATCCTCAATCCATGCTGCCAAGGATTCTAACACCTGAGCAAACAAAAGAGGAGATAGGACAGTCCTGTCAAGTTCCTCTCCCAATATAAAGGAATCTGAGCTCGCCCCATTCAAATACCACTGCCTTGGGTCGCTTGTATATGTCCAGGATCCATTTAATAAAACTGTCATCTAAGCCCACCTACAGTTTCAAAGCAGCTCCACTCCATTTTAATCCAAGGCCTTTTTGGCATCAAAAAAGTAGTGCCTTATCCTTTAGGTCTCCTCTATTACCATATATCACTCCATGTGTCTGGAGCAAAATCATACAAGCATAGAGGCCCGAGAAACCCCACTTGATATCTATGAATTAACTCAGGCATAAAACCATCCAATCTCAGAATTAAAATCTTTGCAAAATTCTTAAATTCAAATTCAGAAGTGAAATTTGGGCAATATGAAATGAGGTGAATTGACTAACACAACTTGGAACACATATGTTAATATTGGCACCAGGTAGGAAAGGCGAGCAGGGCTGATGAATTTAGTATAGGGTTTTACATCTTGAATATAGTCTCCAGAACTTCAAATTGCAAAATAGAAGCACCTAACTTCTGCTGTTATGTGAATCAAGATGTGGATGGGGGTGGGGAAGTGAACCCTAGCCAGAAAGTCATTAATCCTTCCCTCATCTGGGCACACCAGGAGGTAAAACACTCCTTAAAAGTTCTTAAACAAGGCCGCTATGCCCCAAAGAGAATCTATCATTCTCCTAAACCAATTTTCTTTAATATGACTCTTAACCCATCCGCCTCAATTGCTGAACCAAAATACCTTCTGGTCTATTCTCCTTTTCAAATTACAAAAGTTTGGTCCATAAGGCCCACAATCCTCTGTTGAAGCATTTAACTGGCCACATGCCCTACACCTCTCTTTGAATATATCCTCACCTCACAGCATTTAATTAATATTTTATTAACTTTGTAAAGACCACAAAACAGCTTTGGATGCGAGAACATATGAGTCTTACAAGTTGCACAAGTCGAACAAATCAGAAATACATAGCAAGTGATCCATAGTCATCCCCAAAGCTCCCCCCCCAATCCCCCACCCCTGGGCTCATTGAAATATGTATACAAATAAGACAATATGCTCACTACAGACAATGCAAAAGCGAAACCTTCAGCAAAATAAAGTATTTTAACCGAATATCCCAGTGTCACTGCTAATATATAAAAAGAAAAAATGTGGTATAAAATCAAGAGGAAACAAGGAAACAAGGCTGCTACTCTATTTCAAATGATACATAAATTGTAACCCTAAGCGCGATAGAACATCCAGGTTCTGTGAAAAGTGGCCATACTGCAGCTGAAAGCTCCACATGCGCCTGATAGCACTGAATTTGAACAGCACCTCTGATAGCTTGGGGAAGCTTTCAGACTTCCAGTGAACATAAGAACATAAGAAATTGCCATACTGGGTCAGACCAATGGTCCATCAAGCCCAGCATCCTGTTTCCAACAGTGGCCAATCCAGGCCACAAGAACCTGGCAATTACCCAAACACTAAGAAGATCCCATGCTACTGATGCAATTAATAAAAGCTGCAACCGCTACAGCGATCACGAAGGGAGGCCTGCGCGATCGGCGCCCAGACCCGTCGGGGTAAGGCCTTTTAAATTGACACCACCCTTCCTCACATTCTAACACTAATCAACATCCGGTCACCGCAGGGCTCTCCACCACGCAACAAGTTAGAGACCTGGGAGTCATCATAGACAACAGACTCAGTCTCAACAAATTCGTCAACAACACAACAAAAGAATGTTTCTTTAAACTTCAAACATTAAAGAAACTCAAACCTCTCCTCCTATACAGAGACTTCCGCATGGTTTTACAAGCCATCATACTCCCAAAGCTGGATTACTGTAACTCTCTCCTAGGCCTTCCAGCATGCACCATCAAACCACTTCAGATGGTCCTAAACGCCTCTGCAAGAATTCTATCAAATGCCAAAAAGAGAGATCATATCACCCCAATTCTCCACCATCTCCACTGGCTTCCAATTAAATACAGGATCCAGTTCAAGTCTTTAATGATGATACATAAGGCCTTACACAACATCGCACCTCTCAACCTAACATTCCAAATTCAATTACACACATCTGTGAAACCAACCAGAAGCGCCTATCAGAACAGACTAATCACACAACCTGCGAAATCCGTTCTGAGGAAGCGTGCATTATCCACAGCGGGCCCTTCACTTTGGAACTCGCTCCCTCCAGACCTTCGTTTGGAACCATGCCACTCTACATTTAAAGGGAAACTTAAGACTTGGCTTTTCAAACAAGCTTTCCCCTAGAGCCAAGAACACGAAGAAAAGTCTTTTCAAGCCCACAACGAGTTATTCAGATTTTTTTTTTTTCTTCTTCCTTTGTTAATCAGAAATTTACACATGCTGACTTCAATGTAAAAACTTGTTACTTAGTTTTTGTTCAATGTAAAACTTCTTTTATTCTGTTCTATGTAAACCGCTATTTGTAGCGATAGTTACTGTTCTTTGTGAACCGGGGTGATATGTATATTATACAGGAACCTCCGGTATATAAATTATTTTAAATAAAATAAATAAATAATAGCAGTGGCTATTCCCTAAGTAAACTTGATTAATAGCTATTAATGGACTTCTCCTCCAAGAACTTATCCAAACCTTTTTTGAACCCAGCTACACTAACCACATCCTCTGACAAATTCCAGAGCTTTATTGTGCGTTGAGTGAAAAAGAATTTTCTCTGATTAGTCTTAAATGTGCTACTTGCTAACTTCCTGGAATGCCCCCTAGTCCTATTATTCGAAAGTGTAAATCTACTTGTTCAAGACCTCTTATGATCTTAAAGACCTCTATCATATCCCCCCTCAGCCATCTCTTCTCCAAGCTGAACAGCCCTAACCTCTTAAGCCTTTCCTCATAGGGGAGCTGTTTCATCCCCTTTATCATTTTGGTTGCCCTTCTCTGTACCTTCATCGCACTATATCTTTTTTTGAGATGCTGCGATCAGAATTGTACACAGTATTCAAGGTGCGGTCTCACCATGGAGCGATAGAGGCATTATATCATTTTACGTTTTATTACCCATTCCCTTCCTAATAATTCCTAACATTGTTTGCTTTTTTGACTGCTGCAGCACACTGAGCCGATGATTTTAAAAGTATTATCCACTATGATGTCTAGATCTTTTTCCTGGGTGGTAGCTCCTAATATGGAACATAACATTGTGTAACTACAGCAAGGGAGAGGAGGAATAGCCTAGTGGTTAGAGCAGTGGGGTACGAACCAGGAGACCAGGGTTCGAGTCTTGCTGTCGCTCCTTGTAACCCTGGGCAAGACACTTTATCCTCCATTGCCCCAGGTACAAACTTAGATTGTAAACCCTCTGGGGATAGAGAAATACCTACAGTACCTGAATGTAAACCAATGTGATATCTCAGATCGAATGCCTGTATATAAAAAAAAAATGTCCCTATATGCAACACCTTGCACTTGTCCACATTAAATTTCGTCTGCCATTTGGATGCCCAATCTTCCAGTCTTGCAAGGCTTCCTGTAATGTATCACAATCCGCTTGTGATTTAACTACTCTGAATAATTTTGTATCATCCGCAAATTTGATAACCCCACTCATCTTATTCTTTTCCAGATCATTTATATAAAATATATATATATATATATATATATATATATATATAAATAAAAGCACGGGTCCAACTACTGATACCTGAAGCACGCCACTGTTTACCCTTTTCCACTGAGAAAAATGACCATTTAATCCTACTCTGTTTCCTGTCTTTTAACCAGTTTGTAATCCACGAAAGAACATCGCCTATCCCATGACTGTTTTCTTAGAAGCCTCTCATGAGAGTCTGTTACACACCTTCTGAATATCCAAATACACTACATCTACCGGTTCACCTTTATCCACATGTTTATTAACCCCTTCAAAAAAAGTGAAGCAGATTTGTTAGCCAAGACGTCCCTTGGGTAAATCCATGTTGACTGTGTTCCATTAAATCATGTCTTTCTATATGCTCTACGATTTTGATCTTGAGAGTAGTTTCCTCTATTTTTCCCAGCACTGAAGTCAGGCTCACTGGTCTATAGTTTCCCGGATCTTCCCTGGAGCCTTTTTTTAAATATCGGGGTTACACTGGCCACCCTCCAGTCTTCAGGTACAATGGATAATTTTAATGAGAGGTTACAAATTTTAACTAATAGATCAGAAATTTCATTTTTGAATTCCTTCAGTACCCTTGGATGCATACCATCTGGTCCAGGTGATTTGCTATTCTTTAGTTTGTCAATCTGGCCTACTACATCTTCCAGGTTCACAGTGATTTTGTTCAGTTCACCTGACTCATCACCCCTGAAAACCATCTCCAGAACTGGTATCTTCCCAACATCCTCATTAGTAAAAACGGAAGCAAAAGAATTCATTTAGTCTTTTTGCAATGGCCTTATCTTCCCTAAGAGCCCCTTTACCCTTCGGTCATCTAATGGTCCAACAGACTTCCTCACAGGTTTCTTGCTTCGGATATATTTAAAAACGTTTTTTATTATGAGTTTTTGCCTCTATGGCCAACTTCATTTCAAATTCTCTCTTCGCCTGTCTTATCAATGTTTTATCCTATTTTCTTCACATGGATCCTTCTTCCAATTTAAGGATTTTTTTTTGGCTAAAATAGCCTCTTTCACCTCACCTTTTAACCATGACGGTAATAGTTTTGCCTTCCTTCCACCTTTAATGTGTGGAATACATATGGACTGCACCTCTAGGATTGTATTTTTAAGCAATGTCCATGCCTGTTGAACACAACCTTTGCAGCTGCACCTGTCAGTTTTTTTCTATTTTCCTCATTTTATCAAAGTTTCTCTTTTGAAAGTTTAGTATTAGAGCTGCAAATTTACTTAATGTCCCCCTTCCAGTTATTAGTTTAAATTTGATCATGTTATGATCACTGTTGCCAAGTGGCCCCACCACCATTACCTCTCTCACCAAATCCTGCGTTCCACTAAGAATTAAATCTAAAATAGCTCCCTCTCTTGTTGGTTCCTGAACCAATTGCTCCATGAAGCAATCATTTATTACATCCAGGAACTTTATCTCTAGCAAGTCCTGATGTTACATTTACCCAGTCAATATTGAGGTAACTGAAATCTCCCATTATTATTGCACTGCCAAATTGGTTAGCTTCCCTGATTTCTCTTAGCATTTCATCATCTGTCTAACCATTTATCCAGGTGGACGGTAGTATACTCCTATCACTATACTCTTACCCAACACACATGGGATTTCTACCCATATAGATTCTACTGAGCATTTAGTCTCTTGTATGATCTTTATCCTGTTGGACTCTATACCCTCCTGGACAAAGTGCCATACCCCCACCAAGTTGATCCTCCCTATCATTGCGATATAATTTGTACCCTGATATAGCACTGTCCCATTGGTTATCCTCCTTCCACCAAGTCGCTGTGATGCCAATCTCATCATTTGCTGCTATACACTCTAACTCTCCCATCTTACTTCTTAGACTTCTGGCATTGGCATACAGACATTTCAAAGTGTTTTTTGTTTGTATTAACCTGCTTTTCAGTTAGGGATAATTTGGAAATTATTAGCTTCGGTAATTTTTTTACATATAGGCACATGGACTATATTTGCTTTTAATGGAACCTCTCTGTTGGGATGCCCTAACTCTCCTGTTTCATTAGTATCCTTCAAGGATACATTTCTCCGAACCATTTACTGCTGAGTGACTGTCAGCTTTCCTCCTTGTTCTAGTTTAAAAACTGCTATATCTCCTTTTTGAAAGTTGGTGCCAGCAGCTTGGTTCCACTCTGGTTAAGGTGGAGCCCATCCTTTCGGAAAAGTCTCCCCTTTCCCCAAAAGTTTCCCCAGTTCCTTACAAAGCTGAATCCCTCTTCCCTGCACCATCGTCTCATCCACGCATTGAAACTCTGGAGCTCTGCCTGCCTCTGGGGACCTGCACATGGAACAGGAAGCATTTCAAAGAACGCCACCCTGAAGGTTCTGGATTTCAGCTTCCTACCTAAAATCCTAAATTTGGCTTCCAGAACCTCTCTCCCAATGTCATTGGTGCCCACATGAACCACGACAGCCGGCTCCTCCCCAGCACCGTCTATAATCCTATCTAGGTGATGCGTGAGTCACCTTCGCACCAGGCAGGCAAGTTACCAGGTAGTCCTCATGTCCACTAGCCATCCTGCTATCTACATTTCTAATAATCGAATCACCAACTATGATGGCCGGCCTAACCCTTCCCTCCTGGGTAGTAGCCCTGGGAGACTTGTCCTCAGTGCGAGAGGACAATACATCACCTGGAAAGCAGGTCCTTGCTACAGGATCACTTCCTGCTACACCAGGGTGATGTTCTCCTACTGGGAGACCTTTCTGATCCAAGGCAGCACTGGGGCTGCCAGACTAGATTTGGGACTTGGCTACTATATCCCTGAAGGTCTCATCAATGTTCCTCTCTGTCCACCTCAGCTCCTCCAAGTCTGCTACTCTAGCCTCCAGAGATCAGACTTGTTCCCTGAGAGCAAGCATACTGTGGGCTGCCAAAAGGACTTGATTGCAAAATTTGTTGGAATTTGTTCAAACCCTTATATCAGTGGTTCTCCACAATGAATATGCAGCAAATTTTCTCTCATGCATATTCATTGTGGATATCATGAAAACCCGACTGGCTGGGGGGTCCCCAGGATAGGGTTGAGAACCACTGTCTTATATGGTATATTAAGTAGAGCCGCACCAGCATCCAATGAGAAGGGAGTTTGTAGTTTAGTCTGTAACCAGGATATAATGGTTGTCCAGAATATAGTAGCTTTGGGGTAGGTCCACCACATGTGAAAGTATGATCCCACCTTGCCACACTTCCTCCAACACAAATTCGATGGACCTGGGTAAAATGTATGCAATTTCTCCGGAATAAAATGCCATCTATATAGTAACTTGAAACAAGGTTCCTGTAAGCTGGAGGAAAGAGCATTTACCAGCATTTTTATAGATAATGCTCCAAATTTTGGGGCCAATTGAATTTTCCAAGTCTTCCTCCCCAATGAGCTAGATGGGCAGAGGAAGGTTTTACCATTTCATTGCCCGGCATAAGTAATAATTTATAAATCTTTGCTACAATCCCAGAGACCGATGCAGCATGGATGGTGTAAGGAGATTCAAACGTAGCAGGGAGTCTACAAAGTGTTTGGTTTGTGTGTAAGCAAAAAAGGTGCCTTGGCCAGAGGGAAGTCGTTGAATCAAGAGGTCTAGGGATATCAGTCTACCACCACTAAACAAATGGCCAATTGTCCTTTCGCACAGAGGATATCTCCACAAGGCTTACTGCCCAGGAGGGAAGGGTTAGGTCGGCCATCATAGTTGGTGATTCGATTATTAGGAATGTAGACAGCTGGGTGGCTGGTGGGCGTGAGGATCGCCTGGTAACATGCCTACCTAGTGCGAAAGTGGCGGACCTCACGCATCACCTAAATAGGATTTTAGACCGTGCTGGGGAGGAGCCAGCTGTCATGGTACATGTGGGCACCAACGACATAGGAAAATGTGGGAGGGAGGTTCTGGAAGCCAAATTTAGATTCTTAGGTAGAAAGCTTAAATCCAGAACCTCCAGGGTAGCATTCTCTGAAATGTTCCCTGTCACACGCGCAGGTCACCAGAGGCAGGCAGAGCTCCGGAATCTCAATGCGTGGATGAGACGATGGTGCAAAGGAGAGGGATTCAGTTTTGTTAGGAACTGGGGAACCTTTTGGGGAAGGGGGAGTCTCTTCCGAAGGGATGGGCTTCACCTTAACCAGGGTGGAACCAGACTGCTGGCGCTAAGCTTTAAAAAGGAGATAGAGCAGCTTTTAAACTAGAACGCCAGTGCTCCCTAGCACCTTCTGGCACAGAACAGATGAGGAAACTGATACCTTGATGCAACAATGGCAGATCCGTGGCATAGCTGTGTACTACACCGAGAATGCCATCTGCTAGTGCCAGAGGTACTCTGAGGACTAGATGAACCTTGCTGTACCAGATCACACATGCTGCACTCCGTCACACTAACTCCCAATGGGGTGAAATGGAACAGTGTGACGACTGCATACCCAGAACCCCTGAAGTTCTGATTATGGTGCAGTGGTGGTGGGTGTTCTATGGCATTGTCCCTAATGCTCCAAGAGCATGACCACAGCCCTCGAAATGGCACACCGCTGTCCCCTCATGGAACAGCAGCAGTGAAATTCATGGTAACCGACAGTGCCCATGGTTCTCTGTGGTAGAGTACGGCAGAACACCACCACATTCACTGGTGCTCACCTCTGTGATTGTGCCCGTGGGGCTCATAGCACTCGTGCTCACTAACAATGGATCACATCAATGGCACCAGGGCTTCGACTGTGCTTGACAGTGTCTTGACCAGTTTGATGGTATATAGTGCCATCCCCGACACTCATGGTCATCAATAGCCTGGCGGCACTGATAAAGACCCCAGTGTCCAAGGTTTTCTATGGACCGGCAGTACCAAGGATGTCAGGGGCACCTGCAGGCAGTGGCTCTGCGACCCCAACATGCCTCATTTGTGCCCAAAGGAACAGATGACTGAAAGCGCCTTCAATGATGCTCCTCAGCTCACCTATATGTCAGAGGACGTCTATGCAGTAAGCTCAATGGCATCCCTTGCCAGTGGCCACAGCAGACTGATGGTGCACAAACTCAGGCAGGGCCTCTGATGCCCCCGATCTCAGTGGCAATGGTGCCTGATAGCTGTAGGAGAGAGACGGGACAGCACAATGCCCCTCTGTGCCCCACCTGGACACTGCAAAGGAGCCTTGAGGGCATTGGATCACTGTGCCTGGATGCCTTGAGTCAATGACGACCCGGTGCTCGACAGCACCAAGTTCGTCCAAGGCCCAGAGGGCTTCAGTGGCACTTGAAGGCTCTCAGGTGCCCTGGCAGTTGATAGCCTCAAGGGTGACCAAGTTGCTTAATGGTGATCCCAGTGACTCATTGATGTTAGACATAGTTGAGTGTGGCAACCAATGGCCTCCATGGTGGCTCCCCCACGGAGCTCAATGGCAGTCCTGGTCCCCAATACTTTCCAGACAGCGACACTAGAAGTCAGTGCTGCTACTCCGCTAAATTGAGGCCCAAGGCACTCGATGACACTGTCAATGCCATTCCTCCGGTGCATCAAGAGAGGAGGCTACATCTTCCATGGCTCTTGCCCGTGGAGACTAGTTCCTTTGAAGAGATCAAGGACCACACCGTTCTTTTTGGGGAGGGGGCAGAGCTCATCCTCCCCACATTCAATGTCTGAACCTCCTTCGATGCCAATCAATTACTGAAATGACCGAACTCCTACCCGGGTAGAACTCAAGCGAGTGCCCAGGTTCAGCAGTCTACATGTATCACATGTGGACTGCATTTTGTCAGTCCTGCCAGCACCTGACAAAGGTACAAAACCAGATACTAAACTGCAGGTGCAGTTCACTATCTAAGGAATAGTATTAGACTCTGCTAGGCTGCACAGTGACTAAGGCCTGCCATGTGGCTGGCAGACAGTGGAAAGAGGAAGAAAAAAAATCCACTGTATGGTATGGGAAAGACAGACATACAGCTCTAGAAAAAAATCAATTATAAAAACTGAGGAGCAAAAGCTGAATACCATGACACATAGCTCCTGTGAACACAGGGCTCTGTGGGGGGGGGGGGGGGGGGGTGAAGACTGGGGGACTGCTTAGGGGGCAGGGTGATAGCTACTGCTGCACATGCTCAGTAGGGCATGTTTGAAAGGTCTAGAATTTGAGATCAAAGTTCTGGACCAGGCTCCAGCCGATGTTACCCATGTGTGAGGACTACCATTCTGCTTGTCCTAAGAAACATGGCTTCTTGTGGCTTCATTCTCATGCCAAATGCTGTTGTATTTTTCACTGGACACATACTTTATATAGAATATGGACTACAATAACTATTGGACTGCACAGCAGAATCTCTAAGCCAAATGATTACAATTAAAATCCTCATTAGAACTTAGTGTTTTATTTAAATAGACAATATGATTTTGGTTTATCCCTTTTTGTTCCATTTCTTTAAAAAAAAAAATTTACTGTATTATGCTGCCCAGTGACCAAGACCTAAGGTCAGGCAGAATGAGCCTGTGTCCAGAAGTCCAGTGTGTGGGTGAGGGAGAGCTGCAACTGTGCATGAGAAAGAGGAACCAGCTCTGTAAACAGCAGATACCCCAGGTGCAGGGATAAAAGCAGAAGTTTCCCCAGAGCTGGCAAGTTTGTGGCCTTGAGAAAGAAAGCATATGCTGGGAAAGGAGGACGAGACTTGAAGGCTTTTTTTTTTTTTTTTTTAATACCCTAGTAACTGAAATATTACAAGAGGTTAGATGATGCTTGACAGAAGGGCCAAAGACGGTCTGAGAGCATTAAACTAGTGGCAAAGAAAAAGTATATAAAAGGCTTGGCAATTGTTCAGAGAAGGCGCTCTCAAAGGCAAGCTGACACACTGAGCTACTTGCTGTCTCCTTCCTGATACTCTGTACTATTCAAACAAATATTTCAATAAAGCTTCAATATATTGAGTTGTGGTCTTGACTACTGGTCATAGCAGGGATAAGTCCACATTACAAGGACTTTGGATATGTCTGCTTGCCAAACACAAGAAACCAAAATTCTGAATATATAATTCAGAAGATACACATTTCAAATAAAGCTAACAAGCTACTGTACCAGTTACTTTTTTCTATAAGAGCTTTTGTCCAATTAAAAAGTGCACAACATTCAAAACGAGTTAATGAGGTTAATACACAGTTATGCAGGTGGTTTTGAAAGTTACCCTCACTATGCTACAAATATGCATGTAAAATTACAAAAGTTTCAAACTGGACTAGTAGAAAGTAGAGTTGAGAATTTGTCAAATCAGACTTATGTGTCCCCTCTTACTGGTATGCATAAGATTGTCCTAAAAATGTACATGCATATGATCAAATTTTAAAAATATGCACGTAAGTCCAAATCCCTCTCCAATTCTGCCCCAGAAAAAACCAGCTTCACTCAATCCAAGTAAACTTATGCATAAACATGACACATTCATGCAAGTTTACCCACTTATTGGGCAGTTAATTTTTAAAAGGCCACTTGTGCATGTAACACTTTATGCACAGAAGTCCTTTTGAAAAATTACCCCCAGGAAGTCAACTTGCAGAAATGCTTCTTTGGTAAGTGTCCCTACTAGCAACCTTTGCTGTTACAATCCAATCCAGAATTTACTAGGAGGAAAGTTAAGTGCTTGCTCAAGGTTAGAGTGAGTGTGATCCAGACACCCAGCTCTGTGGCTACTTGTAAAGTTGACAGTAGCTGGAATTAGAATATTTATTTAGCTGTAAAGTTGAGGTATGGAATATAAACTCTTAACTGTTTATGTGTACAGATTTCTGTGCACAAAAGCACTTAAAGGTCTAAGTAGGTCACTAACTTGGAATTCAGGTTTATTTTGTTAAAATATAATGAACGAGGTAAGGAAAGTAGGAGAATGACTGAGGAACAGTCAAAAAGCAATACCAACAGTCAAAAGCAATACCAAGAAGCTAAAGTAGTTGGAAGCCTCTTGTATGTGAAGTCAGTGAAATTATCTTGCCTGATGGATGAAGATTAGCCCATTTCTCACATTAAAGACCTTTTGTCTTGTGTGGGCTAAAATGACAAGACAATAAGTAGGTGCTAATTGCGCGTAACCAACACTAAAAGATGTGTTCACATTATGGCATATAATAATGGAAGGGAGCAGCAGAGATATATGACCCACATTAATGATACTAACAGGAGTTTACTGTAGTGGAGATGTGAAAAGACTTGAGTCAAAATTCTGGAGTGTTCATCTTTCAAGATAGACTCATAAAAGAGGACCATCTCATGGGGCTGAAGATTTGTTGTGAAAGGAAACCTATTCATTCTGGATTAGCCAAGAGCATAGCTAATCCAGCTGTGGTGTTTGGGATCTCTCCCTAACCCCATAATCTCTGCCACTTAATTTGGGTTTAACTCCTATCCCTGGCCCCTTACATATGAGTTTTTGGCCAAAAATGCTGGCACCCTGGCTGAACAAAAATGTAATTGTATTCCACATTCTGAAAATGGTAAAAAAAAAAAAAAAAAAAGTAAAGCCTGTTTGAGGTTTTAAGGACTGTCATTGGCCACTAGCAAATTCTACATCAGTTTTGTTAGAATATGCATGGGCTCATCCCACTTCACTCTGCCATCACTAATGACTTTTCCTATCATCTCTGGGGTACAAACTTACCCCCAAAAGGTAGGTAACCATCTTAGATATAAAGTTAGATTTAAAGTTGATTCAAATCCAAGCTTCTTCTGTATCTTCCTCATATGAAACATTTGAAAGAAGAGATCTTGAAAATGTAGTACCTACCATGATTATTAAATCTTATTGGAATGCCCTTTTTATCAGGGCTGCTCTACTGTAGCACCAAAGCTACAAAATATTGCTGCAAAGCTGTTTGGGTGGGGATAAGAATGATCATGTAGCCTGTTTTGGCTAAACTCCATTGACTTCCTGCAGCATTCATAAAACCATTACATTCTGTTGTATTTAAATGTTCATACAGGAGTCTCTTTATATACCTTCTCACATACACTATTCACTTAAGCTAGATGTGCTTAGCATACTTTCATCCACTATAAGGATTGAAAGCGCTCACTGACCCACAGTTACCTGATTTGGAATGCATTCCCTCTGGAGCTGAGGCAAGAGAAAAAAATCTAAAATTTGAGAAAGGGTTTAAACACACACACACACACACACACACACACAAAAGTCTTTATTTCAAAACAGTTCTGATAGCAACATATGCCTGTAAGTTTAAGGGAAATTATTTTTTTGGTATTTTTGCTACACATTTTCATTTAAGCATTTTTAATGCCATCTGAAATTTTGTTTCTATAATATATTTTACTACATTTCCCTATTTCAGGGTTTCATTATTTATATGCTCATTGGTTGATGCTTTTATTCAAGTCGCCCCATCGTCTGCACGTAGCATGGTTGTAGTGTTTTTAATTTGATATTTTAGATGTTATTGTGTTAGCTATTTAAATATAATATGCAATACATAGCAATCTATTTCTCTGTAGTTTGATATACCACATTCCATGCCATGTATATATATATATATATATATATATATATATATATATATATATATATATATATATATATCTTTCCCTATGTTACTTTAGGCCTGAGGGACTGGGACACATCCATATGTTTTCAAGTAGGACTGAAGCAGAATCTGTCAGCCCCATTATGGGAATCAGTATCGGTGCCAATAAAGTTTTTGTGGATGTAGGGGAGGGGGAACTTTGGGGAGGAAATTATCTGTTTGGATTTCATTATGTATACTTGTTCTTGCATTCAATAAAAATATTTTCCTCTAAAAACATCAGTTGTGTACAATTCAAAATATTAAACTTAATTGAACAGTGTAGGAAGAGTAAGCAGCACACTCATTGGGATAATAGTGTGAACTAAGGGCAAGGAGCCTAACAGTCACCACTCAAGCCTCATTTAAATACGCTTTCAAATACTAATGTAGCTCTGTTCCATGGGAACTAAATGGGGAAACCACCACCACAATATAAAATCTAATCTGTTGAAATAATTCTTGTAGTTTAGGAAGGTACAAAGGATGACTGCTTAACAATTCTCCTGCTCACAAGTTGCAACTTGGGCTGCAGAGATAGCAAAGAGTACTTTTCATTTAAGAGTCAATCAACTCCATAGCTCACAGCAGGATCCTACAGAGGAGACCTGATCCCTCCTACACGAAGGGAGGAAGTAGTAGGGAAAATAGAGCCTCATCTGCCCTGCACAGAAGCACAATTTCTGCCACACTTTGCCAGCAGGACTAAGCACAGTGGGACCATTGTCTCCCTAGCCTAGCACATCTATCTTCCAGGTGGACAATCTGATAACGTTAGTTCATAGCCATACATTTAAACACTTTCATCCTGTTCAGCTTTGTGCATATAGAAAAAGTGCTCTAGAATTAATTTTTCTGGGCACTAAGATTTTAATGTTTATCTATTTAGATTTGACAAACTCCCATAAAAAAAAAAAAAAGAGAAAAAGAAAGCACATCAAACTTTATGAAGACAAAATTTGTTATTGTAGTCCAAGGTGAGCCTTACCTGTTTGACCAAGATTACACATAAAACACTCAGCCCCCCACATTTATACATCTTTTCCCTTAACTGTTCGGGACCTGCTGGTATTCCATTGTGGCTCTCAGGATTTGCACCAAACCAAAAGGAAAGTAAAAAAATATTTTAAAAAACCCTCAAGTTATATAGTATTCAAGATTGGTTAAAATTATTCAAGCATTTGCAGAAAAGTAACACAAGTGCTAATGTTTAAAATGGAGCATACATTTCTATTGATGTATTACTCAGCTTCATAGAAAAGCACTATGGAGAAAGGGGATCATTTCCATGCTTGGTTGTGGTGGTCTCTTGCATCCATAGGAGTAAGAAAATGTTTTTGCCCTTTGAACCTTCTACTATACTGTTCATGTATCAGCTGGATAAAGTCTCACCTAGAGTTGAGAAAGCAATTCTACTTTATACTTCAGGGATTGAGCGACATGTAATTACTTGGAGGATCCTTATAGTCAATTCCAAGTGACCCAGACTGGCCACCAGAGACAGGATGCTGGCTTGAATGTAAGATATAAGAATGTAAGATATGCCATATTGGCATATCATTTATCAATCTTAACTAAAATGAGACATAACATTATTGGAACTCACCAACTGTACCACAAAAGGTACAAACTTAGGCCTGGATTTTCTATCGGTGCACAGCTTACTGAATTCTGCGGTAACAAGGAGCGGGCCTGCGAAAGTCAGCAATGATTGCACCACTGCGGTGTTAATCGCTGCCGGCTTTCGCACCCAATAGCGCCACCATGAAAGGTGGCACTATTGGGTGCGCTACTGGCGGTAATGACGGGTATTACCTTGTTGCTGCTGCATTCACCCTGACTCCTCCTCTGGCAACCTATCACACGCAAAAAGTCCCTTTTCGCGTGCGATAGGCTTACAAAATAACTCCCTTAGATTATAAGCACTCTGGGGATAGGGAAATACCTAGAGTACCTGAATGAAATCTGCTTTGAAGAGCTTAAAAAAGTGCTAACAGCAGAATATAAAAAAAAAAATCTAAAAAAGTCTAAATAAATTAGATTTATGAATTCAACACACTGAATAATTTACACATGGAAGAGAGCAAATGTTGCTTACCTGTAACAGCTGTTCTCACAGGACAGCAGGATGTTAGTCCTCACATATGAGTGACATCTCAGGATGGAGCCCAATCACGGAACACTTGTCAAAGTTCCTAGAACTTTGACTGGCCCCTACTGGGCTTCCCAGCATGGCACTAACCCTGCAGCCAGCAGGGGTCCCCCTTCAGTCTTGTTTAAAAAGCTACAGGAAGTGCCAAAAAATAAAATAAGAAATGCACCGAACCTTACACCGTGGGGCGGCAGGCAGGTTTCGTGAGGACTAACATCCTGCTGTCCTGTGAGAACACCTGTTACAGGTAAGCAACATTTGTTTTCTCACAGGACAAGAAGGATGGTAGTCCTCACATAAGAACATGCCATACTGGGTCAGACCAAGGGTCCATCAAGCCCAGCATCCTGTTTCCAACAGTGGCCAATCCAGGCCATAAGAACCTGGCAAGTACCCAAAAACTAAGTCTAGTCCATGTTACCATTGCTAATGGCAGTGGCTATTCTCTAAGTGAACTTAATAGCAGGGAATGGACTTCTCCTTCAAGAACTTATCCAATCCTTTTTTAAACACAGCTACACTAACTGCACTAACCACATCCGCTGGCAACAAATTCCAGAGTTTAATTGTGCGTTGAGTAAAAAAGAACTATCGCCGATTAGTTTTAAATGTGCCCCATGCTAACTTCATGGAGTGCCCCCTAGTCCTTCTATTATCCGAAAGAGTAAATAACCAATTCACATCTATCCGTTCTAGACCTCTCATGATTTTAAACACCTCTATCATATCCCCACTCAGTCGCCTCTTCTCCAAGCTGAACAGCCCTAACCTCTTTAGTCTTTCCTCATAGGGGAGTTGTTCCATCCCCTTTATCATTTTGGTTGCCCTTCTCTGTACTTTCTCCATCGCAATTATATCTTTTTTGAGATGCGGCGACCAGAATTGTACACAGTATTCAAGGTGCGGTCTTCACCATGGAGCGATACAGAGGCATTATGACATTTTCCGTTTTATTCACCATTCCTTTTCTAATAATTCCCAACATTTGTTTGCTTTTTTGACTGCCGCAGCACACTGTACCGACGATTTCAATGTGTTATCCACTATGACACCTAGATCTCTTTCTTGGGTTGTAGCACCTAATATGGAACCCAACATTGTGTAATTATAGCATGTGTTATTTTTCCCTATATGCATCACCTTGCACTTATCCACATTAAATTTCATCTGCCATTTGGATGCCCAATTTTCCAGTCTCACAAGGTCTTCCTGCAATTTATCACAATCTGCTTGTGATTTAACTACTCTGAACAATTTTGTGTCATCTGCAAATTTGATTATCTCACTCATCGTATTTCTTTCCAGATCATTTATAAATATATTGAAAAGTAAGGGTCCCAATTCAGATCCCTGAGGCACTCCACTGCCCACTCCCTTCCACTGAGAAAACTGCCCATTTAATCCTACTCTCTGTTTCCTGTCTTTTAGCCAGTTTGCAATCCACGAAAGGACATCGCCACCTATCCCATGGCTTTTTACATTTCCTAGAAGCCTCTCATGAGGAACTTTGTCAAACGCCTTCTGAAAATCCAAGTATACTATATCTACCGGTTCACCTTTATCCACATGTTTATTAACTCCTTCAAAAAAGTGAAGCAGATTTGTGAGGCAAGACTTGCCCTGGGTAAAGCCATGCTGACTTTGTTCCATTAAACCATGCCTTTCTATATGTGCTGTGATTTTAATGTTTAGAACACTTTCCACTATTTTCCATGGCACTGAAGTCAGGCTAACTGGTCTGTAGTTTCCCATATCGCCCCTGGAGCCTTTAAATATTGGGTTACACTGGCCACCCTCCAGTCTTCAGGTGCAATAGATGATCGCCCCTGGAGCCCTTTTGAAATATTGGGGTTACATTTGCTATCCTCCAGTCTTCAGATACAATGGATGATTTTAATGATAGGTTACAAATTTTTACTAATAGGTCTGAAATTTCATTTTTTAGTTCCTTCAGAACTCTGGGGTGTATACCATCTGGTCCAGGTGATTTACTACTCTTCAGTTTATCAATCAGGCCTACGGGCTTCTTCCGAATTCAAGCCATCCGCCGCTGGTAGCGAGATGGTCTGGTTAAGGTGGAAGTGTGAGACCACTTTGGGGAGGAAGGAGGGAACCGTGCATAGTTGGATGGATCCCGGGATGAACCTGAGGAACGGTTCACAGCAGAACAGTGCTGCTTGTTCCGAGATGCGGCGGGCTGAACAAACTGCCAGCAAAAACACCGTCTTTAAGGTTAACAGGCGGAGGGACAGGCCTCGGAGGGGTCTGAAGACTGTTCCTGCTAGGAAATCCAAAACGAGATTGAGGTTCCACAGAGCTACTGGCCACTTTAGTGGTGGTCGAAAGTGTTTGACTCCTTTCAGGAAGCGTGACACGTCCGGGTGAGAAGCTATGCTGTTGCCCTCGATCTTGGAGCCGTAGCATGACAATGCGGCCACCTGTACCTTGATGGAGTTGAGGGACAGTCCCTTCTGTAGTCCATTCTGTAAGAATTCCAGGATCACGGGAACTTTAAATGAGCGTGGCTTGATGTTGTGCTCTTCGCACCAGGCTTCAAATACTCTCAAAATCCTTATGTACGTTAACGATGTGGAGAACTTGCGTGCTCGGAGGAGGGTGTCGATTACAGCCCCCGAGTATCTGCTCTCTCTCAGACGGGCCCTCTCAATGGCCAGACCGTAAGAGAGAATTGAGCTGGGTTCTCATGGAGGATCGGACCTTGTTGTAGCAGGTCCCTGTGTGGAGGCAGGGGTAGGGGGTTCCCTGCCAGCAGTCTTCTCATGTCTGTGTACCACGGTCTTCTTAGCCAATCTGGAGCCACCAGAAGAACTAGCCCCCTGTGTAGCTGTATCTTGGGAATGACTGCACCCAATAGGGGCCACGGCAGGAAGGTGTATAGTAGGGTCCCTGGTGGCCAGGTCTGTACCAGGGCATTGATCCCTTGGGACTGCGGTTCCCGCCTGCGGCTGAAGTATCTGGTTACTTGAGCGTTGGATCTGTTTTCCAGAATGTCCATGTCCGGTGTCCCCCACCAATTCACTATCATTTGGAAGGCTGCGGATGACAGCCTCCATTCTCCTGGGTCTAGACTTCCCCTGCTGAGGTAGTCCGCCGTGATGTTGTCTTTCCTGGCGATGTGGACGGCGGAGATCTCCTGGAGATTTGCTTCCACCCACACCATCAAGGGGTCTATTTCTAGGGACACCGGTTGGCTTCTGGTTCCCCCCTGTCTATTGATGTAGGCCACTGTTGTGGCGTTGTCAGACATTACTCTGACCGCTTTGTCTCGAAGTCTGTGAGTGAACTGCAGACAGGCTAATCTGACTGCCCGCGCTTCTAGGCAGTTGATGTTCCATCCCGCCTCTTCTGCGTTCCACTGCCCTTGGGGGGTTAACTCCTTGCAGTGTGCTCCCCATCCTCGTAGACTGCATCTGTGGTGAGTAGGGTCCAGGTTGGGGAGGATAGTCTTGACCCCCAGCTCATGTGGCTGGCCTGCAGCCACCACCGTAGCTGGGTCCAGACTCTGCCCGGGAGTGATAGATGTATGGTGTAGTTCTGGGACCGTGGGCTTCACCGTGATAGCAGTGAGTGCTGCAGGGGCCTCATGTGCGCTCGCACCCATGGCACAACTTCCAGTGTGGATGCCATCAGCCCGAGGACTTGCAGGTAATCCCATGCTGTGGGATGAAGATCGTTCAGCAAGATTTGCAGCCGGTTCCACAGTTTTGATTTCCTTGTGGGGGTCAGGCTGACCTTGTCGTCTTTGGTGTCGAATCTGACCCCTAGGTATTCCAACAACTGTGAGGGCTGTAGGAAACTTGTTTGTATTGACCACCCATCCTAGGCTCTCCAGTAATTTTTGACTCTGCTGGTTGCTTGGTGGCTTTCCTCCGGTGACTTTGCCCTGATCAGCCAATCATCTAGGTAAGGGTGAACGAGGATTCCTTCCTTCCTCAGTGTTGCTGCCACCACTATTACCTTGGTGAACGTCCAGGGTGCTGTGGCTAACCCGAAGGGTAGTGCCCGGAACTGGTAGTGACGGTCCAGGACTTTGAAGCGTAGGTAGCGCTGGTTTTCCTGATGAATTGGGATGTATAGGTAGGCCTCCGAAAGATCCAGGGATGTGAGAAACTCTCCCGGTTGTATCGCCCTTATTATGGATCGTAGGGTTTCCATGCAGAAGCGGGGAATCCTCAGGTGGCGGTTGACAGACTTTAGGTCCAGGTTGGGCCTGAATGTCCCCTCTTTCTTGGGGACGATAAAATAGATGGAATAATGTCCAGTATTTATTTCTTGTGGAGGCACTGGGGTTATGGCCTCGAGGGCCAGAAGTCTGGACAGTGTGGCTTCCACTGCCACCCTCTTGAAAGGGTCATGGCAGGGAGACTCCATGAACTTGTCTGGAGGGGTTTGTAGAAAATCCAGGTAGTACCCCTCCCGAATGATGGCTAGGACCCACTTGTCCGAAGTTCTCTCGACCCATCTGCGGTAGATTAGGGCTAACCTGCCCCCTATGGCTTCTTCCCTTGGACGGGTCGGATGTGGCTGGGGCCTGTACCCGAGCTGGTTCCCCTCTTGTGCTTGTTCCGAAAGGACAGGTTCCTGCCTGTAGGGCGGGGCGCTTGATAGTTGCTCCTGTAAGGATTGAAGCGCCGTGAACTTCTGCCCCTGGAGGAACTGGGGAAGGATTGCTGTTTCTCTTCGTCTTATCCTCCGGCAGGCACGGCAATGGGGACTCGCCCCATTTGCCGGACAGTTTCTCTAGTTCGCTGCCGAACAGGAGGGATCCTCTGAAGGACATCCTTGTGAGGCGCGTTTTGGAAGATGCACCGGCCGACCAGCTTCGGAGCCAGAGTTGCCTCCTGGCCGCCACTGCAGATGACACCCCTCTGGCTGCTGTGCGCACTAGGTCAGAGACAGTGTCCGCGAGGAATGATACTGTTGGTTCCATGACTTCTCCCGGGGTGTTCCTGGTTTGGGATAAGCAGGCACGTGTCACCACAGTGCAGCAGGCCGCAATTTGTAGAGACATAGCGGCTACGTCAAATGATTGAGGATGGATTCAAGATGCTGGTCATGTGCATCCTTGAGCGCTGCTCCTCCCTCCACCGGGATAGTGGTGCGTTTAGGGACTGCGCAGATCATGGCATCAACTCTTGGGCATGCAAGAAGATCTTTGGTTGCCGGGTCCAGGGGGTACATGGTTGCCAAAGCCCATCCCCCTTTGAATGTGGACTCCAGAGCATTCCATTCCAGGTCAATTAACTGTTGTGTAGCTTGTAACAGGGGGAAATGGCTAGAAATCTGGCGAAGACCCTCCAGCAGGGGGTTCGGTTTAGGTTCCCCCGAAGTACCTGGGCCCGGGATAGCGAGCTCCATCAGACAATGGGTGACCAGGTCCGGTAGCTCGTCCTTTGTGAAGAAGCGTCTCATGGTTCGGTGAGGATCTGTCCCCAGGGGGGGAGCTCCCCCTCTTCTAGGGGCCCGGCTTCCTCTTCAGAGATGTCTGATTATTATGAGCCATATGGATCATAATTATGATCCATAATACAATATGATAATACATATGATCCATAATACAATTCTTCCCCTTTCATATCCAAGTTATTTTTCCATGTTTTTTGTAACTTTCTCACATCCAAAATATTGTTATAATATTTGTTAAGTTTCATACTATATTTGTTCTTGTATTGGGAAATGTTCTTTACTTTGTTACTCTCTGCCTTTACTCACATTGTTAATTGTAAACCGGGTTGATGTGATTCCTATCATGAAACTCGGTATAATAAAAATAACAAATAAATATAAATAAATAAATAAATGTCTGTGTCCCCATAGGTGGGGTTTCTGGGTAGTGGAAGCCTGTGCCTAGGTCTTGAAGGGCCTGGGGCACAAGGGTCCTCCGGTGGAGCATGTAGCTGATCAGCCAGAGGTTCAGTTTGCATTTGAACAAAGGCGTGAATCCCTTTGAAGAACTCCACCCATGAGATCGATGCTGGATCCAGGCTGAGGGGTGCTCAATGCACAGAGTGTCGGCCTCCTCGCTTTGTGTGGCTCTGATGTGGCATGCTGGGCAGAGGCCTTGAGCCTTTAACCCTGATTCTGGTGGCACCATGGTTGTCGGCGCGTAAACTCTTATGCGCTCCGGTGCACCTAAGATGTGTGTGAGTTGTGCGCGCAGCTGTGCGTCCAGCTGTCGATATGCGCACAGCTCGGTAGGCGTGCAGGGTGTGTATATTCTTGTGTGCCCGGCCCTTGTGCGTGCAACTTATGTGCTTAAATATGTGCGTGTAATTCTATGCGCCCATGTGCTTTGTGCGCCTAGCCCGGTTTTGTGCGCTCGGGCCGAACTGCAAACGGTGCAGCGAATGGGCCACGATGGTGACTGAGCACGCGGGCAATATGGCGACCCCCCTCAGAGGGTCTCCACGTGAGTAGACCCTTGGAAATAGCCGGGGCCTGGCCCTGCTAGGGCGGATCAACCTGGTGGCACTGGTCCCGGCCGGTGACCTGTGCTCCTCCTCAATCCTTGGAGACCGGATTCAAGCAGAAGATTTCTGCCTTACCTTGTCTTCAGCACTTCCTGTTTCGTCCCAGGCGGTCTCCGGCTGCGGGGGGAGAGAGCAAATACCTTCACCACCACGCTCGAGGGTGCACCCGCTGCCGAGGATCGGTGGACTAGGTCCTCGCCGCAATTCAGCCGCCGGACTGAGGCTCACCTCCAAGGGACCACGGAAATCACCTCTGGAATCTCAACTGGGGGAGGGACCAGAGGGTATCACCGCTTGTCTTCAGGTAGGTTTCTCCTTTAAATTTTGATTTTCTTCTTTGAATTTGGTTCAAATGCTATGAGAGTGTGCAGATAGTTCCTAACTGCTATGGAGACGGAAAATACTGAAGAGTTGCACTTCCTGCAGGGGTATATGTACTAGGGGCCGACATCAGATTGAAATCTGATCCGTCTCCAATTGCTATAGCAGGATTACACTATACCACCCATTGGTCCCGAGTCCATCTGCTACATGCTAGGAAATTCTTGTTTTCTTGGCCAATGTATTTTAAAGCCTATACTCCCAATCATACCTTATGGTTTGCAGGTGGCCATTTAGAGGTTCCATCAGCAAAAATAGCACATCGTCATGAACAAGACAGCGGGCAATATCTATTGATGTTATGCTTTGGCATGCCTTAGTAAATGAGATTCAAGCAATTTCTGATTACAAGTTAGTTTGAAATGCTTCCATAAATAAAGCCTTACAATGTGCAAAGGTATAGTGTGAGGTGCTATTTTAGATTAATATAAAATAAAACAAGATACTTAATGTCAATGTTTTAACTGTAATCCACCCAGCATGATACTGTCACTATGGGTGGAATATAAATTTAATACACAGAAAAAAGGCAGCCTAATAAGTGATTAATACTCCCCACTGTGTGACATTTCTTTGGTGGTTGACCATATTAAGCTGGTCTTGTACTGGCTGATTAGGTTCCTCTGTTACATTTTAAATTTAACAGAACAGATTAAGATTCAGGAATTCCTACTGCAGCCTCAGATGACCATACATTATATTTTGCTAAAAAACCATTGCCCATTCCTACTGCCTCTGAGGTTTTTTTTTCATCCTCAAAGTGCCCAAAATCTTATAACACCTAAGGAAATACAATTGTGGAGGAGGGGGGGGGGGGGGGGTCCCTTCCCCAATGAAATCCACTCGCACGCATGCTCATTCTCTACAGCACACCACTCCCTCCTGAATGCCAGCACTATAAGCATTTTCAAAATGCACAGGCAAACTGTGCTAATCTTGTGTTTTGTGAGATTAACACAGCTGGCCTATAAAGCTCTAAAAAGGATTGAGGTGCCAGCATTCAAGAAGTGGTATCCCAAGTAAGAGGATATGTTTCCTATGCCACTATGTGATGGGGTTGCTGCTGCCTGAACTACAATGTGTGATTCCTGCATCAGTACAAAACCTTTTACCCTGGCCTGTTAGATATGGGCTCGCTGCAGAATTGATGGTCACTGGAAGTATAGGGGGAGATTACATTAAAATATAATCACCCTTAACAGTAACAGTGAATGACACAAAGACAGAAATGGTCCATCTGGTCCACCCAGCAAGGAGCTACTGCCACTCTGTAAATGACAGCCCCAACCCTTCAGTCACTATAGTTAATATGCCCAACCGCAATGCATTTACAATACAGCTGACTAATATGTTTTGAATTACTAGCCATTGGACTTTCCGAACTCATTTTGCTCCCAAAATATTAGAAGTAAGATAAAATGATACTTTATTATATAGAAAATGAGTTCCCTGAACACAAAATAGAATTCTTACCTCTGATTACAAAGTTGACAGGCAAAACAGTCCAGGTGGTAAACGTTATCCTTAGCTCTCATCACCATCTCAAAAGCAGGGATGAGCTTGCTACAAGCAGCACAGTTTCCTGTAACACCAAATAGCCTAAAGAGAAAAAACAAACCCAAACCCAGTTCAGTGCAGGCATACCTCTGCTTAGGCTTCTTGCTGTCCTGAAAACTATCCCTTTATCACAGTTCTCCCAGAGATTTGCTTTGAAACAGTGTTCTTAGGTGCAAGTGCCCCTAAATCATCTAATCACAGCACACCATGTGGAACAGAGGCAATATTATTTACAAGCATTTTCTACAGATGGCACATGTAGCAAGAACTTTTTTTTTCTGTTGAGGCAAACAAATGATAAATAGTGCAAGGCTATTGTACACCTATTTACATACAGGTGTCACATTGCATGAGTGAGCCGAAGCAGCAGCTTGGATCTCTTTAGCCCTGGCCCACTGTAGTTTACATGAAATCGAGGGCTAGATGTTTGGACCCCATGTACGTGGCATTTTCTCCCATATACAAAATGAGAAAAAGCCATTTCTACATCTGTCTTGGTGCTAAAAAACATTCAACATTAAAAGGAACTTTTATGAAACAATCGTAAGCATATGCAATACATACAGCAAGGTGTATGTTCAGGTGGCAGAAGGTAAAAAAGAGGCTGGTAACATATAACCAAGGAACAGTGGCATAAATACTGCAAGAACCATTTGAGATGGCTGAATGCCAAAATACAAATTCTCTTTTTAATCCTGTTTTTGGAGATTTCAGTAAATACTCTTTTGGCTATTAGAGAATGTGCTTTTAAAGAAAGCATAATGCACCCAGAAAATTCTTATGCTCCAGCGTTCCTTTCTACAGTCTCAGGAGCCAAGTTTATTTAAAGTGCTTAACAATCACAACTGCAACGGCTTATTAAAAATAATTTTCTGCCTGTGTATCGCAGTTAATGTGGTTTTTAAGTTGGGAGCCTGCTACATGAAAACACATCTAGTGGATTCTGCTCTGTGTGCTGCCTTAGAACATCACGCTGACAGGCGAGTTATAATGGCCCCCGGGGAGGCGCCAAATTAAAACACATTCTAAACTAATGAATTCAAAGGTGCGTTGCAGAAAATAGTTTGGTAACATGAAATATGACTTTCTAAAAAGTTGCACCCTGCTAAGGTTACTGAATTTCATCACGTGCTCTCTTAAATTCTAATTCAATTCCCCCCATCTAGTATTGTCTATAGATAAACAAAAGGGATTTTTCCAAGAGAACATACAAAAATAGTTTGGAACAATTTCTCACTAATGCATTCATTTTCCTGTTCTGGTGCTTATTTTGAAGAAGTTTCAGACAAGCCAGCCCAACATGCTTTTGCTGCTCTCTTCATAAAATAAAAGTGAAGAGACAGTAAAGATCTTGGCATTTTCTGGGCTTTTCTTTGCCTTCATTTTGTTGAAGTGCTTCCTGTTTTCAGATTCATACAGCCCTGTCCAAAACTGGACTTAACAGTTTTACATAAAAGAGGGAGAGGAGACTTCCAGAGTGAAGTCTCCACAGATGCATATTCATAAGAACTTAAGAAAATGCCATACTGGGTCAGACCAAGGGTCCATCAAGCCCAGCATCCTGTTTCCAACCGTGGCCAATCCAGGCCATAAGAACCTGGCAAGTACCCAAAATCTAAGTCTATTCCCTGTGCTATAAGCTACAGTTTGCCTATGGGCCTAAGAAGTTCATATTCTATCAAGCTCCTTTTATATAGCTTCAAAGAGAAGTGATAAAAACAGCCACAGTTTTGCAGTCTTCAGGACTCAGAAGGGATGGATATTAGGTGGTAGAATTTTGGTTAATTTAGATGAACAGTTTAATATTCCAGGCCTACAACCACAACACACACATCTCGGTGCCATTTTGAAATTCTGGACAGTTTGTACTCCCTACTCTCCCTCCCCACTCCCCCCAATTTTCAATTGCTCCAGCTCCCTGAGCATTTATCAGCTACCTGATTAGAATTTGTTTCCACACAAACCATTGATCATAAGCCTATTACTAGGCAAATGACAGTTAATTACCCACTACATTAACCACTGGGACCTGAGACCTGCTTCTGCTGCCATCAGTCAACATGATAAATGTGGCAAGTTCAGTAATGCATGGCCAGCTCTCAGCTGCCTGCTATAGTGTGAACAACCCTCAATCTCACTTCCAGGCCCTGGAAAATCTATGGCAATCTGCATAATTACAAGCTCTGGGTTAATAACAGACAAATGATTTGTTGCATCTAAACAAAGTCCTTGGAATGGACGTAGTCTCTGGCGACTGCTAGAGCTGCTGTTCTCCCACCGCTGTGCTTCTCACAGCAATGTGCCAGCAACACGGCCGTGCTGCTGCATCCCTCTTGTCTATTGCCCTGCAATTTATAGATTTTGCATATGTGATTTTTAATCACTGAAGAACTCTTGAAGTAATATTATCTTAATTATTCTCTGCTGCAACCAGGGAATTAGGCATCAGATAAGATTTTCTTCTCACACACTTCCTTGCCTCGCTGGAGGCTCCATCACTTTTCATCTACACCTGGACTCTGAAATCCTAATGATGAATTATTGCCCCTTTCCCTAAGAGGGTGAACCTTACACGGGAATATTTTACTGAACTGTCAGCTCCCAGACTGAGTGCGGAGAGGCGGAAATCTGATCTCATTAACTGCATTTGGTAAGACTTCCATCGGTTTAGTCCAAGGATCAAGCGATCAGTCACTCAACTTCATCCACTCATTTCAGAGTAGCATGTTAGCAAGACTTCTCTTCACACATGAAAAACCCTGCCGTAAGATGCAAAATTTGTACTTCCATGTTAAGTAGAATGGAGTACATAGTATATAGAGAATAACTAATTAGGGCATACAGACAATACACACAAGTAAAGGGAGGTGCAAAGTCAATTTTGTGCTAGAAAAAGGTATGAAGTATCCGGTTATACTTCAAGCCTATTAATACTTTTCAGAAAACATTTGGACAGCTGTATTGTACATTTATTCTTTATATTCCATATTCAATTGCCTGTAATCTTACAAGAATAATTGTGAGGATCACATAATAGCAAAGGCCAATATATTGGTTTAAAATGTTTTAACTAGTAAAAAAAAAAAAATAAGTTTAAGAAGCTGGTGACTCAAAATCCTTGAAGGGTAATTTTAAAATTGAGCATGGAGGAGGCCCATACATGCACCTATGCTGGGATTTTAAGTCATATGTGCACATTTGTGCATGTATGATTTTAAATACACTTACTGTGCACAAGTATACTCCTAATTTTAAGCGGTTACTTAAGCAAATGTATTTTGCATATCTTCCTTAGGACTTTAACGCATGTAGGTAAGCAGATTTTTAAAACATGCTCGTGCGAAAGACATTACTAATTTTTCCCAATTCCAGTTTTCCCAGTCAATCTCTAGGTCAGCCAGCCCCCTATGGTTCTTCATCCTGTATTCCCCCCAATAATCCTGGACCCCTCACCTTGTCATGTTAAGCCTAAAATGCAATTTCTGCAAACTTACACCTCATCAGGAACAGCAGTAAATACATGTGGCTAATAAGCCGCCTCGCGCTGTGGCCTCCGGTTTTAAAATATGGGTTTATGAGGACAACTGTTGTCCCTGCCCCAGAATGCCCATGCCCTGTCTTTTCTGCAGCTTGTGCATGTGCACATATGTACGTAATTAATGGCTTTTAAGATCCGTGATTATGAGCAACACTTAAAATTCAGCCCTGTATATAGATAGGAAAGAAATGCAAAACGTCAAACTTTAAACAAGTGAAGACCATTTACCACATCTTAGAGTCTGAGTAGATGTAGCCTTTACGAGGATGACAGCAGGTAAGGACGAAAAGCATCCAGGCTGCTTAAGTTCCTTCCCATTATAATGTCTTAGGCTCCAACTGATCTTAGTCTGGAGGGAGTGAGAACAGAAGCTGCATCTCTTTATGGGTAACTGGACTTGTTGGAGAAAAAAAAAAGTGCTTAACCGCATAAAAACCATGTAAAGCAATCTTGATTTAAGTAGTTTGAGAACTTGACTCAATCCTATATGTAGATCAAGGTTAAGATTAATTCTAAGTCTATAAATGTGAACTTGGAAAGGTCACTTTCTCAGGTGTGATAACTGGTTCTTGGGTATTTGATTCCCATCCAGTCAATGTTTGTGATATCTAGAGATAGTTAACCCTTAGGAGGAAAATCTTCAAAATAAATTAGGGATTTAGAAGATTCAATTAACCCCAATTTTAGTCCAATTGCTGGTCATTGACAAATCTAAGACAACTAATAATTTTACATTTAGATTTTATACTCATTCCTTAAAACAGTTTCATAAAAACTAAATAGATTGAAGTCCAGCAGCCAGGGCCACTTGTATGATTACCTGCTAGTGAGAGGTGGTAGGTGTACACTTAGTGTAAAGAGCTTCTGGCTTTCAGAGCACAAATATGATCTTTGGAGACCAAGGTGGCAGACCTGGAGGAGATAAGGCAAACAGAGGCATATAGAGGAGACCTTCAGAGACCTAGTGGCAGTCCCAACTCCAGTTTAGCAGTCCATGTGCTACTTTGGAGGAGCAAGGTCACCTGGAAGAAGGCCATCACCTTGGAGTGGCAGGAAGTGATCCTGTAGCTATGACCTGACTGCTAATTGATGCTCTCTCCTCTTGCATTGAAGCTCTCTCTACAGAGGCATGTGCCCAGGAAGAAAGGGTTATGACTGTTCTAGTTGGCAATTCAATTATTAGGGATGCATACAGCTGAATTGAGCATGAGGATCACTTGCCTGCCTGGTGAGGAGCTCCTGCTTGACTCATTTCCCAGCAAGGCAGTCAATGCTGCACTGTAGGAGGCGGATTTACTACGACTTCTGAGAGACACACAGTTCCTCTAAGCCCTGGGTCATGGAGAACATGGGATACCCATCCACAGCTGGTGAGGGGCATTAAAGAAAACCCCCACAGTGAGAGGTTCCTGAGATTAAGTACCAAAAAGTGTCAATTGGGTGCTGCAGTGCAGCAAGGCAACTAAAAGCAAGAAAAAAGAAAAAAAAAGTGTAAAGGATTTTGAAAAGTTGAGGAGAGTGTACATTTCATGCTGTACTTGTACAAAAAATGACTGAAAAGGCTCTTGAGGCAACACTTGCGCAGGAACTCCCACACATGCTCAAAGCTTTACTAGACAGGATGAGGGTATGGTGCTTTCCAATTACATCATTCAGATTATGGCTAATTCAGCCTGTTTATCAATGGAAAAAATGTATTCCATGCATAAATAAAAGTTTGAAGGAAGACCAAGCATTTAATGGTGCGGTGAAAGAGGTAGTTAAAGCCGAAAGAGCATTTTTGAAAAGAAAAGTGGACCCAAACAAAGAAAATAAGCAAGAGCATAAAGTACTGACAAGTTAGATGTAAAACAGCAGTAAGACTAAATATGAGAATCTTGCTAGAGGCAAAAAAAAAAAGTTATTTACCCGTAACAGGTGTTCTCCGATGGACAGCAGAATGTCTGTTCTTATACATGGGTGACATCATCCCATGGAGCCCAGCACAGAACTCTGATTTCAAAGATTCTACAGCTTTCAGCATGTTCTATTTGAGCATGTGCAGATGTAGTCACCTCCCTGCCTCCCAGGCAGGAGCCATCATGATAAAGCTAAGACATGGAGAAACCAACTCCCAGGGGAGACAGAAGAGTATCCCAAGGACTGACATCCTACTGTCCATCGGAGAACACTTGTTATAAGTAAGTAAACTCAGATTTTCTGAGATCATGCAGAATGGTAGTCCTCATATATAAGTGATATCCCAAGCTACAGGCTGCCCAAAAAAACAAAAAAAAAAGGGAAAACCCAAAGTGCAAAATGCACCTCTTGACTGTTGGCAAAAGAAATCACTATCTCCCTTTTTCTTTTTTTAGGCTGCCGGACCCAAAAACAAGCTCTAGGAAGGAAAGTTGTGTTCTATACCTCAAAGAGACCTATAGGACAGTATGACAAAAATCCAGTGGTGCGGCAATTAAGTGATGTGAACTCACTGCAAGCTACCCACTTTGCTGCACAAAAACAAAAACAGTCAGAGCTCAATGACAGCGAACCCTGAAATGGCCCACTTAGGCCTAGGTCTTCCTGGGTACAGGAAAGAGCACAAATCACTCACCAAGAAAAAAGTTAAAAGCTCTCGGACCAAGTCCACACAATTCTCTCAGGTGTCAGAAAAAAACCAAATAGACAATCTGAGGCTAGATAGCCCTCCAGAAACAAAACTATGAACTAGTAGCATCTGACTAGCAAGAACAGATTTCTTACACATAGCTATGCCCAATATTTGGCCATGAGAAACAACTGGCACAAAACTAAGAACTTGCTTCAAATTGGAAAGAGGATCAGGGTCTGTGACAGACCCCACCTGCCAAATGACTAACACAGAAGACCTGATGACCTAAGTCAGATGGCATGGAAATAAAAGTGCCGTAGCATGAAAGAGCTATACCCCAGTGGGAGCATCATGCTGGGCTTTGATTGAAAGCCACCCAATCTAAGCACTCATGTCGGGCATATTCTACCCAGCAGGAAAGCAAGCACATTGACCAACCAATCGATGCAAAAAAAGCCAAAAAGCTTTTCAACAAGCATTCTGGCCCAAAGCAAGGAAAGGATTGCATACCTCTCCTTGAAGCCATATGTTAAGACCATGCCCTTTCACATTATGGGTTCTTCCTTGACATTATGGCTAGAAGTCAGAAGCAGCAAAGAAATAAAAGAAGGCAGACCCCAGGGCTGAAAGGATAAAGAAACAGCCAATAAGCTGTAGTGACAGACACTGGGCACTACTCCAATCCCCTGCTGAACTTCCAAGTCAGGGAGCTATGACAGGGTTTGACTTAATCCATAGTTCCAACCTCCTTTCAGTAGCAACATAGTCAAATAGCACTCAGTAGTAACCCTAGATTCCAGTCAAAGGTGAACATCCTGAAGAAGACCAGAAGCCTCTCTGCTGAAAGAAAGAAACAGGAATACATGGACAATGACCACCTTCTCAACCAACACCCACCCCCATTGTAGAGGTTACACCTAAAAGAGGAGATGACAACCTCTACATGTCTGCAATTTGGATGCAGGGCCTCTTTTGCAAGATTCCCCACCCCATGAAGCATGCAGCCGTGGTTAGGGTAAGTTGTGCCAGAGCACCTCTGCATAACTCAAGTACTCTACCAGTATGGGTTTTGCACCTTAATGTATACATGCCATTTGGGATGCATGGGGAATGTGAAGACCTGAGGGGCTGAGGCCAAATCAAATGGCAGTACTTGATATTGGTAATGAGCCTGCTCCACCACAAAGCGAAGATACTTCCTGTGGTTCTGGGAAGATCGTGATGTGGGCATAAACATCCTTGAGATTGAGAAGCACAGCCAGTCACCTCTGAGGAGCAGGATCAGGGTTCCCAGAGAGACCATTTTGAACTTTTCCCTCTAAAGGAATATGTTCAAGGCTCTGAGATAGAGAATGGGGCGCAATCCCTCAGTTCTCTTTGGTATCAGGAAATACCTAGAGTAGAACCCTTGGTCCTGTTGGTGGAGGGGAAGAGGTTCTAGGGCACCTGCCATTAGAAGGGCAGAGAGCTCCGTCCGAAGTATTTCTGGCGGAGCAGACAAACCCCACGATGGACATGGGGGAAGTCTGCAGGAACATACCTGAAATTCAGCTGATGCCCCTGGCAAATGATTGCGAGAACCCAGTGGTGGGTGAAGTGAAGCAACCTGCCTCCTACAGGAGGGGGCATGATGCCAGGAGCATGGTGGACTGACAAGTTCCCTTGCCTCCAAGTCAAACCCATGGCAGGGGTCTGCTTGGGGCCTGGGGGTGCATGGCTGGCAAGAATGACCCCTGGAACCAGCGCATGGGGGTTCAGAGTCTGGGAGGCGGGAGAGTAATATTTCCTTTGCCAATAGAAGGCTTTTTGAGCTTTGTCAAGAGGCTTTCCTGTTGGAGGATAGCGGATCGGAAGTGCTAGCCAATAGCTGTTGAAGGGTCTCCTGGATGATCCTTCAATTGGGTTACCACAGCCCTGATCTTGTCCTAAAAGGGATTCGCTCCTGTACAAAGCAGATCAGCTAGCTTCTCCTGGATCTCCAGATGAAGGTCCGAAACCTAGAGCTAGGTCATCCTATGGGCACCAATGCCCACTGCAGCCACCCTAGCCACTGTTTCAAACACATCATACGTGGATCTCACCATGTGTTTTCCCACCTCCGTACTCTGTTCTACAGCAGAGAATGCCTCCTGCTGTGGTAGGCACTCCGCCAGGTCATGGACTTGCTTCCACAGGTTCCAATTGTATTGGGTTTATTTAAGGTTTGTTTTTTTTTATATACCACGGCACGTTTGGAACATCACCTCTGTTTACAGTGGAACATAATGCAGCAACATGCTTTACAATGAAACAAAAAACGTACAACAATGTTTGAAACATAAAAGTTATATACAGCAATGTTTGAAAATACATGGTAACTGTGTTCAAATGTTATATACAAATGTATATAGGGTTATATACAATTGGTAGGAGGTGATGTGGGCAGTAAGTATAGTGCTCTGAAACACCTTTCTACCTAGGGCAGGGATGGCAAACTCCAGACCTGAAGGACCACAAGCAGGCTAGGTTTTCAGGATATCCACAATGAATATGGCTGAAAAAAATCTGCATGCACTGCCTCCATTGGATGCAAATCTCTCTCATGCATGCTCATTGTGGATATCCTGAAAACCTTGCCTGACACACTGATGTTGTTTGATGTCTCCAGAGAATGCAGACCTCGTGCGGATCAGTAATTGATAGTCTGTGAGCACGGGAGGCACTACAGAAAACCAGACGCCGCCATGAAAAATAACCGGCGAGGTGTTGATGGCCGGCGGCCACAGAGAAGCAACATGGTGGAAACAGACCACAAGTAGGCAAAAAGAAAACCTATCACACTGAAAGTGCACTGATACAAGGGGGACCAGACACTGAAAAACAAATTCTGAATGAGAAAAATGATAAGGCCATCGCGGAAAGATTAAATGATTTCTTTGCTTCGGTGTTTACTGAAGAGGATGTTGGGGAGGTACCCGTAATGGAGAAGGTTTTCATGGGTAATGATTCAGATGGACTGAATCAAATCACGGTGAACCTAGAAGATGTGGTAGGCCTGATTGACAAACTGAAGAGTAGTAAATCACCTGGACCGGATGGTATACACCCCAGAGTTCTGAAGGAACTAAAAAATGAAATTTCAGACCTATTAGTAAAAATTTGTAACTTATTAAAATCATCCATTGTACCTGAAGACTGGAGGATAGCAAATGTAACCCCAATATTTAAAAAGGGCTCCAGGGGCGATCCGGGAAACTACAGACCGGTTAGCCTGACTTCAGTGCCAGGAAAAATAGTGGAAAGTGTTCTAAACATCAAAATCACAGAACATATAGAAAGACATGGTTTAATGGAACAAAGTCAGCATGGCTTTACCCAGGGCAAGTCTTGCCTCACAAATCTGCTTCACTTTTTTGAAGGAGTTAAACATGTGGATAAAGGTGAACCGGTAGATATAGTATACTTGGATTTTCAGAAGGCGTTTGACAAAGTTCCTCATGAGAGGCTTCTAGGAAAAGTAAAAAGTGATGGGATAGGTGGCGATGTCCTTTCGTGGATTGCAAACTGGCTAAAAGACAGGAAACAGAGAGTAGGATTAAATGGGCAATTTTCTCAGTGGAAGGGAGTGGACAGTGGAGTGCCTCAGGGATCTGTATTGGGACCCTTACTGTTCAATATATTTATAAATGATCTGGAAAGAAATACGATGAGTGAGATAATCAAATTTGCAGATGACACAAAATTGTTCAGAGTAGTTAAATCACAAGCAGATTGTGATAAATTGCAGGAAGACCTTGTGAGACTGGAAAATTGGGCATCCAAATGGCAGATGAAATTTAATGTGGATAAGTGCAAGGTGATGCATATAGGGAAAAATAACCCATGCTGTAATTACACAATGTTGGGTTCCATATTAGGTGCAACAACCCAAGAAAGATCTAGGTGTCATAGTGGATAACACATTGAAATCGTCGGTGCAGTGTGCTGCGGCAGTCAAAAAAGCAAACAGAATGTTGGGGATTATTAGAAAAGGAATGATGAATAAAACGGAAAATGTCATAATGCCTCTGTATCGCTCCATGGTGAGACCGCACCTTGAATACCGTGTACAATTCTGGTCGCCGCATCTCAAAAAAGATATAATTGCGATGGAGAAGGTACAGAGAAGGGCTACCAAAATGATAAAGGGAATGGAACAACTCCCGTATGAGGAAAGACTAAAGAGTTTAGGACTTTTCAGCTTGGAGAAGAGACGACTGAGGGGGGATATGATAGAGGTGTTTAAAATCATGAGAGGTCTAGAACGGGTAGATGTGAATCGGTTATTTACTCTTTCGGATAGTAGAAAGACTAGGGGGCACTCCATGAAGTTAGCATGTAGCACATTTAAAACTAATCGGAGAAAGTTCTTTTTTACTCAACGCACAATTAAACTCTGGAATTTGTTGCCAGAGAATGTGGTTCGTGCAGTTAGTATAGCTGTGTTTAAAAAAGGATTGGATATTCTTGGAGGAGAAGTCCATTACCTGCTATTAAGTTCACTTAGAGAATAGCCACTGCCATTAGCAATGGTTACATGGAATAGACTTAGTTTTTGGGTACTTGCCAGGTTCTTGTGGCCTGGATTGGCCACTGTTGGAAACAGGATGCTGGGCTTGATGGACCCTTGGTCTGACCCAGTATGGCATTTTCTTATGTTCTTATGTTCTTAAGCAGAGCTCCAAAACTGCAAGGCAACTAACACTGTGGAAAACAAGACTGAAGGGGGACCCCGCGTGTACAGACGGATAGTGGCATGCTCAGTGCGCAAAGTTTTCCATGCTTGGCTCCATCTGATGTCACCCATCTATGAGGACTACCATTGTGCTTATCCTAGGAGAAACCGGTTAAGACGGGAGAGTAGGACTAAATATTCAGTTTTCCAAAACAGAGAAAGATCATACAGTCCTAGGACTTGTGTTTAACAGTCATAAATGATTTGGGAAAGGGAACAGGTGAGGTGATCAAATTTGCAGATAAAATTATTCAAAGTTGTTAAAAAGCAGTGGAATGCAAGGAACTATAGAAGGACTGAGACTAGGAGACTGTGCATCTGAAATTTAATGTGGGCAAGGCACATAGGAAAACAAGAATTGTCATGCTGGTTCAGATCAAGGGTCCATCAAGCCCAGTACCCTGTCTCCAACAGTGACCAATCCAGGTCACAAGTACCTGGCAAGTACCCAAACAGTAAACAGATCCCATATTGCTAAAGCTCAGCAATATGTAGTAGTTTTCCCCCCCCAAGTCCACCTGGTCAACAGTTTATGGACTATCCAAACTTTTTAAAATCCAGCTACATTAAGGATCCAATTTTAAAAGCGTTGCTTGTGTAAAGGCCCAGATACCTTTACCTAAGAAAGGGGAATAGTCTCGGCATGACTATACATATTTGTTTATCGAGTTTTATATACCATTGTTCGGTTTCGCCATCACAACTGTTTACAAAGTTTCGATGTTTAACAGTGTTCAAAATATTCATGCGATTAACAGTTATTGAAGGAGTTATAAACTTAGTTCGGTTGTCAAACTGTACAGGTTATATTACATATGCACATAGTGATGTATTTTAAAACAAACCTACATATTGACACGTGCACTTCCATTGTAGCAAAATTTGTGCGCATGTTTATGTGCATAGCTGCCCAAGAGACTTTCAATTAGCTGCTTGGCAATTCCTGCTTCCACTCTGTGGGTGAACATGGCCTAGCAAATGCAAAGTGGGTGGGAGGGAGTACTCCCACTGTGTTCTGGCACCCACTGGGAAAGTCTTGACCCTTCATTGTGGACTCAGGGCCAGCCAGGGTCACATAGGGAACACCCGTCAGAATATTAGGGATAGACTGGGACAATTAGTTTGCTACCTCATGTATTTGACTGGGTCTTAGAGGAACAAACTGCAGCGAACAAGAACCTTAATGGGGGGAGTAGCAACCACATATTGAGGGGTGTGAGACACTGGGTCACACTTTCCTTTCAAAATGACTAGTCACCATATGGGTACTCATGACTAAGGTGGAGGGATCCCGCACACAGGGTCTACAGGACATTTCCTTTTTAGATCTGTCAGAGGAGGAAATCATGAGCAGTTTCAGGTTTAATAAGGAAGCCATACAGTATCTATACCAGCAGTCAGAGCCAGACCCTACAACCCACCAGCCAGAGGGGCCATGCCTTGCCCACACATTTCAAGATCACTATTACCCTAGCCTTTTTTTGCTACCAGAATCTTCCAAACTCCTCTTGGGGTCATGGCCAGCATCAGCCAGTCCACCACCTCCATGTGCATCGATAAGATCCTGGCTGCCTTGCTAAGGCAAACATGCCAATATATATACTTCTCTCAGAACAGCTGGCAGAAGGAACAAATCATGCAGGATTTCTACCAAGCAGTACATATTCCCTCCATTCCAGGGAATATTGATTGCACATATACCCCTATAAGGGCACCAGGGGGAGATAAGGCAGTCTACCACAATGGCTTCCTCTCACTCAATACGTAAGTGGTCTATCATGCGAAAGGCCTCATCCTGGACATCATGCCCAAGTTTCCTGGATCCACTCAAGATGCCTACATCCTCTTGCAGTCAGGAATTCATAAAGGAAGAATGCATCACCGGGGGCTGGTTACTAAGTAAGAATGCATCCATTGCTACCACATCACAACTAACCTCTCTAGTTGGCCTGCCTGCCCGCCCAAGACAACAGCTCTGACCCAGCCTAATCCCCTAATGTGAAGTACAACCTAAAAAGCCTATTCTAACTTTCTCCTCTGGCTTCTCCCTTACAGGTGACAGACCCGCTCAAAAAAAACTTGGCTTATGATCCCTGTGGCCACCCTACAGATGTACAGTACAACAGGATACAATGGCTGACCAGAGCAGTCATGGACAGAACCTTTCACCTACTCACACATTTCCACTGTCTGGATAAGATCTGGAGGATGGCTCCACTACAACCCACCTAAAGTGAGATCTTCCTAACCTGCTGTATGCTACATAACTTTCCAAAACCAGATGCATGCTTCTACTAGAGGGACTGGATAAGAATACGGATGAAGAGAAAGAACAGCTTAGTCTGGAGGAATTGCAAGAGATACACCGCCACAATCAAAATCAGGCTAAGGAGGAAAGGAACACTGATAAAGATATTTTTTGCTGTGAAAGTGCATTTGTTTACATGTGATTTGTGTAGTGCTATACATCAGACATTTAGCTCCTCTTTTTAGCTTGGGTGTGCCATGTGCTGGAGACTTGGGCGCTCTTGGTGAGAGCTCCTGTGCAGCAGAGTTTTCTTGCTCCTCATACTGCCCTCAAAAGGTGCAGGACCTGGCAGCTCAGGAAGGTGGCTCAGAAGGGTCTGGCAGGTGGTGAAGGTGCATATTGTGGAGCTGGTGGTGGCCACAACTGCTAAGGCAGCATGTAGTCAAGCAGCTCCTTCCAGACAGCTGTCTGGGGTTCCTTCAAGCTAGTGAAGACCCCCATATTTTCACTATCATTGCCCATCCTTCCTTCCAGATGTCTATCTGGAGGCCATGGAGCTCTGAGTTGAGTGCACCCACCTCCTCCAGGAGCCAGGCATTTAACTGAATCAGGAGCCACTCTGCTGGTCTGGCCCACACTTGCTGTTCTGCACCTTCCTCTGTTGGCAGCTGCTCTCCGTGGGACCACCTGCTGGTTTATCTCATGGTGAATCTAGCCCAGCTTGCTAATCCTCCTCCAGTCTTGCAGATTTGCTGCTGCTCTTCCCCCCCCCATGGGTGCCCCTTCTGCTGTCTCCTCCTCTTCCATGTCAGGCAGCTGGTGGATATACCAGTGAGGCCTTTGTACACCACTTGGTCCTGCCTGTTCTTCGTGCTGGCCCCTTGCAACAGTGATAATGGTATGTGTTTTAGGTTCACATAATAGGTGCGTATATTATCGCAGGAATTTCAATAAGAACAGTACAGCTTCAAGCTCTTTGAGCACCTCCTGGTACTCCAGTGAAAGTCTCAAGCATGTACCTCTTCCAGACATTCCCTGGAAACACAAGTTCTTGCTCAGCCTGCAGAGCACCAACTATCAGCAAACACTCTTGAAAAGTGTTGCTTACTGGCTTTAGATGTGGTGACCAGCAAGCGCAGCTCTCACATTCAATTCATAGGGAAGAAGAGGTAATATGCCTATGAACTGTCCATTTAGTTGGGGCCAGAGGAAGAGGAAAGTGGACAGCAGTAGGTCATGTGCCCAACTATTTACAAAATGTACAAAAAAGGGGGACAGGGAGGAGCAAACAAGTTGCCAAACAAAAAGCCACAGGAATTAGGGACACATGCAAACTCAGATTTAGGAGTCTGCTCAGGATGCATGTTGCCTCCTGGCAAGAATCTGTATTACCATTGCCAGGTGCTGAAGTGCCTGACTAGGGCAGCACACCATCCTAAGCATACTCCCAATGGCTGCTTCTGTCATCCTCTGCCCCTCTGTCATCAGCTGCACTGTAGCCTTAAACTGGTGTCTAGAAAGAGGTTCATTGCTGGAGGCAGATGATCCCATTGACAAGCCTCTGTCCAGTTATTGTGGTGCAGTCCCAACCATTCAAGGATATATAAAACTCAGCTATTAATGTCCCATCAGCCTGCACAGTCTTTAGACAAGGAGTCATCACCAGAATTCCTCTTCAATCTCCATCCTTTGCCCACTCTCTGCCATCGAGGAAGATCATTAAATGCAGCAGATGTACATTGTGGCACACTAGAAAATGAAAGCCCTGCATTCCGCAAGATGGCCGGCGCTTCAACTGTCTTAGCTTTAGAAGTAATTCCCTGGATCATCATTGATATGCCAAATGGAAATAACCAGCAATATTTAAACCCCTCCTTGCAAAGTGCAGTGGTTATCTCCTTAAACTCCATTCATTTTCTGATCATGGGTGATAGACTGGCATAGATAGATATGCTGTGGGAATACCAGTCCACGTTAGCTGCTTTCTTACCTCAGCTAATAATTGTTCCTTAATAGAATAGCAGTGAAAGCAAATGAGAAATTGTTTCTTGGCTTATTATCTAACTTTAGGGTCCAAAGTGTAGCAAGCCCATTACAGCTCTAATTTTCAGCCACTCAATATTCTTCCCCCGTGGTATTAGAACGCAACAAGAACGTGCACATTTTTTGAATCACCTCTGCAGTTACTCTTCCATTTTGGTAATCCCACGGAAACTTAAGTTACTCAGCCAAGATCTGTTTTCTATGTCCTCCAATTTCTCGGCCAACTCCCTATTTTTGGTTGCCAGCCATGCACACCAAGACCACAAATCTTTAATACCAATCTTTCCTCTCTGAGATCAGAGACAATCTCCCTTTTTTCCTTCATTGTCCTCTGAAGATTGCAAAGCCATTACCTAAATTCGTCACGAGTCTGGATCAAACTGTCCTCTGCATTTGTCAGCTTTCCCTGTTTCTCACCATCCACCATGGTAGTACCTGCAGCCTTCTTCAGTTCCTCAGAGGTCAGATTCCACCATGGTTTTCATAGAACTGCTTGAAATCTGGAACTTTACCTGATAGACATCTCAGCTACTATGGTAAATGATTTTTGTATTTATTTAGTCCCAATATTAGAGGATATGGAAAATACTGAATGGATGAGCTTAAACAGGAGCCAAGAGCTCAGATTTTATGCTGCATTGCTACTGACATCACATCCTCTCCCAGTTTTATTTTCCTTGCCTTTCCCAATTTCTAAGTTTGCAATCCTTGGCTCAGTATAAAGTGGCAGTCAAAACAGCAAAAGTACTGTCTCCCTAGTTTCATCACTTTGTACTTGCTCACATTAAATTTCATCAGCTATATGGATGCCCAGGCTTCTAGTCTCAAAGTCCTTCTGCAATTTCTTACAGTCTGCTTGTGATTTAATTCAAAATTATCCCAACTACCAGGTACATGATGAGTGTTGTACTAGGAGTTACTACCCAGGGAAAGGACCTTTGAGTTCCTATGGAACATCAGTTAAAACCCTGGCTCAGTGTGTGGTGGTTTAAAAATAAGCAGATAGAATATTATGGATTACCCAAAAAGGAATGAGAATAAAGTGTAAGCTATTGCCTCTTTCAAGCTGTACTGTATACAATTCTGGTTTCCCCATCTCAAGACAGACAGTGAAACTAGAAAATGTAGAGGAGGGCAACAAAAACAACAAAGGAGATGCAACATCTCTCCAATGACAGACTAAGGTTCTCCAGGTTGGAAAAGAGATAGCTGTTGAGTGGATGTGATAGTTTATAAAAGTCATGAAGGAATTGGAATGGGAAAAAAGGATGGTTATTTACTCTTAAATACTAAAACAAGGGGATAATCCAAGAAAAGCAAGTTTGCTTACCATAAACTGTTTTCAAGGATAGCAGGATTTAGCCATGCTGCCTGGGTAACATCATCCGGGCATCACGGGGCAGAGCTGTCTAAGCTCTGCGTTTCCCCCCTGTACAGCTGTACTGCTCTTCCCGCATGACAGTCTCCTCAGTTGATTATAAAACAGATCTATGCAGACAAATTCAGATGGCTGTCCAGGGAGGAGGGAGGGTTCACTTGGCTATCTACGGAACACACCATTTATGGTAAGAAAACGCACCCCACCCCCATTAATAATCAGGCTTATTTAGCCATGCTGTTTGGGAGTCCCAAACTGAAGGTTACTTGTCTTAGTCATCAGTCTCAACTAGTAACTTGTGCTTGAGAACAGCCATTACTTTTGTTGGAAGTGATGCAAAATTGCTGATCCCAATGCACTGTCAGCAACTGTTGCTAGAGACAGTTGTGGGATTTGAATGTGTGAATTGATGACCACATTGCTACTTTACAAATATCTTGAATCTGTACACTGTACAAGTGTGCTAATGAAGTCACTGTTGCTCTGACCTGATGCACCTTAATTGGATTATGGAGTACCACTGAATGCGATGTGTAACATTTGAAAGCACCAAGTTACCCAACTGAATAGCATTTTTTGTAAATCCAAATGACCTGGAAAAAGTAAGTCGGGATGTACGTTTTACCTGCTCGAGTTCTTCTTTTGGACTGCAAGAGAGCCATAGCATATTACAAATGTGTGAAGTGCTTTTTCCCTTCTATTCACACAATGTTTAGGAAAGAAGGTGGGTAATAAAATTGTTAGATTCAAGCGAAAAGCTGACACCACCTTAGATAAAAAGATAGGGTGTGCATGCAGTAAAACCTTGTGGTGGAATTGCAAGTAAGGATGATTGGTCACTAGGGCTTAAAGTTCACTCATTCGCCTAGCAGATGTGATCACCACAAGGAAAAGTACCTTCCAAGTTAGGTGCTTCAAGGATGCAGATCCCATAGGTTCAAAGGGAGCACCCATTAGGCTTTCCAGGACAATGTTCATTTCCCACGGGATAGGAAGTTTCCATAGTGTTGTGTGAACATGAAGTAGATCCTCTCAAAGTGCAAGATCAGGAGTTGTGAAGAGATGGAGGGGTTTTCTCCTGTGGCGTGATAAGCTGCTACTTTAAGTATACACACTGAAGGCATAATTCTTCCTGGAGGAGGTTTTTTTTTTTGTTTTTTTTTTAAACTGCTATCAGTGTCCGCGATATGGAGGTGGGAAATGGAAGTGTCCTAGGACCTCCCACTCAATCTCCATGCTGTCATTTGGAGGGAAGAGTGCATTGGGTGAATAAGTGTTCTGTTCTCCTGTTTTAGTAATTGTGTGCTGTTCCCCAGAAATACTGGTGGAAAGTGGAAAGATTTACTAGGCAGGCATACCACAGCTGTCTTGGTCACCCTAGAGCAATAAGTGTCATGTCTGCCTTGTCCAATATACATTTCTGTATCGTGCGTGATATTAGTAGAATTGGGGGATACATGTACAATAGGCCCCTTGACCAGGGGATCAAAAGAGAGTCTTGATATACTCTTCATTTGCTGGGGAGAATTGAACAAAAGGTGTTTAGTTTCATGTTGTGCTCAGATGCGAATGTATCTTTTAAAACTTTGTTTTCATTATATTAAATGAAAATATAGTTTGCAGCAAGAACATTGATATTTTTACAAATAACGAGTTATAATAATTTTGCTCTGCAACTGCCAAAGCATAAAAGGGCGAGCAATGCAGGAACATAGCTAATACATTAAAAACAAAATACACCTGATTTAGACTTTAAATTGTACTTTCCCTAATATACAAAACTTCCAACCCATGCTCAGCATTTATTCAAAATAAAGGTTTCCAAATGCAAAGGATCTGTAATATACTTAGACTGAAAAGTAAAACATCTACAGGGAAATTTTAGAAAGATGCCAAGGGCAATCACTGTACAATCTTCAGTAAAAGGAAATGTCTTCTATGAGCTTGTGTAGGTTGGGAGATAGACATCTTTTACCCACAAAAGTAAAACAATTGTTGCTTACCTGTAACAGGGGTTCTCACAGGACAGCAGGATGTTAGTCCTCACATATGGGTGACATCACCGGATGGAGACCAATCATGGAACACTTCTGTCAAAGTTTCCAGAACTTTGACTGGCCCCTACTGGGCATGCCCAGCATGGCACTAACCCTGCAGCCAGCAGGGGTCTCCCTTCAGTCTTGTTAAAAAGCTACAGGTAGTGCCGAAAATAAAATAAGAAAACGTTACGAACCCAACACAGCGGGGCGGCAGGTGGGTTTCGTGAGGACTTACATCCTGCTGTCCTGTGTGAACACCTGTTACAGGTAAGCAACATTTGCTTTCTCACAGGACAAGCAGGATGGTAGTCCTCACATATGGGTGAGTACTGAGCTGAGGAAGTCCGAGTATGCACCAAATGTACTCAGGTTTGCAAGGCATTAGGCTTGGGATGAAATTTGGCAGAGGGCATCCTGAACCCCACCGGGCAGGTGGAAGGGTGTGGGTACGTCACGCTGTAAATAGGTTGCGCAAAACAGACTGGCCGAAGATGGAATCTTGTCTTCCGGCTTTGTCTAAGCAGTAGTGGGCTGTAAAGGTATGGAGAGAACGCCAGGTGGCAGCCCTACAAATGTCAGGAAGCGGCACAGAGGGTAGGTGTGCTACTGAAGTTGCCATGGCCCTCACAGAGTGTGCTTTAACACGGTCTTGAAGTGGAATGCCCACTTACTGATAGCAAAAGGATATGCAGTCCACCAACCAGGAGGAGAGTCTGGGGCAGCCTGTGGTAAACAATTGATAGGATGGAAAGAAACAATTGAGTGCTTTTCCTGTGGGCAGCTGTATGGTCTTGGTAGAACGCTAGAGCCAATTTGCAGTCAAGGGTATGCAGAGCCTGCTCTCCTGGATTGGAATGGGGCCTGGGAAAAAAGGTAGATAGTATAATGAATTGAGATGAAATTCCGAAACTACCTTAGGCAAGAATTTAGGGTGAGTGTGGAGTACTATCTGGTCCGTCAGAAGTTTAGTGTAAGGCGGATAGGTAACTAAAGCCTGTAATTCACTAACTCTGTGAGTGGAAGTGATTGCCAAAAGGAAAATCACTTTCTATGTGAGATATCGAAGGTCACAGGATTGAAGAGGCTCGAATGGTGGTTTCATGAGCAGACCCAAAACTAGGTTGAGGTCCCAAGAAGGGGCTGGAGGACGCAGAGGCGGCTTGAGGTGAAGCAAGCCCTTAAAAAAAACGTGTTACAAGGGATTGTACTGATATGGGAACATCTGATACCTTTATGGAAGGCGGCTACCACACTGACATGCATTCTGATGGAGGAAGTTTTTAGACCTGACTCAGACAAGTGCTAGAGATAGTACAGGAACTTCGTGATTAGATAGGTAAAGGGGTCAAGGGACTGAGAAGAGCACCATGATGTAAACCTGGTCCATTTGTAAGAACACAATTTTCTCGTGGAAGGCTTCCGTGAAGCAATCAGGACATGGGAAACTGGTTCAGAAAGGTTAAGTGGCTGAAGGATTCACCTTTCAACATCCATGCCGTCAGGGACAAGGCTTGCAGATTGGGGTGGCGCAGGCACCCGCCGTTTTGAGTGATTAGAAGCAGGTCCATTCCCAAGGGAATATGCCTGTGAATGGAGAGATCCTGAAGTATTGGAAACCACACTTGGCGCGGCCAGTGAGATGCTATCAGGATCAATGTTCCCTTTGTCCTGACGTAACTTCACGAGAGTCTTCGAGAGAAGTGGAAGTGGAGGGAATGCATATAGGAGACCGGTTGTCCATGAGAGGGAGAACGCATCTCTTGGTTGTGAGTGTTGGCTGCAAGTGAGAGAGCAGAAGTTGTCTACTTTGCAATTTTGAGGTGACGCAAAGAGGTCTATTTGAGGATAACCCCATTGTTGGAAGATACGAGTTCGCTACTGAGGGGTTGAGAGACCACTCGTGCTGTTGAAAGGTGCGACTCAGCTTGTCTGCCAAAACATTGTCCACTCCCGGCAAGTAGGTGGCCCTGAGGTACATCAAGTGGGAGAGGGCCTCTGCCCAAATCTGTGCAGCTTCCTGACACAGAAGGTAGGAGCCCATCCCTCCCTGTTTGTTGATGTACCAATGGCCACCTGGCTGTCCCTGTCTGAATCAGGATGACTTGATTCGAGAGGCGATCCTGAAGTACCCTGCGAGCATATCTGATTGCTCGAAGCTCCAGGAAATTTATTTGGTGTTTGGCTTCCTCTGGAGACCAAGATCCTTGTGTCTGCAGATCGGCCACGTGGGCTTCCCAGCCAAGGTTGGAAGCATCGGTGGTGAGTATTATTTGAGGGTCTGCAGCCTGGAAGGGCAAGCCTTGGAGGAGATTGATCTGATTTCTCTACCAGGCGAGAGACTGACTGAGTGAGTCAGTTATGTGGACAATGGTTGACAGGGGCTGAATGGATTGAGTCCATTGTGACCTTAGAGTCCACTGCATAACTTATGGCCAAGCGGGCCATTGGGTTGACCTGAACTGAGGACGCCATGTGTCCCAGGAGGATGAGAAAGTGGTGTGCAGTCGTGGAGTGCTGAGACTGCAGCTGGTGTGCAAGAGACACGAGAATGAGAGCTCGCTGTCGAGGCAGAAAAGCTTTTGCCTGCAAGGTGTTCAAGTCTGCCCCAATGAACGATAAGGTTTGAGATGGGACTAAGTAGGATTTGTCAGTTGACGAGAAATCAGAGTGAAATTAGAGTGTGTAAAGTAAGATGTAGGGACGACAGAGCAGCTTGCTGAGTGGGAGCCCTGATTAGCCAATCGTCTAGATAGGGGTAGACGTGAACACCTTGAGTCCTGAGGAAGGTTGCAACTACGACGAGGCATTTTGTGAAGACTCGTGGTGCAGACGCGAGGCCGAATGGAAGCACTCTGTATTGATAATGCTTGGGGCCTACTAGAAACCTCAGGTATTTGCGATGGGATGGAATTATCGCGATATAAGCATATGCGTCCTGGAGATCGAGAGAGCAGAGCCAGTCTCCTCTTGTAGAAGAGAGCCCAAGGTTACCATTTTGAACTTCTAGCTGGAGGTACTTGTTGAGGGCACGTAGGTCCAGAATTGGACGAACACCCCCCGATTTTTTGGGGATTAGAAAGTACTGGGAATAGAACCCTAGCCAGGCTGAGAGTAGGGCACTGGTTCTATTGCATTGGACTGGAGGGAGACCTCCTGTTCCAGAAGGATGGAGTGATCAGATGGTCTCCATATCTGTAGAGGTGGGGAGTCCGGTGGAATGGAGAGAAAGTTCAGATGATAATCCTGAGCAATCATCGCCAGGACCCACTGGTCTGAGGTGATTGTGCTATTTCCACAACAGGTGGCACTCAATCGACCTCCCACTGGTATGTGGGGCAATGGAAGCTCGCTGCTGCTCTCTGTGCAGGAGTCAAAAACCAGAAGCAGGACCTGGTTGAAGAGCTGCTTGCGGTTTTTGTGTCTGACTAGACTAGATTTTTTGAAATGGTCTCATAGAACGGGTTCTAGTTGGTGGCAGGTAGGATTTCTTCGGGCGGAAAGAATGACTTTAGAGTCCTTTCGGAAGGGCTGTTTTGAAGAGTACTCAGAAGGCATCAGAGAGCTGTCTTAGGGTCTCATGATGGTCCTTGAGTTCTGCCACCGTTCGTTGAATCTGCTCGCCAAACAGATCATCACCTACACAAGGCAGGTCAGATATTCTGTCTTGCACTTCAGGGCAAAGGTCAGAAGACTTGAGCCAGGCCCATAGTCTTGCCGAGATAGCAGCTGCAGATACCCTGGTAGCAGTGTCAAAGATATCGTAAGATGATCTGATCTCATGCTTGCCTGTCTCAAAACTCTTGTTTACTAGGGTTTGGAGTTGATCTTGAAATTGCTGAGGCAGGGAGTCTGTCAAGCTTTGTATCTGCTTAAATAAGACCCTATTATATTGGGTCATATACAGCTGATAAGAGGCAATTCTGGAGATGAGCATTGATCCTTGGAAGACACGGTGACCAATGGCATCTAGAAATTTCTGTTCCTTGCCTGGGGGAAAGAAGTGAGGTTTTGATCTCCTTGCTCTTTTCTGGGCAGATTCTACAACCACAGACTAGTGATCCAATTGAGGTTTGTGAAAGCCTGGAGCTGACTGTATGAGATAGGTGGTGTCAGCTTTCCTGTTGACTGGAGCAACAGAGCCAGGATGTTCCCAGTTCTTTTTGAGGAGATCCTGAAGAACCTGATGGATAGGGATGGAGGTTATTTCCTTGGGAGCATCCAGGAATTGTAGCAACTCCATTTGATGTCTATCGTCCTGTTCCGCCTGTAATTGGAAGGGAACCAATTCAGACATCTCCTTCACAAAATTTATAAAGGAAAGGTCCTCTGGAGGAGAACGCTTTCAGTAGGTGAATGTGGTGAAGAATCATCAGTCCAGGTATCATAGTGATCAGCAGCTGCTCCTCTAGGGACTAGAGGACGGGGCGGTGGGATCCCTGAAGGTCCTGGTCTTGGCTCCGAAGGAATAACTGGAGGCACCGATGAAGGCATCAAAGGAACCGGTGCAAGCATCTAGGTCATCGATGGATGGCTCTGTGGCGCCAACGGATGTATCGGCACCGATGGATGGATCGGTGGAACGACAGACGTATCAGAATCGATGGCTGAGGCATCGGCAGAACTCCCGATGGAGGGATGCGGAACGGAGTTTCTCCTCCCGATGACAAAGTAAGCGGGGAGGGTACCAGAGCCACTGGTGACCCAGGGTCCATCGGTGGAAAAGTGGACATGAGTGCTTCCATCCTCGAGAGCAGCGGTGCCAATGCTGCTGGGATCGGGTCGGTGGTCGGTTCCGCAATCTGTACGAGGAAGTTTGAGTCTATGCATTGCCTTGATGGCCTCCTGAACCATCCGGTCCAGTTCTTCTCGGAGACCTGGAGCAAGCAGCCCCGGCCCCCGGAACAGAAGGAGGCAGAGGCATAGCCGGAGGGACCACAGTTAAAGGCGGAGTCGCGGCTCCCAATACCCTGTCGGGTGAGGGTTGCCTCTGTGACCCGGTCGCCGAAAAGGTCAGCGCCTTTTCTGGAAGGGGTTTCTTAGACGGCGGCTTGGACGATGGAGAGGTCGATGATTTTGCTCCCTCGATGGCCCGAGATTTGCGATGCCGGTGGCGATGTTTATCTCTACGATGCCCACAGTCCTGAGGGGGAGTAGAGAGTGTTAAAGGCCAAGAAGTCCTACCCCCCCCCCCCTCACACAGGACATTAAGGAACTTAAAAAAACAGTATTACAGTGGGCTCTGGTAGAATTAGACCTGTGATCCGGAGACACACAGTGTATCAAGTGCAACAAGTACAAAATGCTTCTCTGTATTAAATACTGATGAAGTTCTTGAGAAAAAGATTGAAGTGTTATCTGAAAAGAGAGAAGAAACCCAATGTATACAGAATTTCCAGATCAGAAACCAAAGAAAAAAGCTCACTGTGATGGATGACTCTGCAATCAAAGGCACTAATACAAAAGGAAAAGTGGATAACAAAACTCAACTAAAGAGGTCACAAAAGGAGTCCAGGAACAGCAGTAACTTGAATGAGGAAAGCTGGAAAGCTATGAGCACAAATGCTCGTAGTTTGGGCAATAAAATCCCAGATCTGCAAGCTCCAATGGTGGAGGCGAAGTTGGACGTTGTTGCTGTCACGGAAACGTGGTTTACGGAATCTCATGACTGGGATACGGCAATACCAGGCTATAACTTAAGGAAGGATAGAGAGGATAGGAAAGGGGGGAGGAGTGGCTCTTTATGTCAGAAACAATATCCAAGCATGTGAGCGGCAAGGAAGATGGGGCAATGAAGCAGCAATATGGGCCAACCTAAAAAAAAGATAGGACATCCATTTTTATTGGAGTGGTTTACAGGCCTCCAAACCAAAAGGAAGAGATGGATAGAGATCTGGTTGAAGACATCCAAAATATAGGAAAGAAGGGAGAAGTGGTGATCGTTGGAGACTTTAATATGCCAGATGTAGACTGGAGAATCCCCATCTGCAGAATCTAATAGTAGAGAAATAGTGGATGCCCTGCAAGTAGCTTTGTTCAAACAAATGGTTATGGAACCCACGAGAGAAGGAGCTATACTGGACTTAGTGCTCACTAATGGAGATAATGTCTCTGATGTCCAGGTGGGTGCCCACCTCAGCACCAGTGATCAAAAGACATGGTTTAATATCACAAAAAAGGTACAGAAAAGAAGCACAAAGACCCAAGTTTTGCAGTTCAAAAACACAGACTTTGATGAAATGGGGAATTACCTGGAGGAAGAACTAAAAGGCTGGGAGAATGAGAGAGATGTGGATCAACAGTGGACCAATCACCAAGGCAACTAATCTATATGTTAGAAAAGTAAAGAAAAGCAAAAGAAAAGAAACCTATCTGGTACTCAAAGGAGGTGGCTGACAAAATAAAGGCTAAGAGAACAGCGTTCAAGAAATATAAAAGATCCCAAAGGGAGGAGCACAAAGAAGAATATCTGGTAGAACTGAGGGAGACGAAGAAATTAATCAAGACAGCAAAAAGTCAAGTGGAAGAGAGGATTGCTAAGGAGGTAAAGAGAAGTGACAAAACATTTTTCAGATATATCAGTGAAAAGAGAAAAGTTCATAGTGGTATAGTGAAATTGAAAGGTGGAAAGGATCAATGTGTGGAGAGAGACAAAGAAATGGCAGAAAAACTAATACTTCAGTTCTGTGTTCACTAAAGAAGACCCTGGAGAAGGACCGTCGCTAGTTAACAAGAAACTGGAGGGGAGTGGAGTAGATGTAACTCCATTTACAGTAGAAAATGTATGGGAAGAGCTGGAGAAACTGAAAGTGGACAAAGCCATGGGGCCTGATGAGGATCATCCCAGGATACTGAGAGAGCTCAGATGTGCTGGCGGGTCCGCTGTGTGACCTGTTCAATAGATCCCTAGAAACGGGAGTGGTGCCAAGTGATTGGAGAAAAGTGGTGGTGGTCCCGCTTCACAAGAGTGGGAACAGAGAAGAGGTTGGTAACTACAGACAGGTTTAGCCTCACTTCCGTGGTAGGAAAAGTAATGGAGTCACTGTTGAAAGAGAGAATAGTGAACTATCTACAGTCAGGAGAATTGCTGGACCAGAGGCAGCATGGATTCACCAGGGGAAGATCCTGTCAGACAAATCTGATTGACTTTTTGACTGGTAACCAAGGAATTGGATCAAGGAAGGGCACTCGATGTCATCTACTTGGATTTCAGCAAAGCTTTTGATACGGTCCCGCATAGAGAGACTGGTTAATAAAATGAGAAGCTTAGGAGTGAGTGTTGAGGTGGTGGCCTGGATTGCAAACTGGTTGAAGGACAGAAAACAATGTGTGTTGGTAAATGGAACTCTCTGAAGAGAGAGTGGTGTTAAGCAGGGTCCCACAAGGATCGGTATTGGGACTGTGAGCGACATTGCAGACGGGATAGAAGGCACGGTTTGTCTTTTTGCGGACGACACTAAGATCTGCAACAGAGTGGACACGCCAGAAGGAGTGGAGAGAATGAGACGGGATTTAAAGAAGCTGGAAGAGTGGTTGAAGATATGGCAGTAGAGATTCAATGCCAAGAAGTGCAGAGTCATGCATATGGGGAGTGGAAATCTGAATGAACTGTATTCGATGGGGTGAGAAAGGCTGATGTGCACGGAGCAGGAGAGAGACCTTGGGGTGATAATGTCTAACGATCTGAAGTCGGCAAAACAATGCGACAAGGCGATAGCTAAAGCCAGAAGAATGCTGGGCTGCATAGAGAGAGGAATATCGAGTAGGAAAAGGGAAGTGATTATCCCCTTGAACAGGTCCTTGGTGAGGCCTCATCTGGAGTACTGTGTTCAGTTCTGGAGACCGTATCTCCGAAGAGACAGACAAGATGGAGGCGGTTCAGAGAAGGGTGACCAAAAAGGAGAAGTCTTCATCGAATGACTTATGAGGAGAGATTGAAGAATCTAAATATGTACACCCTGGAGGAAAGGAGGAGCAGAGGTGATATGATACAGACTTTCAGATACTTGAAAGGTTTTAATGATCCAAAGACAATGACAAACCTTTTCCGTCAGAAAAAAATCAGCAGAACCAGGGGTCACGATTTGAAGCTCCAGGGAGGAAGACTCAGAACCAATGTCAGGAAGTATTTCTTCACAGAGAGGGTGGTGGATGCTTGGAATGCCCTTCCGGAGGAAGTGGTGAAGACCAGAACTGTGAAGGACTTCAAAGGGGCATGGGATAAACACTGTGGATCCATAAAGTCTAGAGGATGTGAATGAATGTGGAAAAAAGGATTTGCATTCACAAAAAATCAGGGAGTAGCTTGCTTGTTATGGTGGTTATTACCCCAAACCAAATAAGCCTGATGCTTCACCTTTCAATGCATGTCCAGTATAACTCTCTGCTTCAACAGCAGGGGGGAATGAAGAAAAGAGGATCTATATACAGACAACAACCAAAAAGGACTGAATTACATAGTCTGGGAAAACAAATAAGCATGGGTGTAGCTTGCTTATTGCGGCGGTTACTACCCCTAACTAATTAAGCTAAATATTTCACATAGATGCAGTTCCAACACTCCTCTCTGCATTAATGGAGGGGGTGGAAGGGAAAGAGAACCAAAAGGTTACTAAGAGCCAAGAGTAACAGATAAGCATGAGAAAAGAAAAATGTGCAAAGCTTGCTGGGCAGACTGGATGGACCGTTTGGTCTTCTTCTGCTGTCATTTCTATGTTTCTATAAGTAGTCTATGCCGGACGGTCACCAGCCGGTCGATGCTGGCGTGAAGTTGACTGTGCTAGTTCTGACGATGTCGATGCAATGGACGGCATCGGGGTTTGAGCACGAAAGAGAAGTTCCATTTTCTCCATTCTAGCCTTACAACCTTTTGGTGTCATTAGGGCACATTTGGTGCAGGTTAGGACATCGTGCTCACATCCGAGACACATTACATAGACTTTGTGGGGGGGTCTGTGATGGACATGGTGTGATTACAGTCCGGGCACCGGCGGAACCCCAACGCCATGGCCATGAAAAAATTGAGCTATGGTACGGTTGAAGGCCAGTAGGCCGCGAGGGCCAAACTAGGTGGTAATCGATGGAAAACAGGTAAAAAAACTTACCTGAGTACCGTGGCTTGAAAAAGTTGAAGGAGGGACCCCCTGTGGAGTAAATTAAATTTTAGTAATTCCGTGAGGAAAATTCCTGTCAGGAATCTCTGCAGAGCTCTTTAACTGTGTGACTACTGCTGCATGGAAAAAAGAAGACTGAAGGGGGACCCCTGCTGGCTGCAGGGTTAGTGCCATGCTGGGCATGCCCAGTAGGCGCCAGTCAACATTCTGGAAACTGACAGAAGTGTTCCGTGATTGGGTTCCATCCTATGATGTCACCCATATGTGAGGACTACCATCCTGCTTGTGAGAAATATTTTTATTTATCCTGTTCGGCACAAAATGAAAATCAATGTAGCCCTATTTGAGATTAAATCTAAAGATTCTTCCAAAAATGTTACACTTGGGCTAATTGGAGATGAGAACTGTCTACCCTGAACATCATCATCTGAACTTTTCTGTTTAGGAAGATTAAATATTTTGGAAACAGATGGTAAGTTATCCTTATATGATAGGATCTCCTTCAAATTTTTTTCTTGTAAACATTTCATTAGCAGACAAATTGGAATATGGAAAATTAATGAAATATTTTTAATTCTAGATAAATTTTCCAGAACCTCGATTTCATTATGCAAAGCTAGGCTATCTTTAATATGAGCTGATTCTGCATTCAATAATAATGAAACCTGTGAGTTCAGAGTAGTAGAGATTTTTTTTCAAATTCTTGTAGTCTCTTCTCTTGAGATTAAGAAAGATCTGGACTCAGCTACAAAGGAATTAAACTGAGAAATGGATTGGCGACATGTTATCAAGTTAGTAATTACATTTCCACAAGTCCATTAATTTAACATTAAATGGCACAGGGGTATCTTCACCTTTATCACATGTAACATGGCCTGATATTTGGTGAGCCTTTTCGGGCTCATTTAAGATGGAAACAGTGTGGTATCCAAAATGGGATTAAATTTCCAAATAGCCAACACACTAGATTTCCCACTACTGCCTCTGCACCTCATGAAGAAGCAAGCCTCTCCTCAAATGGAGGCTTTGCAAGAGCGTGCGTGTGGGGGGGGGGGGGGGGGGGGAGGGGGGTTGTCAGCTGGAGCCAGGCGTCCAGTCATTAAGAGGCAACTCGCCCCTTTCTTTGCAGGTGATTATCCACGGGTCTTGAACAGCTGAAGTGCGTGACTAAGTGCAAATCTTAGACTTCCTTTTCTTCCCCATTGGGACAAAGCCATGTACCCCTTTGGCAGCATGGAGACAGCTGTCTACGGGAGTAGCAGCCTAGTTAGAGCAGCAGGCTTTGGACCAGGGTTCAAATCGAACTGCCACTCCTTGTGACACTGGGCAAGCCACTTTAGCCTACATTGCCTCAGGTACAAACTTAGATTGTGAGCCCTCTGGGAACAGAACAATAATTGCAGTACCTGAATGTAGTCCACTTTGGAGTGCTGAAAGCAGAACAAATAGGCAGCCCTGTCCTTTTTGATGACATTAGCATCTCTGGATGGGGAGGGGCACCACCATGGTTCATGCACACAGCTGAAGATGGTCACAATTCACCCACTGGATCTCACAGGTACCTCTCATTGGAAGAAGCTCCCCCAGATGCAAATTATCTACACATGGAGTTCCCTAGCTGTTGAAAAGATCCTCTGCTACAGCTTGGTCTAAAGACCATTTGTGCAGGTGGAAGATTGAGTGCTTTCGTATTTACCAGTCCTGACAGATAAGATGCCTGAAGGATTGTATTTTCTCTGCCCATTCCCAAATCTGCACTGCTTCTTTGCCAAGAATCCTGGAACCTGACCCTCTATTTACATAGAGCATGGCTACTTGGTTGTCAGTGTGGATCATTACAGATTTGCCTTGCAGCACTGGAACAAAAAAGGTATGCATTGCACTCTTTATTCCAATAAGTTTATTTGGAATTGGTGTTCTGCTGGTGTCCATAAGCCCTGTGTTTTCAAATTAAGAAGATGGGCTCTCCAACCTTTTGTTGAAGCATCTGGCATGACTTAATTGGCAAGTAGGATTCCTGAATAGCACCCCTTGTCAGTACAGAGGGCACTAGCTACCAAAAAATGTGGTGTTTTCAATGAGGCCGTAATGAGTTCTCTTAGACATGGGTTGCCTTTTAAGTCCCACTGCAATCACATCAGGTGAAGACTGGTGTGAGGACTGTATGTATTGCTGCCATATGTCCCAGTAAGACTAGTACTCCGTGTACTGTAGTAAAGGTCTGTTGCTGAAAAAGTAGGCATGGAGAACGCAGAGTCTGAGCCTGGTCATTGGGCAGGAACACCTTGTATAAAGGGGGTGTGAATGCTTGCTCCTATGAACTGCTCCCATAGGGTTTGCTGATTTGGAGAGACAATGAACCAGTTGAGATACTAAATGGGGAATCTGATTTTCCCATAAGTGAGCTACAACCAACGCAAGACATTTCGTGAAGACTTGGGGCAGATGAGAGCCCAAAGGGAAGTATTTTGTACTGGTAATGTTGATTCCCCGCTTGGAAACAAAGGTAACGCCAATATGCATTGTGGATGGGCATGAGTGTATATGCATCTTTCAGGTCCAGGAACACATATAAATTGTTTGGCTGAAGAAAAGGCAGGATTGATTTCAAAGAGGTCATTTTGAGCTTCTGTTTATTGATAAATTTTTTGAGAACACAGGTCCAAAATGGGAAGGAGACCACCTGACTTCTTGGGAATGAGGACGTATTGGGAATAGTAGCCCTTGTTGATCTGGGTATTGGATGAATTTGGTCACAAGATTTTTCAAGTTTTCATGCCAAATGCACATATACAACACCAATTTTACATTACACAATATCTATACAAGTGCATCCAAAATATGAAGCCCTTTATCTCTATGGGGTAGGGAGCTCAAGGACCACCACAACCATCAGTAGGTGTCAGACCTTTTTGCAAGTCTATTAAGAACCATCTACGAGGCCTTTGGACATCTGCTTGAATATCAGCGGCTTCCATTACAGCCAGACATAGTTTAGCTCCGTTCCAGTGTAATTCGTGAAGACATTCAGGACAAGTTAGCAATTGCCTTGTAAAGGTGACAACTTATTTGGAGAGAAGCTGAATCTCTCAAAAGAACAGAATGTGGCAATGCAGTCATTAACGTCAATGACAGAATCTACTACCAGGAAGTGGTATTTCCTATATAAAAAGAGGAGCTTCTACCAGTGTAGGCCATATAGAAATTACCATCTGTATTACCATCCATATAGATCACCTTCCTATCGGCAACCAAGGCCTCAAACGCAACAAGCCTCAAAGGAACTGACAAGAAGGTCAGAGACCCCAAAAACCTCAGCGAGCATAATCCCAAAAACAGCAGGGTTTTTGAGGAAAATTAAGTCACAACACTGATTGCAGGTTGGGGGGGCAGGATATCTTCTTTGTACCACACCTGGTCCAAGATCACAACCGATCAATGGGTTCTCAATATAATCTCCCATGGGTACAAACTGGATTTCACTCATCTCCCACTGATGCCTCATTTAGTAGTGTCCACAAAGGATCTTTCCCAAATCGCCATACTATAGCAAGAAACAAGGGATCTGGTGCAGCAACAAATGGTGAAAGCTCAGGGGGCTCTTTTGATGGGTCTGAAGGGATTCCTGTAGAGCTTCCTAAGGCTGGTCAGTCAGCTCAGATTAAAAACAGGCTTCCCGGAGGACAAGAGCTGAACTCAGTGTTTATGGGTGATGGAGGGTATTCTGATTAAGGAGCTAGTTCTCCTGCGGATGGTATTGGAGAGTGAGGTGGTTTTTTTTTTTATTTTTTTATTTTATTTTTATTGCATTTTTCATAATATTAATACACAACAAATGGAGAACAATGATATCAGAAATTACAAATTTCAAAAACTTCTTTAACAATGCTAATTTACAGGATCAACTATAGTCATCATAGTCTCCATTATTCCCAAGAAATCTTTAAGAAATTTAGATCCCCATGCCTTTATATTGGAGCAATTTGATAAGAAATAATAATTACCTCTATTTGTCTAGTTCCCCATCCACTTGAATACTTTCTACCCCTTTCAATACAGCCTTTAAAGGTACATTATCTAAATGATCCTTAAGATAATCGGGGTTAGTAAAACTATACCTTTTATCTCCATATCTTACAATACATCTGCACGGATATTTAAGGGTAAATTGTGCTCCCCTATCAATCACATCTTTTCTTAGCAAAAGAAAACTCTTCCGCTTATTTTGGGTCACTCGAGCAACGTCAGGAAAGATCCTTATTGGGGATCCATAAAATTCCTGTTTATGATGTTTAAAATGTAATTTTAATACAGTGTCTCTCTCATTGAGAGAGGTAAATTGCACTAATAAAGTTGCTCTGCTTTCAATACGTGTCTCATATGATTTTTCTAGAAAATCTGTTAAGTTTAAATCTAGATTTCCCTGAGTCTGTATATCTTTCTCTTTATTCATTTGTGCTTGTTGAAGGTAATAAATTTTAGATAACATAGGGATATTACTATTAGGATACTTCAGGATGTTCTTTAAATAGCTGTTAAATAAGTCCATTGGGTGAGCTAGAGGTGTTTTTGGGAAATTCAACAATCGTAAGTTGAATTTCCTATTTTGATTATCTAGGAACTCAATCCTTGCATCAGTCTCTCCCAATGATTTTATCAAGTTCGCTTGAACTTTTTGAACTTCTCCTATCTGTATATCTGAAGATTTCACCTTTTTATCCAAACTTGCTACTTTCTCTTCTAAATGAGAATTATTTTTTAAAGCATCTTGAACTGTTTTTGTCAAAGTAACTATAGATTTCTGGACATTTACCATAATTGCTCCCAATTCCTCCATAGTAAATTGTGTAGGTATTATAATAGGTATTTCTTTAATATTATCCCTCATATCTTCCCCTTTCGACTGTATTGCTGCCCCATTATCCCCTTCATTTATTGGGGAAGAAATAACCTTGTAATCCGCATAGGATAAATCTCCCATGCTGCCGACAATGTCTACCTCACCCTTGAAGGGAGGGGGTGGTTTGACCGGGGCACCGGGCGTCAACGATGTTTCTATGGCCTGTAAGCTTTTCTCCTGCTCCTGGGATACGCTTAGAGCGGCCGCTTCCGGTGTGAGTGTGGGTGGACCCTGGAAGCAATCTTTAATACTGGGCTGAATCATCTTGTTAGGAGTAGATGTCAGAGAGGCTTCCCTCAATTTTGCCTTCCTCTTAGTATGAGGCATGGCAACAACCCAACAATCTGATAGCCAAGGGACCCAGACCAATTGTTCCCAGCCTAGACAAAGAATTACTTAGCTTGGGGTTCAATTTGGTTGCAGTCAGAGTTCCGTTCCAAACCGTTCTAACCCGGGCTAAGTCGGGCAAAGTCGCGCACCCCTTGGCCGTTGCGCCGCCGGCGTTGCGCCGGAGTGAGCTAGTTCTTATAGCTCTCCGGCTCCACCCACGGGTTCCGATGTCACTTCCTGTCCGGGCTTTGCAATAGGCAACGACTGCAGGTAATATCCGCAAATGCAGAATCACAAGGAAAAGTTCACGGGCCTCCTCCGAGCACCCAAACGGCTCAGACCGGCTGCAGCCGTGAGGTGGTTTAAAAACATTTTGTAGGGAGATTTGCATAGGACTTCAAGATGGAGGTGATTAGAGACTGTTTCTGCAGCAGAGATACCTGGGGCTGCCTTATGTGATGGCTTAACTGCTGACCGGCCTAAAAAGAGAGAGATCCGGAACCTGGAGATGAATGGAATCTGGAACTCTTCCCTCCTGAAGGGGTAGTGCTGCTAAAAATGCTTGTCCTGTGAGAAAATGTACTGCACATTTAAACTTTCCTTGTTAGCAGTACAGTATACATCTCATGCTATTAAGTATTTGGCACAAAAAGCAATGCACCATTGATACTCCTGTCCATCTCACCACACTAAGTATGAAAAAAGCAGCTTATGAAAAAACATCACATTTAGCATATAAAAGGAACACTCCATACAATACCTCACTTAGTCACTGAACAGCATAGCTCTTTCTTGTATACTTTTCAAGCTACTTCAAATCATGTTACAATTGAATATAGCGTAGTGATCCCTGAGATTCAGTAAGCATAGATTACAGTTTGAAACTCGCAGGAACAATAAAACAAAACTGAAAATGTAGGTCTCTATGTTAGAACAAGAGGAAAAGTACGCAGTTGCTTACCTATAACAGGTGTTCTAGGACAGCAGGATAATCCTCACATGTGGGCGACACCTAATGGAGCCCGGCACGGAAAAACTTTTGTCAAAGTCTCTAGCAACTTTGACTGGCACACTGAGCATGCCCGTCCATGCGAGGTTCTCCTTCAGTCTCGTAACAGAGAAAAATATGAGCGAAAAATATAACACAAAAAAACGGAAGGAGAACCCAACTCTGTGGGGTGGTGGGTGGGACTTCTGAGGACTAACATCCTGCTGCCTTAGAACACCTGTTACAGGTAAGCAACTGCACTTTCTCCTAGGACAAGCAGGATGGTAGTCTTCACATATATGGGTGAATACCAAGCTCCAGGCTGTCCTCAGTCAGGTGCAGCCAACCAGTACAGAAACAAGTTGCCAAATGGGCTCAAGAACAGCAGTACTGTTGGCCAGCAGGGAGAGCTGGATTTAAGTCTGGAAGAGATTGCGTAGGACGGACTGGCTGAAGGCACTGTCTTGTCAACCATCTCTTTCCGAGCAGTAGTGGGCTGTGAACACGTGAAGGGAACTCCACATTGCTGCGCTGCAAATTTCGGCAATGGGAACCACTCTCAGATACCATCGATGTCACCATGGCACACAGTGAGAGCTTGATTCAGTCTGCCAGCTGAAGGCCCGCTTGTGCATAGCAGGTGGTGATGCAGTCTGCCAACCAGCTGGCTAGAGTCTGTTTACTCATCACCACTCCCAATCTATTGGTATCGAAGGACACAAAGAGCTGAGGGGACTGCCTGTGACCAGCTGTGCATTTGAAATAGAAAGTCAAAGCCCTCTTACAGTCCAAAGTATAAAGACCAGTTCCCTTGAATGGGAATGAGGCCTGGGAAAGAACGTGGGTAAAACAATGGACTCATTGATGCGGAAATCAGTCACGACCTTAGGTAGGAACTTTCATGAAAAACCTCCTGTATGGTGGGTACGTAACCAAGGCTTGAAGCTCGCTGACGCTACGAGCTGAAGTAATCATCACTAGGAATATAATTTTCCAGGTGAGGAACTTTGGCTCGCAGGAATGCAACGGCTCAAGGGGAGGACACATGAGCCACACCAGGTCAATGTTGAGGTCCCAGGATGCAACAGGAGGCCAAAGAGGGGGCTTCAGCTGAAGCAGACCCCTCAAAGCGACCCACTAAAGGTTGCACTGATATGGGTGTGCCAGTGACACTTCGATGGTATGCACTATCAGCACTAAGATGAACCCTGGCTGAGCTGGTTTGAAGCCCAGACTCAGAAAGGTGCCACAAGTAGTCCAAAAGCTTGGGAAGGGGGCATGTGAATGGATCTAAGCCATGCCCTGCACACCAAGTAGCAAATCTTCTCCATTTCTTTTTTTTTTTTTTTTAGTTGTAATTTGTACAGAAATCAGAAACTTACAAAAAATTAAAGAAATATATTCTAAGATATTTCTTTTATTTAATTTAAGTACAGAATGTATATCTGAGAGCTTAGGAAATAAGAGCGCTATTACAAAGAACATATGCAAATTCATGAATGAATAACCAAAGCAGATTCCACCATATTTTTCTAATTTCAGACAGCAAGTTTAATTAGGAGTGGAGTGGGCATCCAAGAAAGACCTTAACTGTTGAGGTTCAAAGAAAGCATATCTTTGAACTTGGTATAGCAAGCAACATTTACATGGATACTGTAATTTGAAAGCTGTGCCCTTTAGGAGCATTTTGGCCCTCATTCAGGAAATGTTTTCTAATTTGTGTCTGCTTTACAAAGTCAGGATAATACCAAATTTTCTGCCCAAAGAAAAGAGCTTGACTATATCTTAGAGATGTGAATCGTGTCCTCGATTGTCTTAACGATCGATTTCGGCTGGGAGGGGAAGGGAATCGATTTGTTGCCGTTTGGGTGTTTAAAGTATCGTGAAGATCGTGAGCCGGCACACTAAAACCCCCTAAAACCCACCCCCGACCCTTTAAATTAAATCCCCCACCCTCCCGAACCCCCCCAATGCCTTAAATTACCTGGGGGTCCAGCGGCAGTCAAGAACTGCAGCGGTCCGGAACGGCCTCCTGCAATTGAATCGTGTTGTCTTCAGCCGGCGCCATTTTTCAAAATGGCGGCGCAAAATGGCGGCGGCCATAGACCAACACGATTCGACTGCAGGAGGTCGTTCCGGACCCCCGCTGGACTTTTGGCAAGTCTTGTGGGGGTCAGGAGGCCCCCCCAAGCTGGCCAAAAGTCCCTGGGGGTCCAGCAGGGGTCCGGAAAAACAATCTCCTGCCGCGAATCGTTTTCCGTACGGAAAATGGCGCCGGCAGGAGATCGACTGCAGGAGGTCGTTCAGCGAGGGTCCGGAACCCCCGCTGAACTGTGGAGAGTAGACTGAACATGTTGCATGAAACTGATCAGAATTTAATGGTCAGTCCTTGAAAGGTTGTCCAGACAGTAATGGGACATAAGTGTGAACTGATATCCAAGTTACAGCTCTGCAAATGTTTGAGGAACACTTCTCTAAGTGGAACAACAATAGAAACCACAGCTCTGATTTCAGCTTTTATACAGTCTGATCTGCAATCCCGTCAAGGTGTAGCAGCACTGAATGTATTCTATCCAGGTAGACAATGTAAGTTTTGCAACTGTGATGCCAAGTCTGCTAGGGTCATATGCAATCAAGAAATGGGAAGCCTAGGAGGGAGAAGGATTACCCAATCATGGAAAGTCTACATATTTGGTATATAGGGGGCACTAGTTTGGAGCTGGATTCTTGTAACTAAGGTAACCACATTGAAGAACACTACTTTCCATATCAAGAACTTATGAAGCCATCTTTCGAGTCACTACAGATTGTTTTACTTGAGTTGAAAAAGGACATGTAAGGCTCATGAAGTGAAGGTTTTCATGTTGGGGCTTTATGAAAGGCTTGTGCCACATTAAGTTAGATAAGTAAATAAGTGGTTTACCACGTACTTTAATGTGGTAAGACTAAGGTGCTGAGATTTATTTATTTATTTATTTAAAATGTTTATATACCGACATTCATCCAGGATATCACATCGGTTTACAGTGTAACACAAACGCCAGGCATGGCGCTTTACATTGAACAAATAAAACAAGTTAACAAATGAATAAATGAGGGTGTGAATAACAAGGGGAAATTTGCATTAAATAATCAACGAGGTTTGTAAATAAATACATATGTACAAAAGGAAGACACTAAGAGATAAGCAATTTAGGAGTGCTAGGAGGAGAGGGGGGAGTGGCAAGCAGAGGGAAGGGAACGAGGTGAGGGGGGAGAAAAAGTGTATGAGGTGAGGGGGGGAGAAAAAGGTAGGAGAAGGGCGAAGTGAGGGGATAGAGGGCCAGAAGAGGGGGGCAGAGGAGAGGAAGGGAGAAATTACGTGTATGCCTTGGCGAAGAGCCAGGTCTTGAGCTTCCGCTTGAACGATTTGAGGCATTCCTCTTGCCGTAGTTCAACTGGCATTGTGTTCCAAAGGGTCGGCCCGGCTATCGATATTGCACGGGCTCTGGTAGATGTTAGTTTGTAGAGTTTAGGGGAAGGGATGGGCATAGTTGCGAGATGTGCGTGTCTAGTAGGCTTATTAGACTGTGTAAGCGGAAGGATTCATTAAACCAATTCATTTCAGGATTGTATAAAGCCTTGTGGATGAGAGAGAGAGAGTCTTATATTGTATACGGGAAGCTATTGGGAGCCAATGTAGATCTTTTAGAACAGGTGTAATATGGTCGTGTCTGCGTAAGTTGGTCAAGATTTGGGCTGTTGTGTTTTGTAAAATTTGAATGGGGTGAATGGCGTTGTTAGGAAGGCCGAGGAGAAGGGAGTTGCAGTAGTCTGTTTTGGCGAAGATGGTGGTTTGGAGCACTGTTTGGAAATCGGGGGGGGTGTAGTAAGGGTTTTAGTTTTTTTAGTGTATGAAGTTTAAAGAAGCCATCTTTTAGTATGTTGTTGATAAATTTCTTCAGTGTGAAGTGCCCATCGAGAATGATACCCAGATCACGGACTTGTTGTGCAAATTGGAACTGTGAAAGAGGGGGAAGGATCGAGTGGTTAAGGGGTGAGATGAGCATGATTTCAGTTTTAGTAGTGTTGAGAGCTAGGTGGATGGAAGAAAGGAGATTGTTTATGGATTGGAGAGTATCGTTCCAGAAATCCATGGTTTTAGAAATAGAGTCAGTGATGGGTATGAGGAGCTGAACATAGTCAGCATATATGTAGTGTGGAAGATTTAGGCTGGATAGGAAGTGACAGAGGGGTAGGATGTAAATATTGAAGAGGGTTGAAGAGAGGGATGAACCTTGAGGGACACCTTGATTAAGGGGGATAGCCTTGGAAACATGATTGCCTAGCTGAATTTTGTAATCTCTATTGCTGAGATATGAATTGAACCAGTTGTGGGCAACACCTGTAATGCCTATTTCAGTCAACCGCTGTAGGAAAATGGGATGGCTGACGGTGTCAAATGCGGAGGAGATGTCAAGGAAGATAAGTATGTATGATTGTCCTTTCTCAAATCCTTTAATAATGTGGTCTGTTAGGGAGAGTAAAAGAGTCTCAGTACTATGAGATTTCCGAAAGCCGTATTGTGCGGGGCAAGGATGTGATTGTCTTCAAGGTATTCTGTGAGTTGCTTGTTAACGGTTTTTTCAAGGAGTTTAGCAATAAATGGAAGATTGGAAATAGGGCGATAGTTGGCTAGATCAGAGGGGTCAAGTTTGGGTTTCTTTAGGATGGGTTTGACAATAGCCTGTTTCAAGGGGAGAGGTACCTGTCCCAAGTTAATGGAGAGGTTAATGATGTTTGTTAATGGTTTAGCAATAATATTGGGTATTGTGAGGAGATGTTTTGTGGGTATGGTGTCAGATGGGTGAGTGGAAGGTTTGGCTTTCTTGATAAAGGTTTCTATTTCTAATGTTGAGGTGCAGTCTAGGGAGGAGAGAACAGTAGTATTGTTGCAAGTCTTTGTATTGATGAAATCGGGTTCGACAATGTTGATGGGACTGGCACAAGGGGTGAACTTTGAAAGTAACTTGTCTACTTTGGTTTGGAAGGTGGCTAGATCTTCACATTTGGATTTGGCTACTACGTCAGGGATGTCGGGGGCAGCCGTCTTGGTAAGTGAGTTAACGTAATCATATAGTACTTTAGGGTTGTATTGGAATTGGTGTATTTTGTTGGCATAGAAGTCTCGTTTTGTCATGTTAAGTTTGTCACTATATAGATGTAGGGAGGTTTTAAATTGTGCCAGGTGTGAGTGTGAGGGATCCTTGCGCCAAATCTTTTCAGATTTTCGAAGGTGGTGTTTAAGGTTTTTTAGCTCTTGGGAGTACCAAGGTTTCTTACTCTTGTTACTTTGAGGACAGATAAGTTACTTTGCCGGGGGCAGGTAGAATTAGCTATATTATTGGTGTTGTCATACCAGGAGGCAAGAGCTGTGTCTACATTGGTGAGTTCTAGATTGTCAAGTTTGTTAGCGATGGCTGATATAAGGTCATCTCTGGTACAGTTTTTCCTGTAATGTATGGTTTTTTTTGTACTATCATGACAGGTAGGTGTCTTGATGGAGAGATCAGTTTTGATAAGGTGATGATCTGACCAGGGGATAGGTGTGTGAGAGGGGGTGTCAGTTTGTATGAGGGCATTGGTGAAGAGGAGGTCAAGGGTATGACCCGCCTTGTGAGTGGGCAAATGGATAGATTGCTTGTAGCCTAAAGCATTTAATGAATCGAGAATAGCATCACATGAGGGAGTGCGGGGGGAAGTATCAACATGCAGGTTGAAGTCACCAAGTATGATTGCAGGAGTGTCAATGGAGATGTTAGTTGCAATATATTCTATAAGGGTTGAAGGGTTGGTATGAAGTGTACCTGGGGGAGCATAAATGAGACATTTGTAAAGAGGGGGATTTGAAAAGGCCTATTTCAATTTTAGGCGGGAGGGGGGGATGGGGTGGAGAATCTTGTTAAATTTTTTCTTTATGAGATACATTTATAAACTACATGGAGATGCCTAAGAATACGAAAGTATGGTACCAACTGCTTAAGTTTGCAAGAAAATGGGTCCAAAGGGTTGTGTTCGCACCATTGGGAATATCTGATCCATTTGAAGGTAAAGCTCTTTCAGGTGAATGGCTTTCTAGCTGGAATCAAATGTCTGATCACTCAAAGCAGACACGAGCAATTACTGACTGTTCAAAAATCCAAGCCAATAGACTGAGGCATGGATGGTTTGGATGACAAAGCCTTCTTTTCTCTTGAGTGAACAATATAGGGTCTTGTCCCCTGATACAGAGAGACAGCTGGAAACATGTATGAGATATGCAAAGCATATCTGGGCTATGATGGATCTATAAGAATCAAACAACCATGGTCTTGCAGCAGTGTTAGCATTGTTCTAGCAATCAGTGGTATTGATGGAAAAAGTACACAAGAAGAAATGTGTCCTGAGCTAGCCTGAGATCAGTGAATAGAATTCAGGAAAAGTAGATTTAAGTTTCTGTTCTGCTCTAATGTAAACAGGTTAATCAGAGGCCAAACCCCTAAGTCAAATAGTTCAGCTGAGTCTCGCAAGAATCACTCATGCTGTCAAAATATTCCTATGAGGTGACCTGCCAGTGTGATGGAGATTCCTGAAGACAAATAGCATGTAGAGCAGACCAAGGTCTGGATGAGCATTCCCAAATCTTAATGCTTCCTTGCAGAGTGGCCAGGATTCTGTGCCCCTGTTGAAGGCATAAAACATAGCAACCTGGTTGTCCATTTAAATTAAGGCACTTTCCCTCAAAGATGTGTGAACTTTGATAGAGCGTAATTAATTGCTCTTAATTTGAGCAGATTGATTAGACAATGGTTCTCCTTGAGAGACCAGGTGCACTGGGATTGGAATGATCTTATGTGAGCTCCTCTTCCTTCTGGAGGAGTCGGTCACTAGTGACACCAAGGAAGAGCGCAAAACAGCTCTCAAGCACATGGAGATGGAGATTTTGCCAACAGGATAGCCAATCTCAAAATCCTGGATTGCGGTTGATAATTATTGGGTCAGAGGTAGTGGTCCAGGAACCCTTGGCAGAGGGAACCCATCTCACCAAGATGGTATAGGGAGATCCAGGTGTAGGTTTCCCAGCACGGCAGAGCTGTAGATGAGAGACTGAGAATTAGATTACTTACTAGATGGTTGCTGTAAGGTTGACAATTCCACCAGGCATAAGTAGATGGTTACAGGCACAGAGGCAGGGAGAGCAGGTCCTCCAGGAGAGAGTACCTGATCCCAGTAAGGCACCTGAAAGAAAGCAAAGGGCCCCCGAGGAGTGGGTACCCAGGTTAGAGAATACTCCGAAGGGTAGAGGGGCTTCCAGCGGCAGCACAGAAGCGGCAGAGTAGCTTAGACCGGACGAATCCAATCCTTGCTAACTCAAAGAGCTAGCAAACAAGCGTAGGCTAAATACTTGGATGGCGTGACAGACACTTGAGGGGTATGCACCTGAGGTTCCCATGACGTGGATAAAGATGTGGGTGGCATGCGCGCACGCACCCTAGGAGGCCCTTAGGAGAAACATGGCATGAGGCTTTGCCATAGTCGTTCCGGGGGACGCCGGAGAACACGGTGGTAGCCATCTTCCCAAGGCTAGCAGGGAAAGCAGAGAAAAAGGTGAGGCACAAGGGTCGAAGGCGTCTGAGACCGACGGATGCAACAAGTGGGACCATGTGCAATGGCCATCGCCATATTAACTGATACAATGAGAATAGATGTCTATCTTATTTGAATTTGTTAATCACCCATATCCTAGGTGATGTACATAACAAAAACAAAACATTTCAAAACAAACATACTGGAATCAAAATTCATAGCAATAGAACACATACAGGAACCTTCTGCGGTCTTAATAAAACACCTGTCTGAATAGCCATGTTTTCTGTAGAGTCTTAAAGGTTTTAGCACGGTCTGCCAAATGTAGAGCTTCAGGAAGAGAGTTCCAGATGACCAGGCGGCCACAGAGAATGCAGTCTCTGGTAACACTAAGTCTAGCGTGCAGTTGTGAGGGCACATCTAAGACCACATTGTGCAGATCGAAGCTGACAGGATGGACAATAAAACTGTAAAAGTATTGCTTCACCCTGGAGCATCGGAAGAGACAAGGTTAAAGGTGATAGTTGCGATCTTACACTTAATGCATTCTGCAATCAGGAGTCATGTAATTCAGAGAAAACTGGAATGATGGGTTTAAGGCCATAAAGCACACAAAGTTTGAAAAAGCCTGCCTTAATTCTGTTTTTAACAAAAGGACAAAAAGATAAAGTGTCTAATAAGACACCCAAGTTGTGTATATAAAAGTGTTCAGTGAAAATGAAAAATTGCCTTGAGTCATGAGGGACTTGACAAATGTCAAACCAGACATTGAGAGTTTTTGATAAATTTAGTGACAGTTTACTGAAAAACAGCCACCGCTTGATGGTGGATATACAAGTTTACTAGATCAACTCTTTCAGTTCATGAGGGAAAGAAAGATGGGATGAAAGAAAGATGGGATGTTGCATACAGTTTATATCCATCACACAGCCCGGCTAATATTTTGCACAAAAGGTGAAAGATGCACTTTAAAAAGAATGGCTGATAATGCTGAACCTTGGGGCAGTCTTTAGAGACTTTGGCCCATTGAGAGGGCTTATTAAATTTGACACGCTGAAATAGATGACACGAAAGAGGTAAATCACCATAGCATAGTTCCGGAAATGCCACAGTCTTGAAGGTGATGTGTAAGGATGGCATGATCAACTGTCAAACTCTGCCGTGATGTCTAATGACACCAAGATGTAGCTAAGGCCTGAGTCAAGACCTCTTCTGAAAGTCAAGGAGACACAAAATTAACAGTTCAGCACTTAATTTTCTGAATCCAAACGGATGGGAGTCCAAGATTTGTTGAGACTCATGAAAATCTGCAGTTGAATAAGAACACTACTTTCAATACATTTAGCTTCCTGAGTCCTGCTATAAACAAAAGGGAGAGATGAGATAGGCCTGAAGTTAGAGATTTGCTGGGTCTACATTGTTCTTTTTCAAGAGGTTTGAACACTGCTTTGAGATGTAATGTACTGAAAGGTCAGTAGTCTGTATGAGCGCATAATGGTATACATACTGGATCCCACGCCAGAAACTCTCTCCTGAAATATCAATGCTCCACTGGATTTCATCCTTTGAGCAGGTACTAAATTTGACTTCTTGAATTTTGCTAGAAAAGCCCAAGTTTTATAGAAGATGGATCATCTTGTGTAGGGAAAATGTTTTGAGACTTCGCCTTGTTTAGCCAGTTATCCAGGTATGGGAAAACGTGGATCCTCTGGCAACAGGTATGCAGCTACTACTGCAAGGCATTTGGTAAATAAATACTCTAGGTGCTGCAGATAGGGCAAGATGAGAAAACATCTCCTTGGTAATGGAAAGAATCCACCGTGAGGGAAAGATAGCACCAACGGGAAGGATGAAAGAGCATATGTATAAGTACACAAGATTTACCATACTGGGTCAGACCAAAGGTCCATCAAGCCCTGTATCCTGTTTCCAACAGTGGCCAATCCAGGTCACAAGTACCTGGCAGGATCCCAAGGGGTAGATAGATTCCATGCTGCTTATCCCTGGGATAAGTGGATTGCTGCAACTCCACCTTAATGGTTTATGCACTTTTCCTTCATGAACTTGTCCAAACCTCCTTTTAAATACAGCTATGCTAATAGCTTTCACCATATCCTCTGGCAATGAATTCCAGAACTTCAGCATTTTAAAAAATATACATATTTTCTTACTAAAATTAGTTAAATATATTACCTAGTAATACATCGGGGCCAGGGGAGGTGGACCCGGGACAAGCCTCCCGCGAGGCCAGAGGCGGCCCCTCCAAACAAACAAGCGCCATTGAAAAACCATCCCGGCAGTCGGAAACAACTTTAAAACTAGAAAGGAAGGGAGCCGGCAAGCCTGCCCCCGGAAGCCCCGACATAGAAACATAGAAACATAGAAACATAGAAATGACGGCAGAAGAAGACCAAACGGCCCATCCAGTCTGCCCAGCAAGCTTCACATTTTTTTCTCATACTTATCTGTTTCTCTTAGCTCTTTGGTTCTATTTCCCTTCCACCCCCACCATTAATGTAGAGAGCAGTGATGGAGCTGCAACCAAGTGAAATATCAAGCTTGATTAGTTAGGGGTAGTAGGGGTAGTAACCGCCGCAATAAGACATCACTCTTGGCTCCCCAGAGCCCTTCAAAGGGCTGAGACGGCTCCAGGCGTCGTGCGCCTAAGGAGTGCGACAAAGGGGCCTGCCCCTTTGTGCACCCCTTCGTGCGCACCAGAACAAAGAAGTAGAAGCTACCCACTCTGACACCATCTGGAATGCCACCCACACCTAACCCAAGCTCTCCTCCAGCGTTCATCTTAATACAACCACACTGCAGATTTCTCCTGACTTCACCTAGCAATCACCTTGTTCTCATCAAGCATCCTCCAGCACTCATCAAGCCCTCAGAAAGCATCCTCCAGCACCGTCAGCACTGTCCCCTCCCTCTCCAGGATCACTCCTTCATTCAAAAGTCACTATGATACAAGCGTTTCCCATCCCTATTATCTATCACCTATTCCTTAACAGAGATAAACCACCCACTCTCAATCATCAACGCTCAAAGAGATCATTGATCCCCATCATGACTTTGCCTCTAACTCAGTTCCTGGGCCTCTCCCTAATCACCCTAACGCTTCTCAACTCGCAATCCCTTACAAAAAAAAAAAAAAAAAAATCACACATCCTCAATGACTACCTCCTGGACTCCCAACCTGATATATGCGCAATCACCGAAACATGGTTGCAAAACACAGACACTGCCTTAATTAACCAACTACCACTACAATTATACGACATCTTCTCCTTACCTTGACTTAAAAAAAAAAAAAAAAAAAAAAAGAGGGGGAGGAATACTGTTAGCCACAAAAAAGAATTGAGAATCACATCAAACCTTGAAATCGACTAAACTAGAAATTGGTTTATTCAAATCCAATCAGCTACAAATTTGTCTAATAATCGCCCCCCCTGGGCTTCTAGAGTCTGACCCTTCTCCGCTCATTGAAATCATAGCCAAACACATCAACACGGACTCCCCAGCCATCATCTTAGGAGACTTCAATATCCAAGTTGACTCCCCATCACCTACTCCCAACTGTGAAGCCCTCCTATCCTCTTTCCAGGCCATGGGCTTCAAGCAAATTATAAATAAACCCACCCATAAAGCAGGCCACACTCTGGACCTCATTTTCATAAATGAGCCCATCTTGCCCAATGCCCCCCCCCACCTGTATCCCCCATCCCATGGTCAGATCACTCGTTGATATCCACTGAACTATAAATAAGGAAAAAACTGACTCCCTTCATTCCCAAATCAACAATACTGTTCAGAAAACCATGCTCTATGGATGACCTCAACACCAGCCTTGCCAAGGATCTACCCAATTTGGACCTCTCCAACGCCGACACTATGACGTCATGGCTCAACATCACGCTCTCAGTAGCAAATAAAATTTGCCTTTGACATCCAAAGAAATCAATCCAGCACATTCAAATAAAAAACCTTGGTTCTCAACACTGAAAGCTCAAACAAGACCTAAGACAAAGAGCAATGCTGGCGTAAAGATCCCTCCCCCGACCTTCAAGCCAACTATAAAACCGCTATGAACATCTACAGGACCACCATACTACGCACGAAGAGAGATTTCTATGCCAAAAAAGTACATAGCTTCCTGAACGACCCAAAAACACTATTTTCATATGTATCAGTCCTCACTACACCTGTTCCTCCAGTCATCCCAGAAGCAGCCCAAAACAAATCCACAGAATTGGCATTATTCTTAGAGAAGAAAACCAACTTAATCGTACCGCTGACTACTTCAAACAGCCAGCCTCCACCCATCTACAAGCCATCCCCTTCCACACACAAACCACTACTAGAATCATTTGAACTCCCATCTTCCCTGGAAATTGAATCCTTAATCAAGAAAATGAAGCCATCGTCACACCCAACTGACCAAATACCTACTAAACTCTTACTTACCATCCCAAACACCATAGCCAAACCACTGGCAGACATCATAAATTGTTCCCTTGCACAAGGATCTGTTCCGGACTCTCTGAAAACCGCTTCTCTAAAACCACTACTAAAGAAACCCAATCTTGATCCAGCCAACCCCACAAACTTTTGCCCCATCGCAAATCTACCATTTATCGCCAAACTAATGGAAAAATTAGTCAACAACCAATTTACAGACTACTTAGATTCTCACAACATTCTCTATCCTTCCCAATACGGTTTCCGAAAACACTTACTCTCGTTAACAGACATCCTAATGGGCCTAGACAAAGGCCAATCCTACCTTCTGGCCCTTCGACATCTCCGCAGCGTTCGACACAGTAAACCATGCAATCCTCATCAACCGTCTGACGGAAATCGGCATCACAGACTCGGCACTCAAATGGTTTAAATCTTTCCTCAATAATAGGAAATACAAGGTGAGAATAAACGATAAAGAATCCCAACCCATCCCCTCCAACCATGGCGTTCCCCAGGGATCGCTATCCCCCACACTGTTTAATATCTGTTACCCTTATGCCAGCTCCTAGATAGCCTCAACCTAATTCACTTCATATACGCTGACGATGTACAGATCTTAATCCCTATCACTGATCCCACCTCCAGCACCCTGCATTTCTGGAACAACTGCCTCCGCTCCATCAATAGTCTACTCTCAAGTCTCAATCTAGTTCTTAACACTTCCAAAACAGAACTGCTAGTCATCTCTCCTAATGACAACCCCCTTATCAGCAACCCACTCTCACCATTAGTAAACCAAGTGAGAGATCTAGGAGCTACTCTTTACACCAGAATGAACTTCAAAAAGTTCATTAACACCACCACCAAGGAATGCTTCCATAAGCTTCATGTCCTGAAACAACTAAGACCTCTCCTACACTTTCAGGATTACAGTTCAGTACTACAAGCCATACTGTTTTCAAAGATCGACTATTGCAACGCGCTTCTCCCTGGCCTTCCGTCCTCAACAAAACCACTACAGATGTTTCAAAATGCCGCAGCCAGGATCCTTATAAACTCTCGTCGTAAGGACCACATCACACTAATCCTAAAAAAACACTTACACTGGCTACCCATCAACTATAGAATACTGTTCAAGACCTTGTCCATCATCCACAAAAACATCATCGATCTACACTCCAACTCAAAATACCACTCGAACTCCACGCTTCCACAAGACCAATCAGATCGGCATACAAAGGATCTCTCCAGGCTCCCCCCCAATAAATCCACTAGTCACACCTTCATTCAGAAACGAGCCTTGTCCACTGCTGGACCTTATCATTGGAATCTTCTTCCCCCAGAACAATGCCCTTTTTCCTTCAGAAAGAAACTAAAAACTTGGCTGTTCATTCAAGCCTTCCCTTGATGGGTCACTCCACAACCAGCGTTGCCCCTCACCTCACTTTCACAGTCCCCGTCCCCCCCCCTTCTCCTGGATCGTTCCTGTCACCGTTTGATTTACAGAGCAGGCCATTGTCTAAGCATGTATTTTACCTTTATTGTTACATTTGTTTCTCTAGTTAGAGCCTTGTTATGTTAAACTAATATCTTTTGCTCTTAACTCTCCTGTACTGTAAATCCCTGTTCATTGTAACTTTCTATTTAATTGGTTACCCTTGGTTACGATGCAAACCGGTACGATAAGACCTTCGTCTTGAGCATCGGTATATCAAAACAATTTAAATAAAATTTATAGATCTCTATCATTTTGCCTCAAGTCTTCTCCAGGCTGAAGAGTCCTAACCTCTAGCTTTTCCAATAAGGGAATCATTCCATCCCCTTTATCATTTTGACTGCCCTTCTTTGTACCTTTTCTAGTTCTGCTCTGAAATGTGGTGTGGTAACCAGACTGCACAATAATCAAGATGAGATTGCACCATGGAGCAATACAAAGGCATTATGATCTTAGTTTTACTCTCCATTCCTTTCCTAATAATTTCTAGCATTTTGTTTTCTTGGCTGCTACTGAGCAGAAAATGTTGACATATCAACTGACAACTAGATCCTTTTCCTGAATGGTGACTCCTTATGTGGAACCTTGCATTATATAGCTATAAATTTGGGTTACTCTTCCCCAGGTACATCACTTTGCACATTAAGTTTAGTTTGCCATTTGCATGCCTACTGACCCAGTTTTGCAAGCAAGGTCCTTTTGCAATTTCTCACAAATCCTCTTGCGATTTAACAACTTTGAATAAGTTTGTATTATCTGCAAGTTTGATCACCTCACTTTACACTCCCATTTGCAGGTCATTTATAAATATATTCAATACAGCAGAATAGATCCCTGTTGCACTCCACTATTTACCTTTCTTCACTGGGAAAGTTTACCATTTAGATCTACTCTGTTTTCTCTTTTAACCAGTCCCCAATCCACAATAAAAAGTTAAAAAGTAAAGCAATAGGGGGCAGTGCCTTAAGCTGTCATTCACAAGAGATTGTCAAATAGTGTACATGGATTTCCAGAAAGTATCAATCAAGTAGCTCACTTTTATCCCCATACTTAAGTTTATGCCCTCTCCTCCCCAAAAAAAAAGACTGGGGAGGCAAGTGACAGTACAAAGTATACCAAAGCTGGAGTCTATAATCTGAAAACCTCTGCTATTCAATCTAGGAGTGACAGCTGTGGTAAATGGAGGGGGCAAAGGTTAAGATTAGGCCAACTACTGGAGTCGTCAAGTGGCTTGCATATAACAGCAAGAATGTTTTCCAGTGCACTCCACTGCATCGAAGTGACTGGCTTTGAATGGGCAATCATTATAATTTTTATGCTGTAGATAGATGGGCCTTTATGATAGCACATCTGCTTCCTATGTAGAGAGTACATCAAGAATCTATGTATCTGTGCATCGTGTCATGCGCGCAGATATGCCTTGTTTCTTCAACGCAGGCTCCAGGTCTATGCAGGACAATTGTATGACTCAACTCCATGGCTTCGATTTGAGCTGATGGGGGGGGGGGGGGGGGGGGGGGAGTGACTCCTTTTCAACTAATGTCCCAGCAAGGCTCCACTAAAGACTGGCCAATGTAACCCCAATATTTAAAAAGGGCTCCAGGGGCGATCCGGGTAACTATAGACCGGTGAGCCTGACTTCAGTGCCAGGAAAAAATAGTGGAAACTATTCTAAAGATCAAAATCATAGAGCATATAGAAAGACATGGTTTAATGGAACACAGTCAACATGTGAAGTCTTGCCTAACAAATATGCTTCATTTTTTTTTTGAAGGGGTTAATAAACATGTGGATAAAGGTGAACCGGTAAATGTAGTGTATTTGGATTTTCAGGTGTATGAAAAAGTCCCTCAGAGGCTTCTAAGAAAACTAAAAAAAGTCATGGGATAGGAGGCGATGTCCTTTCATGGATTACAAACTAGATAAGACAGGAAACAGAGAGTAGGATTAAATGGACAATTTTCTCAGCGGAAAAGGGTAAACAGTGGAGTGCCTCAGGGATCTGTATTTGGACAGGTGCTTTGCAATATATACACACACATGATCTGGAAAGGAATACGACGAGTAAGGTTATCAAATTTGCGGATGATACAAAATTATTCAGAGTAGTTAAATCACAAGTGGATTGTGATACATTGCAGGAGGACCTTGCAAGACTGGAAGATTGAGCATCCAAATGGCAGATGAAATTTAATGTGGACAAGTGCAAGGTGTTGCATATAGGGAAAAATAACCCTTACTGTAGGTTACATAATGTTAGGTTCCAGACACCATTCCGACCAAACTCCTAATATCCTTCCCCAATATAATAGCAAAACCCATTGCTAAAATTATCAACTGTTCCCTTGCTCAGGGTTATTTTCCCTCCTCCTTAAAACAAGCTGTCAAACCCATTATAAAAAAAACCCAACCTTGATCCCACCAATTTCAGACCCATCTCCAACCTGCTTTTTCTTGCCAAAATGACTGGAAAAAAATATAGTCAACATCCGGCTTTCTCAATACCTAGAGGACTACAAGATCCTCTCTCCCTCTCAACATGGCTTCCGCAAATACCTCAGCACAGAAATTCTCCTACTATCACTCACTGACAACATTCTTAAAGGAATGGACAAAGGTCACTCATATGAGATATGTACTATAATTCAATTAAATAGCTTCTTACCCACGTCTATCATTAAATACTAAAACCGAGATTATGCTTCTTACAAATAAAGTTACAGGAAAAATAGAGTCAGACATTTCAGCTTGCGCTTCTTCCTATAAAATATGCCGCAAAGCAAGAGATCTAGGTTGTGTGCTTGATACTGAATTAAGTATGAAAGCGTCATTAAAGCTATGACAAGAGATAGCTTTTATAATTTACAAATATTGAAAAAAATGAAACCGCTTCTCCATGCAAATGATTTTTGGACGGTATTGCAGGCTTTGATTCTGCCAAAGTTGGATTACTGCAACACCCTATTAGTGGGTGCTCCAGTTTCTACAATTCAACCTTTGCAATTGGTGCAAAATGCTGCAGCATGGCTTTTATCCAACATTAAGAAATTTGATCATGTTTCTCCTGTTTTAATGAAACTACATTGGTTGCCTGTTCAGTTTCGAATTAAGTATAAATGTCTGTCTATGGACACAATACTGAATGGCTTAATGCTTCGCATTCATGTCCCACCATGTAATCTTACATCTCTGGGGCAGGCTCTTTTGACAATACCATCTCCCAAGTTAACCCATCTCGCTTCAGTTAGTGAAAGAGCACTATCGCTAGCTGGACCGAAGATGTGGAATTCATTGCCAACCTCCATTCGGACTGAGGAAAATATTAATGGTTTTAAAAAATTGATAAAAACTTGGCTGTTTGAACAGGCTTTTAATCAAACCAACTGATACTCCTTGGTTCTTGTTTCATTTACTTAGCTGATTTTATATTCTTATTAAAAAAACAAAAACATCTTATTGGTTTTATTAGGAGTGTTTTTTATGTCTTATTATTGCGAGTAACGTTTATTATGATAGTTATTACGTTTAAGTATGTTTAATTTAACTTTTAATTTTTTAAAATTCTTATGATAGTTAGAATTGTGATTACCACATCAAGGTAGTAAGCACTATTTAGGAATCTTCCTGATGCCACTGCATGAAATGTTATTTTGATTTGATGACCTTATGTTTGTCATTGTAAACCGACTTGATATGAATTTGAATCTTGCTATATAAATTTGACTAAATAAATCTCCTGGCAATGCTAGACATTTCCGCTGCTTTCGACACCATCAGCCACAAAATTCTTTTAAAACTATGAGGACATCAACATTACTGCACAGCCCTTCTGTGGCTTAAATCTTACCTTGAAAACAGGCAATTCAAGGTCAAGCTAGGAAACAACGAATCAGATCCTATCAACATCACCTGTAGTGTACCTCAAGGATCCTCACTATTCTCTACCCTTTTCAACCTCTACATGTTACCACTATGCAATTTACTAAATAACCTAGGCATAACCCATTATATTTATGCAGACGATGTCCAAATTCTCATCCCCTTTTCAGACTCCATTCAAACAGCACTAAAAACACGGGACTCTTGCCTCTTCTCCATCAATCATCTACTCACCAACATGAACCTCACGCTTAACCCTGATAAAAGAACTCCTTGTAATTTCCCCGAACAACCACACTCACCCCAACTCTCCCCCCCCCCCCCAAACCCTTCTCCCTACACACAGGCAACCTAGGCGCAACGACTGACTATCAATTGAGCTTAAAACCTTTCGTTAAAACTCTTAAAAACCTGCTATTTCAAACTACAGGTACTAAAGAAAATGAGACCCCCTTCTTCACCTCTGACTTCTGAACCGTTCTTCAAACCATATTTTCCAAAATTGACTATTGTAACTCCCTCCTCCTCCATCAAACCTTCAATTGCTTCAGAATGCCACAGCTAGAATTCTCACCAACACTCGCAAAAAAGACCATATTTCTCCCATTCTGAAAGACCTTCACTGGCTCCCTATTGCCTCGAGAATTCATTACAAAACCCTAAATCTCATACACAAGAGCCTATTCAACGAAAACATACAATGGTTACATGACTATCTGCTTTCATATCTGACAGACCCACCAGATCAGCCTACCAAGGAATCTTATACATACCCTCTCCCAAGCTCACACATCTCTCATCCACTACGGCTTGAGCATTCTCCCTAGCTGGTCCCACTCTGTGGAACAAAATGCCCCCCCCCGACCTTTGCATCGAGCCTTGTTTACCAAAAACTTAACTTGGCTCTTCAAACAAGCATTCGAATAACTCCACCCATCCCCCTGCTTATCCACCTACTCACTTTATTTTCTGCCTTTGCCACACTCCTACAAGTTTCTTAATAAATTCCTCATTCGATACTATTTGTATGACTTCAATTTTTACATGCAACTGCCATGGCATTCCATGCCGCACTTTTTAATTGCTATGTAACTGTTATGCCGCAATCTTTAAATTGCACTGTCCCGCAGTGCTGATATCTCTTTCCATGATCACTGAACTCTAAATGATTTTACTTGTATTTATGTGTGTATATATGCTCCTTATTCTGATTTTGTATATTATGCTCTCTTTGTTAACCGATACGATGTAAACCCTTCTTGGGGTTCACCGTGATTTGGACTGAACCAAATCACAGTGAACCTAGAAGATGTGGTAGGCCTGATCGATAAACTGAAGAGTTGTAAATCACCTGGACCAGATGGTATACTCCCCAGGGTTCTAAAGGAACTAAAAAATAAAATTTCAGACCTATTAGTAAAAATTTGTAATCTATCATTAAAATCATCCATTGTACCTGAAGGGAGAATAGCAAATGTAACCCCAATATTTCAAAAGGACTCCAGGGGCGATCCGGGAAACTACAGACCGGTTAGCCTGACTTCAGTGCCAGGAAAAATAGTGGAAAGTGTTCTAAGCATCAAAATCAGAGAACATATAGAAAGACATGGTTTAATGGAACAAAGTCAGCATGGCTTTACCCAGGGCAAGTCTTGCCTCACAAATCTGCTTCACTTTTTTGAAGGAGTTAATAAACATGTGGATAAAGGTGAACCTGTAGATGTAGTGTACTTTGATTTTCAGAAGGCGATTGATAAAGTTCCTCATGAGAGGCTTCTAGGAAAAGTAAAAAAAAGTCATGGTATAGGTGGCGATGTCCTTTCGTGGATTACAAACTGGCTAAAAGACAGGAAACAGAGAGTAGGATTAAATGGACAATTTTCTCAGTGGAAGGGCGTGGGCAGTGGAGTGCCTCAGGGATCTGTTTTGGGACCCTTACTTATCAATATATTTATAAATGATCTGGAAAGAAATACGAGTGAGGTATCAAATTTGCATATGATACAAAATTGTTCACAGTAGTTAAATCACAAGCAGATTGTGATAAATTGCAGGAAGACCTTGTGAGACTGGAAATTTGGGCATCGAAATGGCAGATGAAATTTAATGTGGATAAGTGCAAGGTGATGCATATAGGGAAAAATAACCCATGCTATAGTTACATAATGTTAGGTTCCATATTAGGTGCTACCACTCAAGAAAGATTTAGGCATCATAGTGGATAACACATTGAAATCGTCGGTTCAGTGTGCTGCAGCAGGCAAAAAAGCAAACAGAATGTTGGGAATTAGGAAGGGAATGGTGAATAAAACAGAAAATGTCATAATGCCTGTATCACTCCATGGTGAGACCCCACCTGGAATACTGTGTACAATTCTGGTTGCCGCATCTCAAAAAAGATATAATTGCGATGGAGAAGGTACAGAGAAGGGTGACCAAAATGATAAGGGGAATGGAACAGCTCCCCTATGGAGGAAAGACTAAAGAGATTAGGACTTTTCAGCTTGGAGAAGAGATGGCTGAGGGGGGGATATGAGATGTGTTTAAAATCATGAGAGGTCTAGAATGGGTAGAAAGACTAGGGGCACTCCATGAAGTTAGCATGTGGCACATTTAAAACTTAGAGAAAGTTCTTTCACTCAAGCACAATTAACTCTGGAATTTGTTGCCAGAGGATGTGGTTAGTGTAGTTAATATAGCTGGGTTCAAAAAAGGTTTGGATAAGTTCTTGGAGGAGAAGTCCATTAACATTAATCAAGTTTACTTAGGGAATAGCCACTGCTATTAATTGCATCAGTAGCATGGGATCTTCTTGGTGTTTGGGTAATTACCAGGTTTTTGTGGCCTGGTTTTGGCCTCTGTTGGAAACAGGATGCTGGGCTTGATGGACCCTTGGTCTGACCCAGCATGGCAATTTTTTATGTTCTTATGTTCCAAGAGACTTATGCAGTTCCTCCATAGGGTGATGAACCCTGGAGAGTTAAGAATGTGGGGCATCTGACCACAGGCATAGCAGTCTGCCTGTTCACAGTACAGAGCAAAATAATTCTGTGAATCCTTACCACCAATGCAGCTCTTTAATCTGTTCATGGTGGGGCTTCTTGCTGGCCATTTTGAGGCGACAAAAGGGTTCTATTTAGCACTGAAAAGTGCTGTTGTGAGTGCTACAGTACAAGGCAGCAACTAGAAGTAGGAAAACTGAAAAAAATGGAAACAAAAGTTTTAAAGAATTGAAAAAAAACAAACCAACCCAAAACGTACACCACACACATCTGGAGACACTAAGTATATGTCTCTACCCCATGAGCCTCCTCAGTCAGTTTTTGTCCAAGCAAAGCCCTCACAGGAACTCCTGCATATGCTCAGTAGAGCTCAAAGCTCTATCGTAGGGGTCAGCAACCTGTGGCACGCATGGTCAATTTTAGTGGCACAGCATCACTGCTACTGATTAAAGCAGCAGGTAGCCCTATTCTGGCAGACATGATGCAGCAATTGCAGCCCTTCCTCACACCCAAAACTGTCTCCAGTTCCTGACCTTGGCCATAGGCCACACATGCTGCATCACAGCTAAGTGGCCAATAAGGAGGTGGCAAAAGAAGAGGCAGGTAGTGGGGAGCCAATAGTTAATTGTCCTGATCACTGTTTGCCAACCAGCAAAGGAAGAGGTATAACTGTGCACATCCTGATATTCTCCCCATGTTCTTTCGGCAATAAAGATTTAAATCTCATACTGCACGGCATCTCAGGGTCATTGTTGATCCAAAGCTAGATAAGAACACATCAAATCTGTTATACAAACATTTTTAAGCTCCAACTTAGACATATTAAACCTCTTCTTGAACCCTATGATTTTCACATTGTTCTTCAGTCACTAAAATTTACAGGATTAGATTGTAACTCTTTATATGTTGATATCACCCATCAGACCCATTACCGACAAACTTGCTCACCGCCATCCCGAACACCATTTCAAAACCTATTTCTGAAATTAACAACACATCTCTATCTCAAGGCTTAGTACCCAACCAGTTAAAATTAGCAATCCTCAAACCTCTGCTAAAAAAACCAAACGCCTCTCCATCGGATCCAGCCAACTTCCGACCAATCGCAAACTTACCTCTCATTGCCAAATTGATGGAAAAAGTTGTCAACAAGCAACTTTCAGAATACCTGGAAGACCATAACATTCTGTCTCCGGCTCAGTATGGCTTTCGCAAATCCTTAAACACCGAATCTCTCCTACTATCACAGACACCATCCTCGTAAACATGGAGAAAAAACAATCCTACCTGCTTGTTCTTTTAGATTTGTCTGCAGCTTTTGACATGGTAAAACACACAATACTTATAGAACAACTAGCCAACATTGGCATCAAAGGCTCAGCTCTCAGTTGGTTTCAGTCCTTCTTGAGCAACAGGTTCTACAAAGTCAGGATAAACAGGGAATCTCATCCCATACTCACAGACCAAGGTGTCCCTCAAGGATCTTCACTTTCACCCACCCTCTTCAATATCTACCTCCTCCCCCTCTGCCACCTACTCGCAAACCTTAAGCTTACCCATTACCTCTATGCGGATGACATACAAATCCTTATCCCGATTACAGAATCCCTTCAAAAAAACGATCTCATATTGGGATGACTGCCTTCCGCCAAAGACCTACACTCTAGCCTCAACTTAGTTTTGAACGCCAATAAAACAGAAATGCTCATTATCTCCCATGACCCCACCACCATCTCATCAAGCTCCTCTCAACCAACAAGCTCAAACAGTTTCTCACCTGACGTCAGGAATCTAGGAGCCTGGCTAGACAACAATCTAAACCTAAAAAAGTTTATAAACATTACCACAAAGGACTGCTTTTACAAATTGCAAGTCCTCAGAAAGCTAAAACCCCTCCTTCATGTCAATGACTTCCGGCTAGTACTTCAATCCATCATACTATCTAAGATCGATTATTGCAACTCTCTTCTACTCGGACTCCCCTCTAATTCTATCAAACCCTTACAGATGGTTCAGAATGCCGCCACCAGAATCCTCACAAACTCCAACAAAAGAGAACATATCACTCCAATCCTCCGTAACCTTCACTGGCTTCCTATCAAACACAGGATCCTCTAAAGTTCTTACAATCATCCACAAAGCAACACACAACCTCGCCCCCATCATGTTACGCACACAACTTCAACCTCATACATCCTCCAGACCCATAAGAAGCGCTTACAAAGGCACACTGTATGCCCCACCTGCAAAAACATCACTAAGGAAACAAGCACTATCCTCAGCAGGCCCCCACCAATGGAACGCGCTCCCTCCAGATCTACGACTGGAAACAAGTCATCAGGATTTAAAAAAAAAAAAAAAAAAAAGCTAAAAACCTGGCTCTTCCGCCAAGCCTTCCCAGACACTTAATACCGCCCAGATGTCTTGATAACTCAATGAGGAAGTTCATGATTGGTTTATCTCGATCGTTCGCTGCTATTGGTCAGTCTTCCACTTAATGCATCGGTTTATTCTCTTTCAGGTCACAAGACTATGTTACATCACTATGCTCATCCTCTGCCTTAGGCCCCCCCCCCTTCAAAAGGGTCTCTCCTGGCCCTCTTTCTACGCAATACACCTCCCCTCCTTTTATAACTTGAATACTACTTTAGGCATTTCCCGGGTCTAATGCCTAACAAATTTCAGCACAGAGCGATTTATGCAAGCTCGTGTACTCGCACTCCATATAGTCCATAGTCTGTCACGTTGTCTTTTCCCATGCTCCCCTTTTTAAGCTACTTTGCTCAATTGTTTTTTGTAATCTGTACCATTATCCTGAGTTCATATGCTCTTTGCAATCTTTACTATTACACAGAGTTCAAATGTTCCCTGTAACTATGCTATGTTCAATTTTGTACTTTGTTATATTGTTCAATGTAAAGCCCCCCCCCCCCCTCCTTTCTTGGGCTTACCGAGTCAAAATGTTCCCTGTAACTAATCTACGTTCAATTTGTACTTTGTTCTATGTAAAGCCCCTCCCCCCCTTTTTTGGGCGTTTCACTGTTTTATGTAAAACAGAGTGATTTGTATTTCATACAAGAACCTCTGTATATAAAAATTAAAAATAAAATAAATATCACACAGAATATCAGACCACTTCAGCTTGTTCAAAATTCTGCCTGTTTACTTACAAATACAAAAGCTTCATGATCACATATATCCAAGTGCTATATTCCCTTCACTGGATACCAGTCCAATGGTGTATCACAAACTATCATCCATTTTACACAATCTCCTTCATAATATCGATAGCCCTTGATTACTCATCCTAACTTCTATATCACCTCTCAAAATCTAAGAATCAAACCAGCATCTTGAAATTCCTTCTTACAAAATGTGCCAGGATTAGCAATCACTTGAGATAGGTTTTTAGACAGTGCTGGGGAGCAGCCGCTGCCATGGTACATGTGGGCACCAACATAGGAAAATGTGGGAGGGAGGTTCTGGAAGCCAAATTTAGACTCTTAGATAGAAAGCTTAAATCCAGAATCTCCAGGGTAGCATTCTCTGAAATGCTACCTGTTCCACGCACAGGCCCCCAGAGGCAGGCAGAGCTCCGGAGTCTCAATGCGTGGATGAGACGATGGTGCAACAAAGAGGGATTCAGTTTTGTAAGGAACTGGGGAACCTTTTGGGGAAGGGGGGAGTCTCTTTCGAAGGGATAGGCTCCACCTTAGCCAGGGTGGAACCAGACTGCTGGTGCTAACCTTTAAAAAGGAGATTGTTCTAGTTTAAAAGCTGCTCTAAGGGGAAAGCAGACAGTCACTCAGCAGCGTATGGTTCGGAGGAAGGTATTTTCAAAGGATACTAATGATGCATTAGAATTAGGGAACCCCGACAGTGAGGTTCCAATAATAAGAAAAGTAGTCCAAGTGCCTGTAACTAAAAACTCACCTGAGCTAAAGAATTCTAACTTATCCTTATCAATTAAAAAGCAGAATGAAAATACAAACAAAACACAAACTTTGAAATGTTTGTATGCTAATGCCAGAAGTCTAAGAAGTAAGCATTAGAATGTATAGCAGTGAATGATGAGACTTAATTGGCATCTCAGAGACATGCCAATGGGACAGTGCTATACCGGGGTACAAATTATATTGCAATGACAAGAGGAGCACCTGGGAGGCGATGTGGCGCTTTGTCTGGGATGGCATAGAAACTAAATGCACAATCTAATCTTTATGGGTAGAAATCCCTTGTGTGTTGGGGAAGACTACAGTGATAGGAGTATATTACCGTCCACCTGGTCAAGATGAGTCTGACAGTGAAATGCTAAGAGAAATTAGGGATGTGGTTAGTGCAGTTAGTGTAGCTGGGTTCAAAAAAGGTTTGGATAAGTTCTTAGAGGAGAAGACCATTAACTGCTATTAATCAAGTTTACTTAGGGTATAGCCACTGCTATTAATTGCATCAGTAGCATGGGATCTTCTTGGTGTTTGGGTAACTGCCAGGTGCTTGTGGCCTGGTTTTGCCTCTATTGGAAACCAGGTGGTGGGCTTGATGAACCTTTGGTCTGACCCAGCATGGCATGTTCTTAATCAAACTGGTATTGCAGTAATAATGGGAGATTTCAATTATCCCAGTATTGAAGGGTAAATGTAACATCAGGACATGCTAGAAAGAAAGTTCCTGGATGGAATAAATGAAAAATATGGAGTAAGTGGTTCTGGAATAGATGAGATAGGGAGCAATTTTAGATCTAATTCTTAGTGGAGCACAGGATCTGGTAGAGGTAACTGCTGGAGCCGCTTGGCAATAGTGATCATATGATCAAATTTGAATTAATGACAGGAAGGGGTCAGTAAGTAAATCTACGGCTCTAGCACTAAGCTTTCAAAAAGAAAAAACTGAGAAAAATAGTGAGAAAAAAAAAAACTTAAAAAGGAGCAGCTACAAGGGTAAAGTGTGCAAGAGGCATGGACATTGTTAAAAAAAACCAAACAAACCCATCCTAGAAGCACAGTCCAGATGTATTCCACACATTAAGGAAGGTGGAAGGAAGGCAAAAAATGATTACCAGCATGGTTAAAAGGTGAGGTGAAAGAGGCTATTTTAGCCAAAAGCTCTTCATTCAAAAATCGGAAGAATGATCCAACAGAAGAAAATAGGATAAAGCATAATTGCTGGAAAGTTAAATTTTATTTGGTGCTTTTCTATACCGGCATTCATGATAGTATCATATGTCGGTTTACAGGAAACTGGAGTACAATAACCTTAAAACATTAACATAGTAAAGAAGCAAAAAGTTACAATAAAACAGGGATGAAAAACTGGGGGAAGAAGAAGACGGAGCATAGGTAACTCAAATAAAAGGACAGTTATTTGAAGTGTGCTGAGAGTTCTAAAATATTCGTTGTGGTGAAATCAGAGACCTAAGCTATGGGGAATCAGTGAATTTATGGAAAGGCTTGTTTAAATAACCAAGTCTTAACCTTTTTCTAAAAGTCAACAGGCAGGGTTCTTGTCTGAGTTCAGGGGGAATAGTATTCCAAATGGTTGGTCCTGCTGTAGAGAAGGCTTGTTCTCTTGTGGCTAGGTGGTAAGTAGATTTGGTTGGAGGGGCATGCAGGGATCCTCTGTAGGCTTCTCTGATCGGTCTAGATGAGGTGTGCAGTCTGAGTGGGATTTGAAGGTTAAGAGGTGCTTGATTGTGAATGGTTTTGTGGCTAATAGTGAGGGATTTGTGTCGAATTCTGAAACATATTGGTAGCCAGTGTAGATTTTTTAGGATGGGGGAGATGTGGTCTCTTCTGACCGAGTTTGACAGTATTCTGGCCGCCACTTTTTGAAGCATCTGAAGTGGTTTGATTGATGAAGTGGGTAGACCTAGCAAAATGGAATTGCAGTAGTCTATCTTGGAGAATAGGACGGCTTGGAGGACCGTTCTGCAGCGTTCAAAGTGTAGAAGTGGTTTAATTCTTTTTAGTACTTGCAGTTTATAGAAGCAGTTCTTGGTTGTGTTGCTGATTAATGTTTTTAGATTCAGATGGTTGTCGATTAATACTCCCAGGTCTCTTGCTTGGGTGACAAAGGTATTATTGAGTGATTTTTGAGGGGTATCGCTGTCTGGGGAAATGAGGAGGATTTCAGTCTTGGCTGAACTGAGTATCAGGTTTAGGCTAGAGAGGATGAGGTTGATCTCTTGGAGGCAATTTTCCCAGTACTTGAGTGTTTTTGTAATGGATTCCGTTATAGGGATCAGGATTTGTACATCGTCAGCGTATAGGAAGTGTTTTAGTTTTAGGTTGGTTAGCAGTTGGCACAGGGGTAGTAGTTATATAATGAAAAGGGTGGGGACAAGAAGCCCTGAGGAACTCCTAGTGAGGAGTTGGATGCGAGGGGACTATTGTGGATTCTGACTTTGCAGCCTCTGTTACTGAGGAAAGATTTGAACCATCTGAATGCAGTTCCTGTTATTCCGATGTCTGCTAGTCTGTTGAGGAGAATGGAATGGTTTATGGTATCGAAAGCCGCTGAAAGGTCAAGAAGGATTAGTAAGAAGGCTTGTCCTTTGTCCAAACCCATGATGAGGTGGTCTGTCAGAGAGATGAGTAGGGTTTCTGTGCTTAGTGCCTTATGGAACCCGTATTGGGTAGAGTGGACTATTTTGTGATCTTTGAGATAATCTGAAAGTTGAGAGTTGACTAATTTCTCCATGATCTTGGCTACAAAAGGTAGGTTGGAAATAGATCCTAAGGAACCCAATAACTTCCGCCCTAAGTTTGGTTTCTTTTTTAGAAGAGGTTTAAGAGAGGCGAGTTTAAGGGCGTCTGGGAAGATTCCTTGTGATAAGGAGCAGTTTATGATATCAGCCAGAGGTTTGGAGATGGTGTCTGGTATCAGCAAGAGTAGTTTTGTTGGAATGGGTAGAGGGTTTCATTTTCTTCAATAGAATTTGAATCTCCAGGGTGGTAGTAAGTTCAAACGATTCAAGAGAAATCCCATTGTTTGGGAGATGGTAGGAGCTAAGAGAGGAGGTGGGGCTGGGCAGTAGAAGAGTTAAGAGGTTTGAGATTTTGTTTTGGAAGAAGAGTGCCAGTTCGTCTGCTTTGGATTGTGCTTGGTCGTTGGGAATAGATAGGATGCTAGTTTGTGTTAGATTGGATATGTAGGAGAATAGTGCTTTAGTGTCTAAAGTGAGGTTGTGGATCCTTTGAGCATAGAAATCTTTTTGACCGTAAGGTGGAATTCCTGTAGAGGTGGAGGGCAGATTTGTAAGCAGATAGTGTGCTGGGGGATGGGGCCTTACGCCATTTGTTTTCTGTCAGATTTTGTTTGAGTTTTTGGAGTTCATTGGTGAACCATGGTTGTTTTCTGTGCGAGGTAGGATTGATTTTTTTGGTTGATAGTGGACATAATTTATTTGCTACTGTCTCTGATGTTGCTCCAGGAAAGAGCAGCTGAGTTGGGATTTGAGAGGTCTATATGAGGAAGTTCTTTGGCTAGGTGATTGCCGAGGACATCGGAAGGGCATGCTCTCCTGTAGTGAAAAGATGATTGAAGGGGTTGCGTATTGGGGGTTTCTTCCATTGTGAAGTTAGCAGAAATTAATGAGTGGTCGGACCAGGGGATTGGAGTGCATGGGGAGGGGGGGAGGGGCTAAGGCCAGAGTTTATGAAAATAAGGTCCAGGGTGTGTCCAGCTTTATGGGTGGGCTTGTTGATGATCTGCTTGAAGCCCATGGCCATGAGGGAGGTGAGAAATGCCTCACAGTTGGTTGTATGTGGGATATTATCGACATGGAGGTTGAAATCCCCTAGGATCATGGTAGGGGAGTCTAGATTTATATGTTTTACAATTATTTCTATAATAGGAGAGGCGTCTGAGTCAAGAAGTCCTGGCGGAGCATAAATGAGGAGGATTTGGAGTTGGTCGGTTTTGAAAAGGCCCAATTCAATTTTGGAATCCGATTTGGTTTGGAGTTGGGATAATCAGCTCTTTTTTGGCTGCTATGAGAAGGCCACCACCTCTTTTCTTATGTTGGGGAAGTGAAAAAATGTCATAAAGATGCATGGGGAGTTGATTTATCAGGGCTGTATCTGTTGGTTTAAGCCATGTTTCCATTATGGCGCAGATGTCAGGCTTTGAGTCTAGGAGATAATAGTTGAGGATAAGTGATTTCTTGGTGAGGGATTGTGCATTGAAGAGTGTTAAGGAGAATAATGTGAGGCCTAGGAGTTGAATAAATGGTGAGGTCATGATTGGGATGAGAGTCTTGATGGAGCGTGATAGAGGTTGCATGAATGCTTTTTCAGTGGTGAGGAGACTGGTTTAGGATGGGTACTGGGAATCCTGATTTTGGTTTTTGTTGCGAGGAGGAAGAAGGGGATGAGTGCTGGAGGGGATGAGTGCTGGAAGCCTGTGAAGATCCGGTGTAATAGTGTTAGGGAGTGGATGCAAGCAGCAAGGGGGGCCTCTGCCCTGGGGCTCAGGAAGGGGCAGGCCCCTTAGGTCGCGCTCCTTTGGGCGCGCAATGCCACCGGGATCGCCACGGTTTTTAAAAGGTTCCCAGATAGCTCCTAATAGGCCGGCTGAGGCAGAAGGGGCGCGGTTAAACTCACCATGCGGTTCCTTCCCTTTTGGTTGTTGTAAGACATTGATAAGACAGGCTAAGAGATTGCATGCTATCCCACGTGCAGAAGAGACAGAATGAGGAGCATCTGTCTTCTTGCGCGGGAACACACACGCAGCCGCAGAGCAAAGCTCTGCATTCAGCTTTGGTAAAGCTCCGCCTCCTGGCCTCCGGGTCAGGGCACGCAGCGAGAGAACAGGTCCAAAACAGTCCGGGTCAAATCAAAGCAGAAAGAGGCAAAGAATCCAGCAGAGCTCCAGCACAAGCAAACCTGTAGCCGAGGCACTGCTGTGCTGGAGAGCTCCATTTAAATATAACATTTTCCCGCGCTCCGCGGGAACTTCCACCAGCAGTAGCAATCAAAAAGGGGGAGAAGTTAACCCGCAAGTTGCGCAGAGCTGCACAGAGTAGGAAGCAGCCATCGATCAGTGATGCGGAAGGCAGTAGGATTCTTCCTACCGGTAACAGAACTGCAGTGTTTGGTTCGGTTGCAGATTTGATTTCTCTTAATTTATTATGAAACCCAATGTTTGAAGACAGTTGATTGTTTGCACTGTATGTGCTCATAGAGTGATCTGATCAGAGGCCACTAATAGCCAGTCTCCAGATAGGGAAAAATCTGGATCGATAGTTGTCTGAGGTGAGCCACCACCACTAAACATTTCGTGAATACTCTCGGGGCTGAAGACAGGCCAAAGGGTAGAAACCTTGTATTGATAATGCCTGTCTAGAGCTCAAAAACAAAGGTAGCGCCATGGAGAAGGGTGCATGGGTATATGGGCGTAAGCATCCTTCAGGTCTATGGACATAGCTAGTCATTGGGTTGAAGGAGGGGTAGGATGCTCTTGAGAGAGATCTTGAACTTTTCTTTGTAGATCTAATATGGGACGAAGGCCCCCAGATGTTTTTGGAATGAGAAAATAATGGGAGTAGAATCCCTGATTTTGTTGTGACAGTGGAACTCCTTGAATGGATCTTTGGATCCGTAGATTCTTTATTACTTCCTGGAGATATGGTGAATGTGTCGATGTACTTTAGAGAGAAGGTACATGAGAAAGGGAGGAAAGATTCATAAAATTTAGTTGATAACCTTCTCTGATGTCTAGCACTCAACGATCTGTGGTGATTGCCTCCCAATCAGTATAGAAATGTTGTAGGCGACCTCCTATGAATGGGGGTGGAGGTGGCTTGGGATAGCTCAAAAAGCTGGTGTCTGCTTCTGAGGAGCTGTTGTACCTTGCTTTTGTGGTCACTGTTGATGAGAGAGTGTCCATGTGATTGGTGAGGCTGAGATTGGAATCTTTGTTAAGAATAGTTCTGTGAACGGTAAGTATTAAAAGGTTTGAAAGGTACCTTTGGATAGGATTTTCTACTAAAAAGGGTAACATTTTCTGGAGTATGTAGGAGGATCGGCTGGAGATGTGAGAGATAGTACAGCAGTACTCTATTCTTTTAGATGAGTGACAGTTTCTCATAAGAACATGCCACATTGGGTCAGACCAAGGGTCCATCAAGCCCAGCATCCTGTTTCCAATAGTGGCCCATCCAGGCCATAAGAACCTGGCAAGTACCCAAAAACTAAGTCTATTCCATGCTACTCTTGCTAGTAATAGCAGTGGCTAAGTCAACTTAATTAATAGCAGGTAACTGACTTCTCCTCCAAGAACTTATCCAATCCTTTTTATAAACACAGCTACACTAACCACATTCTCTGGCAACAAGTTTCAGAATTTAATTGTACATTGAGTGAAAAAGAACTTTCTCCGATTAGTTTTAAATGTGCCACATGCTAACTTCAAGGAATTCCCCCTAGTCTATTATCCGAAAGAGTAAATAACTGATTCATATTAACCTGTTCTAGACCTCTCATGATTTTAAACGCCTCTATCATATCCCCTCTCAGTCATGTCTTCTCCAAGCTGAAAAGTCCTAACCTCTTTAGTCTTTCCTCATAGGGGAGCTGTACCATTCCCCTTATTTTGGTTGCCCTTCTCTGTACCTTCTCCATCGCAACTATTTTGTCCCCCATGCAGGGGATATCTGCCAGCTTGTCGTGAACGTCTTCCTGAATTGCGCTTGCTCTTAACCAAGCTGTTCATTGGGCTGCTATGGCTGTCGCAGAAGACTGACTCGTAAATAGACCTGACCAAATAATGAAGACCTTCTTCCATGGCCATGAAGGGCTGCGGAAAGGTGTTATCAGAGGCTAAACAGATAGGGCGCAATTTCTGAAGACAAAAACAAGTATTGGATTATGTAAAATTGGTGATGTTGAATTTTGGTTGTTAACATCAAGGAATGGTAAACTTTAAGGCCGAAGTCATCCATAGATTTATGGTCCCCGCCCCCTGCGGGTGAGTTGGCATGAAGCTTTGATTGCTTTGCTTTTGACAATGCAGACTCTACAACAGAGTTGTGAGGTAACTGGGCAGAATCATAGATTGTTGAATTCCACATTCGGTATTTAAAGGTCTGTCTTTCTAGATGCGGCTACAGTGGAGAAAGGTTTTTCCCACATTTTGTGAAGTACTGCATCCAAAACAGAATGAGGGGGCAGAGCTGTTTGTTCTGGTGGCATCTCGAAAATGTTTAGCATACCAAGAATCTCTGACCTGGGATCTGGAATTTTCCCTGTCTACGTTTAGTAGGGTTTCCACCTTCTCTATGAATTTTGCGTAGGACAGATATTCTGGAGGATCGGAAGGCATGCCTTGAGGAGACGTTCTTGGAGGCTGGGGGATGCGTGGACTGCAGATCCTGAAAAAAAAAAATGTATTGAGCGCTTGTGAAATCTGTAGCATGGCTTTGGATGCTAGATGTTCCGGCTGTGGCTGTGATGTAATTAGTGTCTCGGGAAGTGCTGCTAAAAGAAAGTCCTGAGGTGTTGTATAACTTGTGTCGTTTTGGAAGAGGTGCCTCTATTTCAGGGGAATGTGGTCTACTACAGGATGCCGATGACCAGTCCGAGATAGAACCCCCACTGAGTGAAGGCACTCGAGGACTCAGAATTGGAGAGGAGCTCTACTTCCACTTCAGAGTCTGCATTTGGTCGTTTTCATGTGACAGAATGACTTGACATTCCTGAGTGCGTAGAAGGAGCTTTAAGTATATGTTTTGTCTTCTGTCTTCTTTAGGTGGTGTTCCTGCCCCTGAAGCAGTGACTGCTTCGAAGGAAGCGTCGTGTGCGTCAGGGTTTGAGCCTGGAGTGAGGAATGAGTCGTGTCCTTCACCAGCATAGAGTGTTTCGTCCGCTTCTCGTGTGAAGATGTGCTGTACTCTGTATGTTTCGCTGCATCGTGCTCCGGTGTCATCGACTCCAAGGAGTGGGGACAAATGGGAAGAGTCCCAATCAGCTCATGAGGGGGTTTGAGAGTGGAGGCCCCAACTCTTTTCCCCGGCTCTGGCGGTTTTTCAAACCTGGCCGTAACACTCTGACTGGCGCTAAGATGGTCCCCCGGCTCCAATGAAGCAGCTCTCTTGGATGGCTCTCTTGTGCTTTTTTTTTCCACCAGTCCCAGCGAAGATTGGGTGGAAGGTGCCCATAAACTTGCTATTTTCTCCGTGCATTGCCTCTGGGCCAGGGGGGACATATGACCAGTCTCGACATGAGGCTTGGTCGTGGTCTGGGCCCAGGCATATAACACAGTAGTTATGTCGATCTGTTATGGGCATAACTTTTCCACATTGGCAATATTTAAAACCTGATGGCTTAGGAGCCATTACTGCCCAAAAAAATCCTAAAAAATTCAAAAAACTGAGACGAGGAGAGAAAAAACTCCACGTGCTATCGGCAAGCAGAAAAAAAGTGACTGAGGAGAAAATGGAATCGCGCAGAAGACTACCGTGCAGCCGTACAGAGTTAAAACAATCACTACCTAAGAAAAACTCCACCTACTCTGGTCACGTGCACATTCCCAGACAGCATGGCTAATTCAGCCCTGTTATCGATGGGAAAATTGGGTATCTAAATGGCAGAAGAAATTTAATGTGGATAAGTGCAAGGTGATGCATATAGGGAAAAATAAACCATGCTGTAGTTATACGATGTTAAGTTCCATATTAGGAGCTACTGCCCAGGAAAGATCTAGGCATCAAAGTGGATAATACTTTGAAATAGTCTGCTCAGTGTGTTGTGGCAGTCAAAAAAAGTAAATGATGTTAGGCGTTATTAGGAAGGGAATAGTAAATACTATGGAGGATGTCAATGCCTTTATTACTCCATGGTGGGACCACACCTTGAGTACTGTGTGCTGTTCTGTCACTGCATCTCATGAAAGATATAGTTGCGATGAAGAAGGGCAACCAAAAAAAAAAAAAAAAGGGGGACGAATAGCTCCCCTATGAGGAAAGGCTAAAGAGGTTAGGGCTGCTCAGCTTGGAGAAGAGATGGCTGAGGGGGGATATGAGAGGTGTTTAAAAATCACGAGAGGTCTAGAATGGGAAAATGTGAATTTACTCTTTCGGACAATAGGACTAGGGGGCACTCCATGAAGTTAGCATGTAGCACATTTAAAACAAACTGGAGAAAATTCTCATTCAATGCACAATTAAACTCCGGAATTTGTTGCCAGAACATAACATAAGAACATAAATTGCCATGCTGGGTCAGACCAAGAGTTCATCAAGCCCAGCATCCTGTTTCCAACAGAGGCCAAACCAGGCCACAGGAACCTGGCAATTACCCAAACACTAAGAAGATCCCATGCTACTGATGGTTAGTGCAGCTGGGTTTAAAAAAGGATTGGATAAGTTCTGGGGAGAAATCCATTACCTGCTATTAATCAAGTTGACTTAGAAAATAGCCATTTATTACTAGCATCAGTAGTGTGGGATCTACTTAGTTTTTGGGTACTTGCCAGGTACTTGTAGCCTGGATTGGCCACTGTTGGAAGCAGGATGCTGGGCTTGATGGATCCTTGGTCTGACCCAATATGGCAATTTATGTTCTTAATCAGAAGCTCAGCAACATTTAAACAACCAATAAGGAGAGTTAGCTTAGGTTCCCTGTGTTGTAGAGCTAAGTAATGATAAATTAATGCAGGTATCTACCTTATAAATGGGCTCTGACCGACGGCCCACAAATGCGCAGTAGAGAGCAGCTCTACCACGCATGCGTGGGCGAGCATGTCGGTCAGAGCAAAGCATGCCTGAAAAAAAAAAAATGGTGCTGGGAGGACCAGGAGCGGTGGCGAGGAGCAGTGGTGGCCCCGCGCGAAAGGGAGGGAGGGACCCCCCGGAGATCTTCTGTCTGCCAGTTGTGGATGAGCTGAAAGGGGAGGGGATTGAGAGAGGGGAGGGAGGAGAGTCAATATAAAGAAACATACATTTAAACATGCTGAGGAGACAGCACCACCAAGTTCTCAACAACTGAAAAAAAGTTCTCAGTTCACTCAAATGGAAAAAAAACATTTCACACATTTTAGAAAGTTTAGTTAGAAGAGGTCTGTACAATGGAGCAAATTGGTGTGTTTTGGTAGTACTGGATGTTTCTCCTTTCATAGATCTGTGTAGGGCAAAAAAAATTGGGGTTTTTTTTTTTATACATTGCTAAAACCACATGCATTGTTTTAGCAAAAATGAAAATGAAACAATTTTAAAAAAGCAGACCCTGGAGGGCGAGAAAGGAGAGTGAGAGAAAGCAGCCGCTATCCATCTGCCGCTGGAACCCGGGGGTAAGGAGTTGCCCAGATGGCCAGCTGAGCGTTTCTGTGACGCCGGAGGGCGAGGCAGGAGGCGGGACCGGAAGCGGCCATAACAACGGCCAGCTTGTGGTGTGCTGTAGAGCCGGCGTGCTGCTGAAGGCGCGCGCTTGCTTAAGTGGCACGCTGAGATAGCAGGCTTTGCCCAAATTTGTCAGACTCAAGTAAGACTTTCTTTTTCTAATCCTTTGACTTGGGGTCAGCTAGTTTTAAAGGATCTAGCATTTTGAGAGGAAGTTTGATTTCTTCTTGTACTTTGTGGCTGTAGTATTATGCCTCCAAAATGGAGGCATAATCTCCTTTACAACAAGAATGGAGACATAATCTCCTTTACAACAAGAAGTCACTAACTTCATGATCTCACCTATACCGCAAATTAAAGGTACCGAAGATCCTGATGTGCTAGGAGGTCAGGGAGGACCTCCTGAGCCTGCAAAGGAGGCTTCCTTAAGCCCTAATACTGGGCTACCGCCAGTACAAAGATGAGGGAAGGCCTTCCTGAATATGCTGTGAATGAGATCAGACACTCTGGACTAACTGCGGGAACTGTTCAATCCCGCAAAGATAGACCGGAAGAGAAAGGAGTCAACCTAGCTACCTCCCTAAATTTAGAAGGGGGAGCTGGGGAATTGTTTCAGGCAAGCCCCTTGGTTGGGGAAGATCTTTTGCCTAATAGAAAGTTGACAGGAATGCTAACTCGTCCTGCGCTGGTAACTATGGACACTGTGGGACGTGGCAAGCATGACTATAAATATTAAAAATCTGGAAGGGAAAGTTGATTTGTTGCATGAGAAAAAGCAACAGGAATTTCTAATAATGCAGAAACAGATTAAAGATTCCAATGATAGGATTAAACATCTTGAAACGCAGCAGAGGAAAACTTTGGAATTTAATGCGGCAGTAGTTAAAGATAAGGAAGCAATGTCTAGAAGAATAGAAATACTTGAAAATACAAAGCATTTCAACCTAAGATTTCTAGACTTCCCTAGACTTGTGGGGGAAGAACCTCTTACCTTGAAAAAATTTCTGGTTGAAAATCTTTGTTTTACTTTGGAGCAATCACCAGCTATTAATAATTTGTTTTCTCCCCAAATCCAGAAATGCAAATGGTAGATCTGAAATGTTTCAGGGGGGGGGGGGGATCTCAAATTTTTTGGAGGATTCCTCAATAAATGTAATTAATTGGGGAACAATGCTGGTAACTTTTTATTCTATTACCGATATAAATCTGATAATGAAGATATTTTAATAGATACCCAATTATCTTTTTAGAGAAGCCTGTTAATTTTCCCCGATTTGGCAATCTCTACGCAATTACGGCGGAAAGCATTCTTAGCTCATCGCCAAGAAGTTTTATCATCGGGTTTTTAGTTTGTATTACATTTCCCATGTAAATGTATGATTAGAAGGCAAGAGGATATGTATATATTCTTCATTCCCGACCAGTTAAAGAGTTTCCTGGATTAGATGAGATTTTCATAACCAAACCATGTTTTTTCTGTATACAATATACTTATTGTATTTTGAAAACTGATCAAAAATTTAACACAAAAAAAAAGTAGACCCTGCCCTTTCATACCTATTTTCAACCAATCTCAAGACACTTGTGCAAGGAAGCCACTAGGACAGTCACCTACCATGTGGCTGTTTAGGTTTGTGCAGTGTTCCAAATGATGAAAGTGGACTTTGTCAAAGTTGCTGTTACAGAGACCTAGTTCACCGAGTCTCATGACTGGGATATGGCCATACAGAGCTATAACTTAAGGACAAAGGACAGAAAAGGGGAAGGAGTAGATCTGTGTGTCAAACAATATCAAACAACTGAACTGCAAGGAATGTGGGGTAGAGAAGCAGCAGTATGGTTATAAAAAAAAAAAAAGAAAAAAATGGTGCAGCCATTTTTACTGGAGTGGTTTACAGGCCTCAGACTAACAGAAGAACTAGATAGGGATTTTGTTCAAGACTTCTAAAAGGTGGGAAAGATGGGAGAAGTGTTGATTAAAATCTGCTAGACAGACTGGAGAGTCCCTTCTGCAGAATTTACCAGAAGTAGGGAGATAGTGGATGCCCTTTCAAGGGGCTCTGTTCAAACAAATGGTATTGAAACCCACAAAGGAGGGGAGTTAACGTGAGCTAGTGCTCACTAACAGGGATAATGTCTCTAATGTCAGGATGGGTGCTCACCTGAGTACCAGTGATCTAATGGTATGGTTTGATATCGCAAATAGGATAGTGAGGTCACATAAAGACCCAAGTTTTGCATTTCAAAAATATGGACTGTCGAAATGGGGACGTATCTGGGAGGTAGAACTAGAAGACCGCAAGAAAATGAGATGGAACAGTGGGCCAAATTAAAAGGAGCAATTATGAAGGCAAAAAGTCTATATGTGAGAAAAAACAAAAGTAAAAACTAAGAAGCCGATCTGGTTCTCATAGGGTCCTGAAGAGAAACACTCTGGATCCCTAAAGGCTAGAGGATAGAATTAAAGAAAAAAAAAAAGGTGCATGGGGTAACTTGCTGGTGTGGCAGTTGCTACACTTAACAGTATTAAGGCTTAATGCAACTCCATTATTGCTCTCCGCTTCCATGGCAGGGGTTAGGGAAAATGGAATTCAAAACAGAGGACCCTGAATTTTATGTCTGGGGAAACTGATAAGCATGAGGGTAACCTGAACAGTGCAGCAGATACTGGCAAACTTGCTGGGTAGACTGGGTGGATCATTGAGTCTGTTTCTGCAGTCATTTCTATGGTTCTATGCTCCACAGATTTTACTTTTATCATTCTGTAGAGACTAATGAAAAGCTTTATATAGTTTGATAATAGAAGTACAGAACCATCTTAGGTTTTAAGGGGCCCGAGTGTGAGTTGGGGTATGCAACCCAAAATTTGAAGCACTCTTCTGGTTTGTTGGATTGACTGCACAGCAGGTTATCTCCACTTCCAACCTTTGCAAAGGTCAATGGATACAATTAGAAGTAGAGGCATGTTGCAGGGATGCAGATTTTTCAGTTTGGTTGATAAAATTTGCAGTTCACTTTAATGCCAGGTACAGAGGGAAGTTTTGTGAAACATGAGCTGTGCGTGCAAGACCTGGGAATCCAGAAGGTCAGGAAGAGCAGCTGGCTGACTATTCTCCATTCCTCATCCCCCCCATCCATCTCAGATGAATACCAGCCTTATTACTATGCAAAACAACGGCTGCTGGCACCACAGTTCTATCCTGCTGGCGAATATCAAAATTCATATCATATGGAGAAGGGATCTGTGAGGCCCTTGAAGCTAAAAAAAAAAAAAAAAAAAGTGTATGAGAAATGTTCAGCCAAAAAAAAATTTAACTTTACCTCCAAATTATGGTGGCAAGAATGCAGCAAAACCCCAAAACGCAGGGAGCACATGTGCACCAATAAATGAAGCTCTAATTCATTCCTCTGAATGAGCATTGAACACAGAGTTTCTTCTGACATGGGTCCTTCCCCCCCCTCCCCCCAAAGATGGGGCTGCACCTTTGAGATATTTAAGTACTCATAAAATCCACAGATTACAAGTTAGCACGTTAAAAGTCATCATTTCCTTCCAGCACCTCACCAAGAGAGATGTCTCCTAGTTATACTCAGAAAATAAATGGTGCCACGTTTTACTTAACAGATGTTTCAGCCACAATTAACATGTGCTAATTGAAGAATGCCTCAGACGGCTCCTATAAAATGAAATCTTAAGAACTGCACATAGGACAGTTGTCATGGGTATGGCACAGCTAAGCTTCAGGAAGGCTCTTCCAGCTTCCAATGCAACATCAGGGTTATCTAAGGTGAGAAGTGACTTTTCGAAGGATATAATGAACTGCTCATTAAATTTTGTTATCATAACATTGTCAGGCTTTCCTGATAAGATCTGAACAATCACTTCTTACCATAGTCCTGCCTTTTCCTTTGTTGGTGGCACACATGCATGCATCTGTTAAGAGGAAATTGCAAGGCTGTAGGGGAGAATTAAAACCTGACCTTGTAGTACCTTCCTAGATCATTTATAAGGCCTGTCACCACCTCTGATTTTTCACATTGCTCCTCTTCTCATTTGAAGCCCAAACAGACTAAGTAGTTAAACCCTGCATTAGGACTCGCCAAGCAAACATTTATTGGCTCAGTGACCACTGAACATGCATTTTTCGTAGCTCATATTACTAAGTCTATATGTAAATACAAAGGGCCATTTACAGAGCACTCTATACAAATGCACCAGGCTTATACGATCAAACAAAGCATGATTCTGTACAATAGAAATTTCCTTTACAAAAAAAAAAAAGTGTAGTAGTGGCAGTTTGACCTCCAGATCGGAAACTCATGCAGTTACAGGCCAAAAACAGAACCATCTAAAGTCAGCTTTTTCCTGCCATCCTCCTTTACAAAAACCCAGAAAAAAAAAATTAAAAATAGATTTGTCAAGTTAGTAAAAGATGTGCTATAAATCTGAGAGCTACTGTAGCGTGTAATAAATAGATTTCCCAAGTTTGAGTATTTCCCATAGAAATTAATTAGTTCTTTTTCACAGACTATGTGCTTAGGGGAAAGAAGTGAAAAATAATGTTCAGAAACCTTATGCTGTTACCCAGCCAGAAAACAGAGGGGAAAACAGTCTAGAATCATTTATTAAAAAAAAAAAATGAAACAAAAAACAGATCTGTTCATAAAATCTGCAGATATGGTCAAGTTAATGGCTCAGGGACAGTTATATGGACTGCCATGAGACCACCAGAGTTTGATTCCTACGTTTGGGTCTAACAAGAGCAAGGGCAAAAGAGGCAGTATTCACAGCCCTGAGGGAAGAAACTCCAATCATACCCACAAGTGTGATTGAGATGTGGGTATACCAGGTTCTAAAGGGAGTTGAGGTGTGTGGTCCCCAACCAAGGACTGTTGTATTGATGACTGGGTTATAGAAAGGAGGGTAAGAAAAAGCCACCACTTATCCCTTGGAATGGGCAGCAAGAAATGATCTACTTTTATGTATTCAGCAGATCCCAGATGAGCTACACTGTCAAAAGACAGGATACTGGGCTCAATGGATCCTTGGTGCGACTGCATAGCACTTTTTTTTTTAAAATAAGGATATAAGAGGGGGAATAAGGCTTATGGTGCCTTTAGCTAGAATCCTAAACCAGAAAAGCAAAAAAATAAAAAAAAGTCATAGAAACAGAAATGTAGAAAGTGATGGCATAAAAGGACCAAACCAGAAACAGGGTCCTTGTTGGTTGCCATCAGAGTCCAATTCCCTGTTACCTCTTGCCGTTGAAGCAGACAGCAATGTTGTCGTTGATCCAAAGTCCAAGCATGTTGGTTAAGGGTAGTAACCGCCACACCAGCAAGTTACCCCCATGCTTATTTGTTTTATCAGACCATAAAATCCAGTGTCCTTGTTGGCTGCTGTCTGAATCTAATTCCCCTTTTCCCCCTGCTGTAAAAGCAGAACACAATAATGGAGTTACAACAGCATGAAGGCTTATTGGTTAAGGGTAGTAACCACCATACCAGCAAGTTACCCCCATTCACTCTTTTCTTCATTTTCATCCTCTGCCTTTAGGGGTCCACAGTGGTTCTCTCATGACCCTTTGAAATCTTTCACAGTTTGTCTTCACCAACTCCTCTGGAAGGGCATTCCAGGCATCCACCACCCTTCTCCATGAAGAAATGACAAGATATATTATATATATGAGAGAGAGAGATAGGAGATATAGGAGTAGAGGAGATAGAGTAGAGAGAGAGAGAGAGGAGAGAGAGGAGAGAGAGGAGAGATATAGAGATATATATATATATATATATATATATATATATATATATATATATTTTAACTTTATTTGCATTTTAGATTATATAGACAGCAATAGCATGTCCCAGAAACAGGATATGGTACATAAGGTTACAATGAAACTAACAATATTGAACCAGTCAACTGAACCATTAACCAAAATACGCTGAAAAAAGGGGGAGAATCACTATAATAAAGAGTGATACATTAATTACCTATGACTTTTTGATTTAAGGGGATAGATTACAAATTTAATCTTCAGCTACTGCTTGGTTGGCAGCACCAGGAAATGAAAATCAGGGATTTAACTAGTTTCTAATAAGTATCCAAAATAATAACTAGTTAGTTATCGATTCAACCATTTGCTATCAAGAATCTCTTAATTACAATTACTGTTAAATTTTATTTTATTGAATGCAAACCAATTTCACTTAAAACTTTTAACATGTGTTTATTAAAGGAGGAAAGACCTCAGTACTGGCAGAGAATCTGATTGCCTCAAACTTTTTTGGCCAGTTATTTCAAATCACTGGTCTTTTTACCTCCTGTTGTTTTTTTATATTTTTTTAAAAAATTCCTTACTAGATTATTTCTTCAATTCTTTACTGGATTGATGTATCTTTTTTGTGATTCCCATTAAAGGTGATGATACTCTTTTAGAATTAAATAGCTGTGATTTCAAAAGGTATTGGATTTGATGTGGTATTTCAACCATAACAGCAAACAATCTTCAGCCAATTAGCTCTATAGCCCTATTTCTACTGATGCTCAGAACAGAAACATTTTTTAAACATTTAGAGCCCAGTTACAAGAACTAAGAAGGCTTTATACGCTCTATTATATGAAACTTATCCCGACATCTTTAAAACAGCAGAGGCACTTATCTCCCAACTTGTTCCATGTTGTTCATTTTTCTTTGGCAAGAATTGAAGACAATTTAATAAGGAATTTAAGAAAATATAAAAAAAACAGGAGGTAAAAAGACCGGTGATTTGAAATAACTGGCCAAAAAAGTTTGAGGCAATCAGATTCTCTGCCAGTACTGAGGTCTTTCCTCCTTTAATAAATACATGTTAAAAGTTTTAAGTGAAATTGGTTTGCATTCAATAAAATAAAATTTAACAGTAATTGTAATTAAGAGATTCTTGACAGCAAATGGTTGAATCAATAACTGGCATCACCAGGAGGTCAATAGGAATCTAAGAAGCTTCAAGAAATCCAGTAAGATCAGTACCCATATTCATAGGCACATTGGGCTCCCCTGTTACCATTTCACTTGTTTTGGACACAAAGTAGATATTAGAAATGAGTGGCTTAGTTTCAGTCGAGAAATGAAGAATGTCCATCATGTATTTTTTAAACTGATCTTGCAAGGAAACAAGTTTTAGAGGGGAAATTTAATATCCTGAGATTTAAATATCTCTGGGAGTTTTCCAAGCTTTCCATCTTTTTGGATGTAATTGACTCACTTTGTATCTGCTTTACTTGAACTTCTTGTATTTTAGTTACCTTTAACTCAATTTCTTTAATTTTATTATCATGCATATCCAAAACAGGTTTTATTTCTTGATCTTTGTGTTGTAGATTGGTTACAACTAAAGTCAATGTTGAAATTGCCTTCTCCAAAGTAACTAGGGCATTCCACACCGTCTCTAATGTTATTTCTTGTGGTTTTATTAATTTAGGACGGAGGTCTGAGCTTACCTCCCTGCTCTGGCAAACTACTGAAATTCTTTGAATTTCGTTCACCAGTTCCTCTCCCCCTTCGATGGTAGTTGCAGCGGCATTTTTACTTGTTGGGCTCTGCCTCTCCATGGCGATCTTCTCCTCCTCCTCACACTGCTCCTTTTGAGCTCTGACGCGGGCCGGCAAACAAATGGCCTTTGACCCAGAAGCAGCCACCGCTGCCTGTTCCCCCACTGGCCCCGTGCTTGAGCTGTAAGTAGGGGGAGAGGAAGTCTCGGGCGCCCCAGGGCTAAGAGATGTTAATATATCCAAGGGTGGCATGGTGTGCTCCCCACCTGTCGCCTCCGTGGACCTCTTCTCTGGGGTTGATGCAGCAAAGAAGCCCTCTTGTTGGTTGGGAAGGGGACGGTAAGACTGTCGCAGCGGTCTCCAGCCTAACTTTTCCCTTCCTCTTAGGATGAGGAATATTGGTTTCAGAGGAAAAAAACGAACTCTCTCGAGGAGCTGCTCCTGCTGCGTCCGCTCCTTAAGAAGCCATCTTGGATCTGGCCCTGAGAACATATTTTGTGTTTGGCTTCCTCTGGAGACCAAGATCCTTGGGTCTGCAGATTGACCATGTGGGATCCCCAGCTGAGGTTGGAAGCATTGGTGGTGAGAGTTATTTGAGGGTCTGGAGCCTGGAAGGGCAAGCCCTGGATGAGATTGACCTAATTTCTCCACCAGGTGAGAGACTGACTGAGTGAGTCTGTTACGTGGACAATGGTCGACAGGGGCTGAATGGATTGAGTCCATTGTGACCTTAGAGTCCACTGCATAACTCTTGGCCAAGCGGGCCCATTGGGGTGACCTGAATTGAGGACGCCATGTGTCCCAGGAGGATGAGAAAGTGGTGTGCAGTCGTGGAGTGCTGAGACTGCAGCTGGTGTGCAAGAGACACGAGAGTGAGAGCTCACTGTCGAGGCAGAAAAGCCTTTGCCTGCAAGGTGTTCAAGTCTGCCCCAATGAACGATAAGGTTTGAGATGGGACTAAGTAGGATTTGTCATAGTTGACAAGAAATCAGAGTGAAATTAGAGTGTGTAAAGTAAGATGTAGGGACGACAGAGCAGCTTGCTGAGTGGGAGCCCTGATTAACCAATCGTCTAGATAGGGGTAGATGTGAACACCTTGAGTCCTGAGGAAGGCTGCACCTACGACGAGGCATTTTGTGAAGACTCGTGGTGCAGACGCGAGGCAGAATGGGAGCACTCTGTACTGGATAATGCTTGGGGCCTACTAGAAACCTCAAGTATTTGCGATGAGAGAATTATTGCGATATGAGTGTATGTGTCCTGGAGGTCTAGAGAGCAGAGCCAGTCTCCTCTTTGTAGAAGAGGAAGAAGAGAGCCCAAGGTTACCATTTTGAACTTCTCACTGGAGGTACTTGTTGAGGGCACATAGATCCAGAATTGGACGAATGCCTCCCGATTTTTTGGGGGATTAGAAAGTACCGGGAATAGGGTATTGGTTCTATTGTCTTTGACTGGAGAAGGAGGGAGACCTTCTGTTCCTGAAGGATGGAGTGATCGATGTTCTCTATGTCGGTAGAGGCGGAGAGTCCAGTGGAATGAAGAGAAAGTTCAGATGATAACCTTGAGCAATTATCGCTAGGACCCACTGGTCTGAGGTTATTGAGTGCCACAATCAACCTCCCACTGGTATGTGAGGCAATGGAAGCTGGCTGCTACTCTCTATGCAGGAGTCAAAAACTGGAAGCAGGGCCCAGCTGAGGAGCCGCTTGCGGTTTTTGTTTTCGTGTGTGACGAGACTGGGCTTTTTGAAACTGTCTCGTAGAATGGGTTCTAGTTGGTGGGGGGTAGGACTTCTTTGGGCGGAAGAATGACTTCTTAGAGTCCTTTCGGAAGGGCTGTTTTGAAGAGTACTCAGAAGGCATCAGAGAGAGCTGCCTTAGGGTCTCATGATGGTCCTTGAGTTCTGGCACCATTCGTTGAATCTGCTCGCCAAACAGATTATCTCCTACCCAAGGCAGGTCAGATAATCTGTCTTGTACTTCAGGGTGAAGGTCGGAAGACTTGAGCCAGGCCCATCGTGTTGCCGAGATAGCAGCTGCAGATACCCTGGTAGCAGTGTCAAAGATATCGTAAGATGATCTGATCTCATGCTTGCCTGCCTCAAAACCCTTGTTTACTAGGGTTTGGAGTTGCTCTTGAAATTGCTGAGGCAGGGAGTCTGTCAAGCTTTGTATCTGCTTAAATAAGACCCTATTATATTGGGTCATATAGAGTTGATAAGAGCAATTCTGGAGATGAGCATTGATCCTTGGAAGACACAGCGACCAATGGCATCTAGAAATTTCTGTTCCTCGCCTGAGGGAAAGAAGTGTGAGGTTTTGATCTCCTTGCACTTTTCTGGGCAGATTAGACAACCACAGATTGGTGATCAATAGAGGTTTGCGAAAGCCTGGAGCAGACTGAACGAGATAGATGGTGTCAGCTTTCCTGTGGACTGGAGCAACAGAGCCAGGATATTCCCAGTTCTTTTTGAGGAGATCCAGAAGAACTTGGTGGATAGGGATGGAGGTTATTTCCTTGGGAGCATCCAGGAATTGTAACAGCTCCATCATTTGATGCCTGTCATCTTGTTCAGTCTGCAATTGGAAGGGAACCAATTCAGACATCGCCTTCACAAAATTTATAAAGGAAAGGTCCTCTGGAGGAGAATGTTTTCTTTCAGTAGGTGAAGGCAAGTTGGTGTCTGGTGTAGAATAATCAGTCCAGGTGTCATAGGCATCAGCACCTGCTCCTCTAGGGACTAGAGGAGGACGGGGCAGTGGAATCCCTGAAGGTCCTGGTCGAGGCTCCGAAGGAATAACTGGAGGCACCGATGAGGGCATTGAAGGCACCTATGCAGGCAATAGAGGGCATCGATGGATGGCTTGGTGGTGCCGATGGACATGTCGGCACAGATAGGTAGATCGGTGGTGACTGACGTGACTGATGTATCTGCATTGATGAACTCCCGATGGAGGGATGCGGAACGGTGTTTCTCCTCCCGATGACAAAGCAAGCGGGGAGGGCACCAGAGCCATTGGTGACCGGGGTCCATCGGTGGAAAAGCGGCCATCAGTGCTTCCATCCTCGAGAGCAGCGGTGCCAATGCTGCTGGAATTGGTTCAGTGGTAGGTTCCGCAATTGGTACCGGTGTCTGAGGAACCTGGAGGTGATGCATCGCCTTGTCGATGGCCTCCTGAACCATCTGGTCCAGTTCTTCTCGGAGATCTGGAGCAAGCAGCCCCAGAACAGAAGGAGGCAGAGGCATAGCTGGAGGGACCACCGTTAAAGGCGGAGTCGTGGCTCCCAATACCCTGTCAGGTGAGAGGGTTGCCTCGGTGACCCGGTCGCTGAAAAGGTCGGTGCCTTTTCTGGACGGGGCTTCTTCGACGGTGGGGAGGTCAATGATTTCGCTCCCAATGGTCTGAGACTTTCGATGCCGGTGGCCATGTTTAACTCTACGATCCCCTCGGTCCTGAGGGGGAGTAGAGGGTGTCAAAGGCCGAGAAGTCTATGCCGGAGGGTCACCGGCCGGAGGTCGATGCTGGCGAAGTTGACGGTTCTGACGTCTATGCAATTGACAGCGGTCGGGGTTTGAGCACGGAAGGGAAGTTACATCTTCTCCATTCTAGCCTTGTGACCTTTTGGTGTCATAAGGGCACATTTGGTGCAGGTTAGGACATTGTGCTCACATTTATTTAAAAACTTTTCAATACCGTCGCTAAGTTATGTACCATCACAACGGTTTACAAATAGGCACAAAATAAGGTATGTATAGGTAGGTTATTGTACAATCTAACAAGTGCCAATTGAGTACGGTACAAACTCATTAATAAAATCATAGATTGAGTAGTGATGATTTAGTCCAGGTGTGTTATTGAGTTATCTTTTATTTTGGTCTACTTCATAACTTATCATGCATTTTTAATATTGTAATGTTTATTCTCACCTGCACTTTTCTGTATTTGCGTTCTCTCTCTCTCCCTCTCTATCCCCCTGTTCCTTTAGGAAAGGCTTGCTTAAAGAGCCATGTCTAAGGTTTTCTTAAAAGATTTGATATCACTCTAATCTAATTTCAGTGGGCATTGTGTTCCATAGATTTGGTCCTGCAAGTGATAAGGCCCTTTCTCTTACTTGGGTTAGTTTTGCTGATTTAACTGAGGGAACTCCGAGATACATTACACAGACTTTGTGAGGGTCTATGATGGACATAGTGCGATTACAGTCCGGGCACCGGCAGAACCCAGACGCCATGGCCATGAAAAAATTGAGCTGCGGTATGGTCAACAGCCAGTAGGCCGCGAGGGCCAAACTAGACTGTAATTGACGGAAAACGGGTAAAAACGTACCAGAGTACCGCGGCTTGAAAGAGTTGGAGGGACCCCTGTAGGGTAAATTAAATTTTAGTAATTCCGTGAAGAAAATTCCTGTCAGGAATCTCTGCAGAGCTCCTTAACTGCGTGGCTACTGCTGCACGGAAAAAAGAAGATTGAAGTCTCTCTCAATGGAATAGGAGTGCGCCTTTTTTTTATAAGAAAGGCAACAGATAAACTAGCATTGACTGCCTTTGCTCCATTTCCTGGAGACTGCCATGCTACATCACATTTGAAATTCTAAGTTTATACTGGATCAGGCCATCTTTAAAAGATGAATATAAGCACTTTCCCTTCAATGTTTTGCCTTTATTTTACAAAGGAAAAAAAATTCTCATTTTTCAGTCAGACCAGTGCCTACAAACACATCCATTGCAAAAGCTTTAAACAAAACCAATTTGTTTTCTGAATTCCATTTTCCAATGTGTATTAAAAGTGTCAAACAGCCATTCTGACTGGCTTCTAAGAAGCAGACTGCCAAATATACTCATTTCAAATTACAAAATCGGTTTGGATTTCATGCCACACATTTTTACCAATACTAAAATCTAATACCAGTCATATTTCATGTGTTTATGGAAACCATGGCTGCACTAATAGGTTTTTATAACCTAGAAATAAGATGTATGCTAGTTTTACAAATTTTCCACACAACTATTGTCTTTCTAGCGTACTCTAGAATATACACTGTTAAAGAATGCACTATAAAGTTTGCAAAAGAAAAACTGAGAACAAGGACTCTTGCATACCTCATTCATAAGGTAATTTAATTCTTTCATCCTGACACATGGGACAGAAAAGTGCTTTTCACAAGTATGCCACTATAGCCAAAATCAGAATTACAAAATGAGATTAACAGTAATAAAGTATGTTGTGGAACATCCAAACCTGCAAATAAATTCTTAAGCCAAAAGTTCTAAAATAGTACTGCAACTAGCTCCCCACCAGCCTAACTTACTTGCCCTTTTCCTACCACATCGGTCCCAAGTGTACCCAGAATCTGTTAAGTACTAGCTACCATCTCAGGCTGCATCTTCCTCAGATTCTTAAAGGCTAACATCCAGCTGCTCTTCCATTCATTTACATCAAGCTTTCAAACAAGTCACCCAGCCACTAAAATCAGCAAGGCTACTGTCCAAAACATCCACTCCAATGCTCACTGAAGTCATGGTCACTCCATGAAGATAGAAGCCCAGTGCAGCCCTACCACATTTAGGGTTATAGGAATAGTGTGGTTTAAATACTTATGAACTTAAGAGGAGCAGGAATACATGTCAAGCACCATATATTCCCTTCCCCCCGGCGGGCCTGATCGCCGACCGGACAGACTCAGAAGCAGCCCCACGGCGCTAAGACCCGCCCACCAGCCCGATCCAGCCAATCAGACAGCAGCAGAGGGAGGTTTAAAAATCATCTCACTCCGGCGTCTCGCGCCGAAGGAGGGCGACAAAGCCCCGAGGAAGCCCCGAGCCATATCCACAGAAAAACCGAAGGCTGTTGCGCTCCTTTCGGCGCAGCCCCGAGGGAGCCCCAAATCTACCCTAGGGTCTTCGGTTCCTCCCCAGCTGGCTATCTATTTCAACGCCATCAGCACAACAGCATCTCCAACAACTGTACGAAGCCTCAGATCTCAATCACAACACAGCCACATTAACCCTCAATCTCTATTCTACTGCTATAGAACCTATCAATCCACATCTAGATAGCTCCGAAGTTCCTTACTCTACTCCTGCGCTAATCACACCAGCGTTACCAGAGAGTCTGTGGAATAGCCTGAGTTATCAGCAGATCCTACAGAGAAACTTATTAATTGATCCTACAAAAGAAAAAGGTGTATCTGCATTCACCCAGCTTTTCTTCTAACTGCTTTCAACTTGCATTCATCCAGCTGTTCTCTAACTTACAGCATTCTCTACCTCCAGTCTCTCCAACTAACCTCATGCATACCTATAATATCCCAATCATTCAATACCGAAGGAGAAACTCCATAATTATCTCCACCCACAACATACAAAAAAGAATTATTCCAATCATGACCTCACCTTTGAACCAACTACTAGGCCTCACACTTTTCAGTAACCCTCTTCAACGCTCAATCCTTAACTAAAAAAAAAAAAACACACATCCTCAACGACTACCTCCAGGATACAAATCCAGATATCTGTGCAATTACAGAAACCTGGCTAAAAAATACGGACATTGCTCTAATCAATCAACTTCCTATTCATAGATATGACATCTTCACCTTCCACAGACACAAAAAAAGAGGAGGTGGCCTTCTCTTAGCCACCAAAAAAGAACTCAAACTATCCACTCATACCATCAAGTCTGACTCCAAATTAGAATTGGGACTAGTCAAATCAAAACAACTACAAATTCTACTAGTCTACGCTCCTCCCGGAGTTTTAGAAACGGACCCTTCATCTCTCATAGAATCCATAGTGAAACATATCAATTTAGACCTCCCATCTATGATCTTAGGCGACTTCAATCTTCACACTGATGTTATACCTCGCTCCTCAAACTGCGAAGCGCTCCTCACCTCCCTCAGTGCTATGGGATTCACGCAGATCATTAATAGCCCTACGCATAAAGCAGGACACACTCTGGACTTAATTTTCATCAATTCTAATTTCTCCTGCACTTCAATTCCATCTTGCACACCAATCCCCTGGTCAGACCATTTCTTGATAGAATCCTCCTTTTCCATAAATAAACAGACTCACACTTCTCATCTCCTTTCTACTATTCAATTCAGAAAACCTTGCTCATCGGAAATACTTAGTGATCAGCTGTCTAAGGAACTCACGAATCTAAACCTTTCGAATCCTGACTCAGCCCTAACTTCCTGGCACAAGATCACTGAAACAGTTGCTAACAAATGGTGTCCAGTCTAAAACAATCAATCCTACAAAAAAAGGTAATCAACCCTGGTTTACCCCTAAACTAAAACAGATGAAACAGGAGCTACGCCACAGAGAAAATATTTGGCGAAAAACACCCAACTCAACTACCTTGTCTAAATACAAAGGCTTTCTACATCATTATAGGACCTCTATTCTACTAACAAAAAGAGAATTCTACGCCAACAAAATTCATCATTTTCAATACGATGCCCAAGCCCTATTTGCATACGTCACTCAAATCACAAAATCAACTCCTCCACCCATCCCAGACGAACAAGCTCTAAGGCTAATGAACTTGCTTTATTCTTTCAACAAAAGATCCTGAATACGCTCGCCCTTCTTCCACCAAATACTCTACCTCTTACCTCAGACAAGAATCCTCAATCAAGCAAGGGAGCCAAACTTGAAAGCTTCGAATCAATTTCTGTTAAAGAGATTGAATCCCTTCTAAAAAGACAAAAACCTTCTAGCCATCCTGCAGATAATATTCCTTCAAATCTCCTGCTTCTCATTCCAAATACGATCGCAAAACCTTTAACAAGTATCATAAATTGCTTTTTAACCCAAGGAAGTTACCCTGACAGCCTAAAAACTGCGTCACTCAAACCCCTTCTCAAGAAACACAATCTAGACCCTAATGTACCTACCAATTTCAGACCCATCTCTAATTTGCCATTTTTAGCCAAAATAACAGAAAAGCTGGTAAACACCCAGCTTTCAGAATACCTGGAAGATCAAAATATCCTACACCCCTCACAATATGGCTTCCGCAAAGCACGCAGCACGGAAACCCTCCTTATCTCACTTACAGATCATATTATAATGGGTCTTGACAAAGGCTACTCCTTTTTATTAATCCTGTTAGACATCTCCGCGGCGTTTGACACCGTCAACCACTCCATTCTTCTGGATCGCCTAACAGACATTGGTATCTCAGGATCTGCCCATAGTTGGTTCAAATCTTTCCTCTACAATAGATCCTTCAGAGTTAAAATCAACAACAAAGAATCGCCATTAACAAAATCCAATTTAGGAGTTCCACAAGGATCTTCCCTTTCCCCAACCCTTTTTAATATTTACCTCCTACCCCTTTGCCAATTGCTATCTGACCTTAATTTAATTCATTATCTGTATGCAGACGATGTACAGATTCTTATTCCTATTACAGAATCTATTTCAAAAGCAATTTCCCACTGGAATAACTGCCTTATATCTATCACTAACCTCCTCAACAGATTAAATCTGGTCTTTAACTCTTCAAAGACGGAGCTCCTCCTCATCTCAGCAAATGAAGAAAATATTCCCATACCATTCCCTCACAACATATTCATCACTCATAAGCAGGTGAGAGATCTAGGAGTAATTCTCGATAATAGACTAAACCTTAAGAAAATGGTTAATACTACATCCAAAGACTGTTTTTACAGACTCCAGGTTCTGAAACGACTCAAGCCACTTCTTTTTTTCAAAGATTTCAGAACAGTACTCCAGGCGTTGTTATTCTCCAAGATTGACTATTGCAGTGCCCTCCTCCTTGGCCTACCCAAATCGACCATTAAACCGCTTCAGATGATTCAAAATGCTGCAGCGAGATTACTGACCAACACCAGCCGCGGAAATCACATCTCACCCATCCTCAGAAACCTACATTGGCTACCGGTAAATTTCAGAATCCTTTACAAAGCAATTACCCTAATACATAAATCCATCATAAGAACATAAGAACATAAGAAAATGCCATACTGGGTCAGACCAAGGGTCCATCAAGCCCAGCATCCTGTTTCCAACAGTGGCCAATCCAGGCCATAAGAACCTGGCAAGTACCCAAAAACTAAGTCTATTCCATGTAACCATTGCTAATGGCAGTGGCTATTCTCTAAGTGAACTTAATAGCAGGTAATGGACTTCTCCTCCAAGAACTTATCCAATCCTTTTTTAAACACAGCTATACTAACTGCACGAACCACATTCTCTGGCAACAAATTCCAGAGTTTAATTGTGCGTTGAGTAAAAAAGAACTTTCTCCGATTAGTTTTAAATGTGCCCCATGCTAACTTCATGGAGTGTCCCCTAGTCCTTCTACTATCCGAAAGAGTAAATAACCGATTCACATCTACCCGTTCTAGACCTCTCATGATTTTAAACACCTCTATCATATCCCCCCTCAGTCGTCTCTTCTCCAAGCTGAAAAGTCCTAACCTCTTTAGTCTTTCCTCATAGGGGAGTTGTTCCATTCCCCTTATCATTTTGGTAGCCCTTCTCTGTACCTTCTCCATCGCAATTATATCTTTTTTGAGATGCGGCGACCAGAATTGTACACAGTATTCAAGGTGCGGTCTCACCATGGAGTGATACAGAGGCATTATGACATTTTCCGTTTTATTCATCATTCCTTTTCTAATAATTCCCAACATTCTGTTTGCTTTTTTGACTGCCGCAGCACACTGAACCGACGATTTCAATGTGTTATCCACTATGACACCTAGATCTATTTCTTGGGTTGTAGCACCTAATATGGAACCCAACATCGTGTAATTATAGCATGGGTTATTTTTCCCTATATGCATCACCTTGCACTTATCCACATTAAATTTCATCTGCCATTTGGATGCCCAATTTTCCAGTCTCACAAGGTCTTCCTGCAATTTATCACAATCTGCTTGTGATTTAACTACTCTGCACAATTTTGTGTCATCTGCAAATTTGATTATCTCACTCGTCGTATTTCTTTCCAGATCATTTATAAATATATTGAACAGTAAGGGTCCCAACACAGAACCCTGAGGTACTCCACTGTCCACTCCCTTCCACTGAGAAAATTGCCCATTTAATCCTACTCTCTGTTTCCTGTCTTTTAGCCAGTTTGCAATCCACGAAAGGGACATCGCCACCTATCCCATGACTTTTTACTTTTCCTAGAAGCCTCTCATGAGGAACTTTGTCAAACGCCTTCTGAAAATCCAAGTATACTATATCTACCGGTTCACCTTTATCCACATGTTTATTAACTCCTTCAAAAAAGTGAAGCAGATTTGTGAGGCAAGACTTGCCCTGGGTAAAGCCATGCTGACTTTGTTCCATTAAACCATGTCTTTCTATATGTTCTGTGATTTTGATGTTTATAACACTTTCCACTATTTTTCCTGGCACTGAAGTCAGGCTAACCGGTCTGTAGTTTCCCGGATCGCCCCTGGAGCCCTTTTTAAATATTGGGGTTACATTTGCTATCCTCCAGTCTTCAGGTACAATGGATGATTTTAATGATAAGTTACAAATTTTTACTAATAGGTCTGAAATTTCATTTTTTAGTTCCTTCAGAACTCTGGGGTGTATACCATCCGGTCCAGGTGATTTACTACTCTTCAGTTTGTCAATCAGGCCTACCACATCTTCTAGGTTCACCGTGATTTGATTCAGTCTACCACATCTTCTAGGTTCACCGTGATTTGATTCAGTCCATCTGAATCATTACCCATGAAAACCTTCTCCATTACGGGTACCTCCCCAACATCCTCTTCAGTAAACACCGAAGCAAAGAAATCATTTAATCTTTCCGCGATGGCCTTATCTTCTCTAAGTGCCCCTTTAACCCCTCGATCATCTAACGGTCCAACTGACTCCCTCACAGGCTTTCTGCTTCGGATATATTTTAAAAAGTTTTTACTGTGAGTTTTTGCCTCTACAGCCAACTTCTTTTCAAATTCTCTCTTAGCCTGTCTTATCAATGTCTTACATTTAACTTGCCAATGTTTATGCTTTATCCTATTTTCTTCTGTTGGATCCTTCTTCCAATTTTTGAATGAAGATCTTTTGGCTAAAATAGCTTCTTTCACCTCCCCTTTTAACCATGCCGGTAATCGTTTTGCCTTCTTTCCACCATCCATCACCAACCATCCATCACCAACTCCATCTCAGCCTTGAAATACACCAACCATCCATCACCAACTCCATCTCAGCCTTGAAATACCCTTCAAACTTCATTCCTCCAATAGGCCAATTAGAGATAATCATAAAGGTACTTTGAATTACCCCCCAACTAAAGCCTCACGCCTTTCCTCGACCAAAGACCGAGCTTTTTCAATAGCAGGTCCATCTATTTGGAACATTCCTTCAAGCCTCCGACTAGAACCCTGTCTCACTATGTTCAGAAAAAAAACTTAAGACGTGGCTATTCCACCAAGCCTTCGATGATCCTCCAGACAACCCTTAGTCTTCTTTTTCCTCACTTGGACGTAGAAGATTAAAGTCCTACATCCATTCAAACGAAGAACTCTGGCACTTTCTGAATAAAGCATCTTTTGCATTAATCCAAATTCCTTTTGGTCTATGCTTCTTTAATTATTTTTTGGCCTTTAACTTCCTTCCAGCTCTTAAGCTTCCCAAGTTTTTTACTCCTTGTTAAATGTAACTATCTTATTCTCTTTTCTTGTTAATTACTTTTATTTATTGCTTCTGTTATACCCTTGTTTTATGTAAACCGATCCGATATGGTTTATTTACTATGAAGGTCGGTATAAAAAAGTGTTAAATAAATAAATATGGTATTAAACAGGTTGTAGTTACTAATCAAAACTCACAAGCAGTAGTTTGGTCCTGGTGCTTTTGAAATCATATCATACTATCACTCATCATAAAGTCCTTATGAGCATTTGTTTTTCTTGCAAATACAATGTCTCTTATCAGTGTTTTTTGGCCCAAGTAATAAGATTGATTATCGATACAACCACCACCATCTCCTATTTTGTAAACCCAGTTTCTAAGTCACTAAGTGCATAGTCACAATGTTAATACCATTTATATTGTTACTAAGTTATTCTGTATAGTTACATAATGATGTAAATACTGTTTATGTTGTCAATAAGTTACTCTGTAAGAAATAAGAAGCCTATGTCTTATTTGATCTATGTTTCACTGTAAACCGATGTGATATCTGGAATCGAATGTCTGTATACAAAAAATAAAGATCTGAGTGTGATACCAGACAGCTCTATAGAACCTGGACCTGCACCAGAGAGCCTGACAATGATCAGTGCCAAAATGTCACATATACTTGCTTCAGGGGCATCAGGTCAAAAGCTATAATCAATGAAGGCATATTAGGTTTTATATGATTATCGGGAAAAAAAAAGTTAATACTCCACTGATTACAGCAAATTTATCAGATTGGCTCCTGAAGCAAATGCATGTCTTGCTAGATCACTGCCAATGTTGGACTGTATCTGGCCCCTAAAAAAAACAAAACAAAAAACCCACACACCACACCCCTGTAAGAGATAGGTGAACAAACAATGCACTTTTGTAAAGAAATGTAAAGGCTCATCACAAGCCAAGGAAGGAAAAAGAAAAAGTAGTTTCAGAAATAAAACACCCAAGTCTAATACTGCACCATAGAAGGGTCTAGATATAAGAAAAGCAGGAAGTAGCAGACCAGCTTCATCCACAATTTGACGGCAAGATGTCAAATGTTCCTAAGTAGTTACAGAATTACTTACGAGTACAAGCTGAAGGCGATATCAAGGGGGTAAGAAGGGAATGTATTGACAATCTTACCCTGAAGTAATATTCTTAAAAGGTTCAAGGTCAAAAAGAATGTACTGAACTTCAACATGGCCATTTTACAAGGATACCTTTAGAGGAATTGCACCCCCAGGTTAAAAGGCTCTTAAGCACTATGATAGACAGATTGAGAGAGAAAATATATATATATATATTCTATGTTGAACTACCTTAGAGATAAGATATCAGAACAAATAAAACCTAACATGCTCTCAGGTCCAGAAAGATTTTCCCTTATGAGGAATGAACTGTTTAAGGTGTAATCCATGAAATGACAGACAGATCATGGAAAAGGAAAAGCTTCCATTTCTGAAGAGGTCTGCAAAATCTAACAAAAAAAAAAAGTATATGGACAAGCACCCAAAAGGATTTAGTTTGGGTAGCTTCTTGGGACTTTTCTTCCAAGAGACCAAATTTATATCAATGTCATTTTTGAATGTTATACATGCATAAAAACAAAAGGAAAATTGGTACTTACCTGCTAATTTTCATTCTTATAATACTACAGATCAGTCCAGACAAATGGGTTTTATTCATCCCTACCAGCAGATGGAGGTAGAGAACAAAACGTAGGGCACTGCCACATATACGAGTGCACCACCTACAGTCCCTCAGTATTACTCGATACCCAAGCCAAGAAAACCACCCTTTATTAAAGGACAAATAAGGTTCCCAAATTGATACCCTTGACCAACTGGAACAACCAATGAAAACAAAAATTAATTAAAAAACGTAGCCAAATGGCAATTCTGCTTTGCAACAAATACAGCAGTCTTTTGGCACAGATTCTCAGGATGGGCTTCTGGACTCATCTGTGGTATTACAGGAATGAAAATTAGCAGGTAAGTACCAATTTTCCTTTCCTGAACATACTCAGATCAGTTCAGACAAATGGGATGTACCAAAGCCTTCCTACACTGGGCGGGAACCCGAAAGACCCACTCTAAGAACACTCTTCCTAAACGGGACCTCCTCCGGAGCTCGCACATCCAAAACTGTAATACCTGGTGAAAGTGTGTAATGAGGACCACACTGCGGCCCTACAGATCTCCTGAGTAGACACTAGCTGACACTCAGCCCAAGAAGCCACCCAAGCTCTAGTCAAGTGTGCCCTCAGACCCTCCAGAACCGCTCTCCCTTTGGAGACATAAGCCACGGAGATAGTTTTTTAACCAGCGGGACAACGAGGATTTAGACGCCTTCTCCCCCTCCTTCCTTGCTCCCCCGAACAGGATGAATAAATGATCAGAGCGATAGAAAGCATTAGTGACCTTTAAGTACAGCAACACCACATCCAACAAATGGAGCTCTCGACCTATCAAGGAATCCCGAGCCCAATCCGGAAATCCAGGCAATTCCACGTTTGATTCACACAAAAGGCCAAAACCACCTTGGGGAGAAAATAAGGCACAGTCAAGGATATCTTGACAGACGAAATCTGGAGAAATGGATCATGGCAAGACAGCGCTTGCAACTCCGAAATCTGCCTAGCCGAACATATAGCCACCAAAAAGACAGTCTTTCAGGGTAAGTGTCTTCACCAATGTGCGACCGAAAGGCTCCACGCAAAGGACCTTCAACACCAGGTTGAGGTTCCACTCCGGACAAGTGCTACGCAAGGTGGACAGAGGTGCTTGACCCCCCCCTGTAGAACACACACCAAATCCGGATGGGAAGCCAACACCTTCTCCCGTACCTTCCCCCTCTGAGACAACCTAAGGCTGTAACCTGGACCCGAAGGGAACTATAGGCCAACCCCTTAGATAAGCCCTCCTACAAAAAGGACAAAATATGGGACACTGATGCCTGAAGAGGGTCCAATCCCTGTTGCCCACACCAGGTCTCCAACACTCTCCAGACCCTGGAATAAGCCAAAGAGGAAGGACGCTGTGCTTGTAGAGTGGCAATCACTGAATCAGAATATCTTTTCACATGCAATCGCCTCCTCTCAAAAGCCAGGCCGCGAGACAGAAGTGATCCTCCTGATCTTAATATATGGGACCCTGAAACAGTAGGTTCGGTAAGTGCGACAGACGCAGAGGCCCATCCACCAGACAGCCAAAGCAGATCCACAAACCAAGGACGGCAAGGCCACTCCGGCGCCACCACCACGACCGAACCTGGATGACATTCTGTCTGAGAACCCTTTCTATGAGCGGCCACAGAGGGAAGACTGAGGTAATCTGCCTGAACGTTGTCGACTCCTGTGTGCGAGGCGGCGATCCCCTCAAGTTGGCATTCTGCCCATTCTAACAGCTGCGCCTCCTGCGCCACTGTGGGGCTCTTGGTACCTCCTTGGCAGTTGATGTAAGCCACCGTGGTTGAGTTGTCCGAGAAAACTCGAATCATCCGACTGCGGACCAAGGGTAGAAACTCCAGAGCTCTGCAAACCGCCCTAGTCTCCAGGCGATTGATGGACCATGCTTGCTCCGTCGACGACCAGAGTCCCTGCGCAGATTTCCCAGACAAACTGTCCCCCATCCCTGAAGGCTGGCATCTGTGGTGACCACCACCCAATCCAGGACTTTGAGGGGCAACCCCTTTCCCAGATTGCTTCGCGACATCCACCAGCCCAGACTGGACCTGGCCGACTCAGACAGGGGCAGAAAGTACTGCTTCGACTGAGGATTCAACTGGGACAGCAATGATCTCTGCAGAGGTGAGCAAACTCCCAAGGCACCAGTTCCAAAGTGGATGCCATCGAACCCAGGACCTGTAAATAATCCCAAACCTTTGGCATCAGCAGACGAGCTATCTGCTCCTGAATCTTATTCATCCTTTCATCTGTGAGACACTCTGCCCCACTGGGTGTCGAAACGGGCTCCCAAGTACTTGAGGGAACGAGAGGGTGTCAGTTAACTCTTCTGCACATTAATGATTCAGCCCAGGGACTCCAGGAGTGACTTAACTCTATCCACCAACCACACACCCTCTGCCAGGGATTGTGCCCGGATCAGCCAGTCGTCCAAGTAAGGATGCACCAAGAATCCCTCCTGCTGCAGAGCCGCTACCACCACCACTTTTGTGAAGGTGCACGGGGTGGTGGCCAGAACGAAAGGAAGTGCCTAAAATTGGTATTGCTGTCCCAGCACCATGAATCTGAGGAGCTTCTGATGCTCCCGACGAATTGGGATATGACAATAAGCCTCGGTGAGATCCAAAGACGCCAAAAACTGCTTTCCTCACCACCGCAGTTACGGTTCTCAACGTCTCCATCCGAAACCATGGCACCTTCAAACTCTGGTTGACCTTTCAGGTCCAGGATAGGACGGAAAGTGCCCTCCTTTTCTGGCACCATGAAAAAAATGGAATATCTTCCTTGTCCTTGCTCAGACACTGGTACCAGGACCACAGCCTCCAGGAACAACAAGCGATGAAGTGTTTCCAGGACAGCTGCCTGCTTGCTTCGGGAAAGACAACGCGACTCCAGAAAGGATTGGCTGAGATGACGAGAAAATTCTAAGGTGTAACCTTCTCTCACCACGCTCAACACCCACTGGTTGGATGTTATCTTTGTCCACTCCTTGTAGAAACTGGCCAACCTGCCCCCAATTACCAGTGATGAAGAGTGGACCTGCCGGATCTCATTGGGAGGACTTACTACCACCCGCTCCCTGGGTGGATCTGCCTCTTGTCCTGCCACTCCCACAAAAGGACTGCTGTCTATGCGCAGCTGGCGTCCCTGAGGATCTTGCCGGCCAAAGACTCTGGGAATCCCGAAACAGGACGCGCAGAGAAAGACTTCTGAACCGACTTTCAATCCTCCGGCAGTCTATTTCCTTTCGTCTCCCCAAGAGACTTCAGATGATCCAGATCTTCTCCAAACAATAGTTTTCCCTGAAAAGGCAAAATTACAGAGCTGAGATTTGGATTGACAGATCAGCCGACCAATTTCGGAGCCACAAATGACACCTGGCTGCCACCAGTGACACCATACCATGGGCTGTGGTTCTTACCAGGTCATACAAGGCATCAGCTCCATATGCCACTCCCGCCTCCAGACAAGCTGCCTGGTTGGAGACAGGGCCCCAGAGGGCGCCTGTTCCCTCGGCTTCTGGATACAACACAAACAGGCCTGTTGCACGAGACTTGCACAGACAGCCGCTCGCAGGCCGAAACACAAGACCTCAAAAGCTCTCTTGAGATGCACCTCCAGCTTCCAATCCTGAACATCCTTCAGCACCGAAGCTTCAGCCACCAGGATGGTAGTCTTCTTAGTAACTGCTGAAACCACTGCATCCACTTTCGGAACCTTAACATCTAATGCTCTTGCATCAGTGGATACAGCTTGGACATGGCCCTGCCGACTCACAGTCACGAGTCGGGGGACTCACTCCTGGTCAATCAACTTCTGACCTTTTTTGGAATCGGGAAGGCACTAGGCGGCCATCCAACACCAGATTAACTCCCTCAGCATCAGAGTCCTCCAGCGTGAGCTTAACCCCCAACTCACACCTGGGGGATAAGCAGACTAAGCTCCTTTCTCCGAAAGAGAATGACCCACTCTCGGATCACAGCTCCCAGATCCTGTCTAGAACCTGCCGGGTCCATAGGTTGGTCTCCTAGCTGATTGTCCTCTCGATCGGTCTCCGAAGACATGTCTTCCGCCTCTGAGACTCATCTGAATTGTCAGAGGCAGACTCAGAACTTGCCTGGAGGCCGTCGTGGGGCAGGATATGCGGACCTGCAGGCTCCTTAGACTGCACCTTCTTCCTCCTTGCAGAGTCTGCCAGGCCTACCTGCACCCCGGACTGCCCAGCCTGCTTAGCCAGGAAGGCCTCATGAAGCAACAGGACAAATTTGGGTGAACCCCTGCCCCCCCCCCCCGGGGCTACTGGGGCCCAAACCACCCTGGTCTTCCGGACATGGCTGGACAATGGGAGAAAGAATAGGTGTAAGGCCCCTCCAGCCCCTCTGGGCGGGGCCCCCCTATCTGGTTCCGTGGCCATAGTTACTCCCTCTAACGAGCCCAGCGGCGCTGATGCGGTCTTTGAGTGCTTATGGGGCTTCAAAAACCTCTCTGAAGCCCCCTCTCCCCCCCTCCTGCACACCAGGTACAAAGGAGATCGTTGATAAGGGCCATCAGACCCCCCCCCCCCCCCCCCACAGGCTCGGCAAACCTGCTCGAGCTGCTTGTCTGCCATCCAACCTCTTTTTTTTTGTTTTGTTTTTAATTAAAAAAAAAAAAAGTTGAAAGTAATGCCGCGGAGTACCGTGTGGCAAAGCGATCTGTCCCCCGAGGGGGAGGGGCGCACCACGCAGCCGCAATAGAAAATGGCAGCAGGTGCCCTGACAGCAAGAAATATTTCCCGCCGGCGTGCACAGAGGGCCGCTGATGCGCCAAAAAGCGCAAGAATCGAAACGGCAGAGAAAATTAAACTGGAGATACCTGCCCGCAGCCGGAGTCCCCCTCCGATGGGTCCCTCTCTCCTCCCGAGCACCACCAGGCCTGCTCCCGATGACCTAGAGCCCTGCCTGACTGGCAGCCCTGCTTAAAAACTCGAGCTGCAGAAGTCTTTTTTTTTTTTACACAAGTTAAAGCCTTAAAGGCTCACACACCCCAAATAGGAAGGTGAACAAAAAACAAGGGTACTTCCCTGAAATCTCCTGGGCCGGTGGAGAGGCTTCAGGTTGCCCTGAGGGAGCCAGACCACTGGCTGTCCAGGGTCCCAGGCTGAACTGGCCAGGGGTATCCAAACCCCCATTCACCCAGCTCCAAACCAGTCAGGACTGCAAGGTTAGCACCTCTACCATCTGCTGGAGGTAGAGAAATACTGAGGGACTGCAGGTGGCACTCTTGTACATGTGATAGTGCCCAAAGTTTTGTTCTCTACCTCCATTTGCTGGTAAGGATGAATAAAACCCATTTGTCTGGACTGATCTGGATATGTTCAGGAAAATTAAAGTGCATTAAAATTATGGGCACAACTTCTGAAAATGGAATTGAATGCATATCCTTATTATCCAGGATGTCCATTAAATCATTATCTAGCTTTCCCTCGAAGTAGATAAACTTTTGCCACAGAGGTACAACTTCACCTGGGATGTGCTAACACCTCCATTAAATACTGCCACAGGTTGATAGGGTGAGTATGTTAAGAAGGTTAAATAAAAATACACCATAGAGAATCTAAGAATCCGTTCCATAACAAAAACAATACGATACACCCATTATGCATTTAGGGAACTTCAGTTGCTCCTTACTTGGTACTGGTGCTCAAGTTCTCACCCAGCAACCCCTGAAGCAGCTTCAGGAAATCATGAAACAAGGATGCCACATAAAAGGCAGTTCATTAACGGAGAACTTGGAGGGAGAGGAAACCCTGCTCTGTATTAAGAGTCCATGTCAAACAGGACAAGACTGACATAGCCAGGATCAGTGTCTTGAGACTACTCTAAGACTTAAAGAACAGAGCTTCACACCCAAGGTGCTCTTGCTCTAGTGACATCAGGTTACACAGTTATATATTACAGGTAAGTTAGTGATCTGGATTCCAAAAAGACTTTAAAAACTTATCTTCTATTGAAGCAGCAAGTGAGTCCAAGGTACAAGCAACACAGCAGCATAAATGTGCAACAAGTAGGAGACAGAAGGACTACCACAGTGATTGCACTTTCTTGCAGTACCAGTAATGAGCAATATATAAGATGAGAGAGTCTCCTAAACATACAATTACCAAATTTAAGTTTCAGCCCAAAAGATAAACAATTTATATATTTTTTACTGTAAAATTTGGATCCTTGTGCCAACTTTTCTGGCTGGTACATAGGTACTATAGTAGATAATTATACACTCGAACAAAAAAGTTTAAAGGACTTAAGAAAAATATTTCAGTCAACAATTAAAGCTATGGAATTTGTTGTAGAGGGAACAGCCAAGGTTAATAGTATAACTGTTTAAAATCTTGTCCAAACCAGATTTTAGAGTACAGGAAGGCTCTGGGGATGCATCTTGTGTGTCTGGGAGTAGATCTCCATTAGATCTGTCAAGTGCTTCCAGGTGACCTGGATTAGACAATGTTGGAGAGCAGAGACAGGATGCAGCAACCATTGCTTTGACCCAGCATGGCCTCTTATACTCCTGAACACAATTTTCAAATGCATTTACCTCTAAGCACATACTCAGATGAAATACTCATGTATTCTATTATTTAATCAAATAATTAAATTACATGTAATTAAACAAAATAAATAAATAAATTCTTCATTATTTAATATCAAATTTAATTCCTAATAATTACGTATGATAAATTACCTGCCGAACTCACTGAATTGTGTTAACCTTGTTTTGTCTCGCTACTTAATTGTCTTTGTTGATGACTATTTTCAGTACTCTCCAGTTATATTAGCTTGAAATCTGTCCTGTCTTCCTAAGCCCTTGTTTTTTGCTCCCTGTTTAATGTAACTATCTTCTAAACAGTTGTTAAATGGTTTTCCCTTGTTTCATTGTAAACCGGTACGATAAGACTTGGTCTTGAGCATCGGTATATTAAAAGAACTTAAAAAAAATTTCTACCAGTATCCTCCTCCCCAACTTGAGGGCTGTGGGTAGCAAAAGTGCATTTATTTGCTTGAAAGTGCACCCCTCCCACATCCCAATGCCTTACAACCTTGTCTCAACTCCACTCCCTACCACCACCACCACTATCTACAATGCTCTCTGCAATCTCTTCAGTTGGCAGGACCTGAGGAATCCAACCAACCCTGCTGTTTGGATTTTTTGTGCATAATCCATGCATGCACAGAGAATGCAGTCACAGGAATTTTAGGCACAAATTATCCACATGCATGGATGAAAAATGATAGTCAGGAGCAAAGGTGCTTCTACCACACTTTATGGTAAAAACATACCTAAGTGCTAAATCAAACAATTTCACTTTCAGTTGTGCAATTTCTCTGTGTAAGAGATCCAATTGGATATTTATCTGGCTAAATAGCCAGTTAAGTGGTGGGTGGGATGGATATGTTCCAGGGAGACAGACTTATTCTGATAAGTGGCAATATTCAGCCTTATCTGGCTTAAATTAATTAGCTAGATAAGTTAGACCTGCTATTGAGTAGGTCTAAAATTAGCTGAATAAACTATTTTGGCTAACTCAGTTATCCAAGTATACTGAGGTACAGCTGCAGCACTAAATATCCAAGTTAAGATGTGTCTAGTGACTAAATATAGACCTTCAAGTTATGGGCAAATCAAAATTGGCAAGTTAGAGACAAAATGATTAATATAGCAATATGGAAATGATGGCAGATAAAGACCAAATGGGCCATCTAGTCTGCCCAGCGATTGCTTATGGTAGTAACTGCAGCTCCATGCAGGTTACCCCATCCCTTTCTTTAGGCTTTTATGGATCTGCAGTGTTCGTCCCATCCCTTTGAAATTCACCACCTCTTCTGGGAGGGCATTCCAGGCATCCATCTCTTAGTCTGAAGAAATATTTGCCAATATTGGTGCACAGTCTTCCCCCCATGAGTTTCATATTGTTACTCCTAATTCTATTGTTTTCTTTCCAGCAGAAGAGGTTTGACTTTTGTGCATCGTTAATACCAGTCAGGTATCTGAAGGTCTATTATATCTCCCCCTGCACCTCCTGTCCTCCAGGTCATACATATTTAGTAGAGATGTGATTTGGCCTTAGTTATTGGCCCACCATGGGAAATTTTGTTCTCCCGTGGTTCGGGCCAATTTTTTTTGGCCACCCTGAAAGTTTAACTACAGGAATTGCCAAAAGTCCCTGGAGGTCCAGTGGGGGTCCCGGGAGCAATCTCCTGCTCTCAGGCTGTTGGCTGCCAGTAATCAAAATGGTGCTGGTGGCCCTTTACCCTTATCTTGTGACAGGGGTTACCGGTGCCATTGGCCGTCCTCTGTCACATGGTAGGAGCAATGGACGGCTGGCGCCATTTTGATTACTGGCAGCCAACGGCCCGAGAGCAGGAGATCACTCCCAGGACCCCCCTAGACCACTGGGACTTTTGGCAAGTCTGGGGGGGGGGGGGGTGGGGGGGGTTTGTAGTTAATTCAATTTGAAGGGTTGGGTTTTTTTGTTTTTGTTTTTTTAAATGTGCCTTCTCTCCCCCCCCCCACAAAAACAATAGGAAAACCACACAAAATTGTGGGTTTTCCTTTTTGTCAGCCCCCCCGAAATGCAATGAAATAGGAAATATCGTCTCTATTCCCTATTTCATTGCAAACTAATGCACATCCCTAATATTTATGTCCTTTAGCCTCTCCTAGATCTTCTGAAACAGATCCCACACAATTCTGGTTGCCTTACTCTGGGGACCATTTCCACTGGAGAAATTACTTACCTGATAATTTTGTTTGCCTTATTATAGACAAATGGCTCAGGACCAGTGGGTCTATTCTCTCCTGCTAGCAGACTGACTGAGCAAGCCAACCTCACAGTATACATAACCCTGCAGTGACCCCAGCCTGCCAGTATTCTCTTCAAAAGCAACTGTGGACAGACCAGCCAAAAAAACTTGATTAAAAACTGGTGACTAGAACTGTACTCAACCATAAACACTGAACTCGCGTAATATTCTAGGTACCCCAAGCTAGGGACTGAACACTTACCAGTAATCCCTTGGGACCCAAAGCCCCACAGGACGACTATTGACACACTCGTGGCAGCAGAGGGCAGAAGCTGAGTCCATCGGTCTACACCAAGGAAAATGAAAATCAGGTAAGTAATTTCTCCATTTCCTAACGTATAGAAAGATAGACCCAGGACCAGTGGGATGTACCAAAGCTACTCCCCAACAGGGAGCAAGGTTGCCTGTGGTCCAGTCAACACCACATGTGCAAAGGCTACATCCTCCCGGGCCTGCACATCTGGATGATAAAACCTGGAAAAAAGTGTGTAAGGACGACCATGTCACAACTCGGCAGATATCGATGGGAGACAGATTAACCTCAGTCCATGACATTGCCTAAGCCCTAGTGGAATGAACCCCGAGTAGGCAATGGCTTTCTAGCACCCACATGCACCCACATGCGGCCATGACCATCTCCTTAATCCAACAAGCTATGGTATAGCCCACAAAGCCAGAGCGCCCTGCTTACTTCCACCATGGAGAACAAACAGGCGATCCGTCTTTCGAAAGGACTCAGACCTCAGATACAAGACGCTTAACATCCAAGGAGTGCAAAAGGTGAAACTCTTCCGCATCCCTGACTTTATCCAGAAACAGAAAGGAGATAGACTGATTCAAATGAAAGTCTGAGACTCCCTTGGACAAGAAGGATGGAACAGTATGCAGCTGTAATGTCCCCAGAGTCACCTGAAGGAATGGCTCCCGGCAAGACAATGCCTGCAGCTCAGAAACCCAATGTGCAGAACATGTAGCCACCAGGAACATAGCCCTTCCTTACAGTTAACTTTGAAGACTATGCAGTGATCAGAATGTAAGGCCTGCCAAAAAGTCCAGCACCAAATTAAGACTCCACAATGGAACCAGTAGCCTTAAAGGAGGCCTAAGGTGCTTCACTCCCTTAAAAACAAAAAGAAAAACACACCACAAAGGCCACATCAGGGTAAGAAACATATGCACCAGGCCTCTGAAACAGGCAAGAGCTGCAGCCTGTTCCTTCAAGGAATTAAAGGGTCAAGCCTTTATTCAATCCATCCTGCAAACAAAAAAAAAAACCCCAACAAAACTAGAATGAGAGGGATCTTAACTGAATGAGGAAGAACACCCTGCTCCTCACACCAGGCCTAAAAAACTCTCCAAATCCACACATAAGCCAAGGAAGTGGAGAACTTGTGAGTGCGGCGTAAAGTGGCAATCACTGCAGAGGAATAACCACACTAACAGGCAAACCCTCTCAAGGACCAAACCGTAAGACAGAATCAAGTCTGATCATGAAGAACTGGTCCCTGCTGAAGCAGATCCATGTGCAGTGAAAGACGAAGGGGAGCCTCCAGCAGGAGTCATCGCAAATCCACATACCACAGATGCCTGGGCTAGTATGGCGCCACCAAGAGTACTAGCCCCCTGTGGCCTTCAGTCTTGCAAATTATCCTGCCCAGCAAGGGACACAGAGAAAAAAAAAAAAAAAGACTAAAGACATGGATATTCATGCAAGCATTCCCGGACTCCAACTGATTTAGCTCATCCACGCCACTCCTTATCTCCGCCCACACTATAATCAATTATCTCCACTATCGTTTTTACATGTTTGAATTATAATCTGTCCTTTCTCTTCCTCCCCGCCAAGTTTTAATTACCCTGTTATATGTAACTGCATTTTCCGCACCACTGTTTTAGTTTATGTTTCACGATGCACCCTTGTTTTATGTGAACCAGCATGATGTGACTGCGATCTCGAATGCCGGTATATAAAAAACCTGAAATAAATAAATAAATAAATGTGTCTTCTGGCCAAACCTGTATAACAGCATCTATTCCTAGGGATCATGGATCTCTCCTGAGACTACAGAAGAAAGGAACCTGCGCATTTCAAGAAGTCGCCAGCAGGTCTAGGAACAGATGGCCCTAATGAGCCACAATCAGCTGACAACACCCACTCTCATGGATCTAGACACTCTGCTGAGTGAGGATATGTGAGGATATGGGTGACATCACAGGATGGAGCCCAATCACAGAAAACGTCTGTCAAAGTTTCCAGAATTTTAACTGGCCCCTACTGGGCATGCCCAGCATGGCACTAACCCTGCAGCCAGCAGGTGTCCCCCTTCAGTCTTATTTGAAAGCTACAGGCAGTGCTGAAAAATAAAACAAAACGTTACGAACCCAACACCACGGGGCGGCAGGCAGGTTTTGTGAGGACTAACATCCTGCTGTCCTGTGAGAACACCTGTTACAGGTAAGCAACATTTGCTTTCACAGGACAAGCAGGATGGTAGTCCTCACATATGGGTGAGTACAGAGCTGAGGATGTCCAAACATGCACCAAATGTACCAAACAGCGTGCAAAAGGCACAACAAATGGGGTTGAATTTGGTAGAGAGCATCCTGAACCCCACCGGGCAGGCGGAAGGGTGTAGGTACGTCACGTTGGAAATAAGTTACACAGGACAGACTGGCCGAAGATGGAATCTTGTCTTCTGGCTTTGTCCAAGCAATAGTGGGCTGCAAAGGTGTGGAGAGAACTCCAGGTGGCAGCCCTGCAAATGTCAGGAAGCGGCACCGATCGTAGGTGTGCTACAGAAGTCGCCATGGCCCTCAACAGTGTGCACTTTGACATGGTCTTGAAAAGGAATGCCTGCTTGCTGATAGCAAAGAGATATGCAGTCCACCAACCAGGAGGAGAGAGTCTGCTTACCCACAGGTTGCCCTAATTTGTTGGGATGGAAAGAGACGAACAACTGAGTGCTCTTCCTATGGGCAACTGTACGGTCTAGGTAGAATGCTAGAGCCTGTTCCCCTGGATTGGAATGGGGCCTGGGAAAGAAGGTAGGCAGTATGATGGATTGATTAATGTGAAATTCTGAAACTACCTTAGGTAAAAACTTGGGGTGAGGGCGGAGTACCGCCCAATCTTGCAGGAGCTTAGTGTAAGGCGGATAGGTAACTAGAGCCTGTAACTCACTAACCCTGCGAGCTGAAGTGATAGCCAAAAGGAAAATCACTTTCCATGTGAGATATTTTAAGTCACAGGAGTGAAGAGGCTCGAATGGTGGTTTCATGAGCCGACCAAGAACCAGATTGAGGTCCCAAGAAGGGGCTGGAGAACGTAAAGGTGGCTTGATATGGAGCAAGCCCTTTAAAAAGCGTGTTACGAGGGGTTGTACTGATATAGGAACATCCAAAACCTTTATGGAAGGCAGCTACCGCACTGACATGCATTCTGATTGAAGAGGTCTTTAAACCTGACTGACAAATGCCAGAGATAGTCCAAAAACCTAGGGATTGGACAGGAAAAGGGATCAAGGGACTGCGAAGTGCACCATGATGTGTACCTTTTCCATTTATAGGAATAAGATTTTCTTGTGGAAGGCTTCCGTGAAGCAATCAGGACATGAGAAACCAAATCTGAAAGGTTAAGTGGTTGAAGGATTAACCTTTCAACATCCATGCAGTCAGAGACCAGGCTTGAAGATTGGGATAGCATAGGAATCCGTTGTTTTGAGTGATCAGATGCGGGTCTGTTCCCAAGGGAATGTGCCTGCGGATGGAGAGATCCTGAAGTATTGGAAACCACACTTGGCATGGCCAGTGAGGTGCTATCAGGATCATGGTTCCCTTGTCCTGATGTAACTTCATGAGAGTCTTCGAGAGAAGAGGAAGTGGAGGAAATGCATAGAGCAGACCGGTTGCCCACGAGAGGGAGAATGCATCTCTGGGCAGAGAGCGCTCGCTCCGAATGAGGGAGCAGAAGTTGACGACTTTGTGGTTCTGAGGGGACACAAAGAGGTCTGTCTGGGGATAACCCCATTGTTGGAAGATGAAGTCCGCTATCGAGGGGTTGAGAGACCACTTGTGCGGTTGGAAGACACGACTCAGTTTGTCTGCCAAGACATTGTCCACTCCCGGCAAAGTAGGTGGCCCTGAGGTACATCGAGTGGGAGAGCGCTTGAGACCAAATCTGTGCAGCTTCTTGACACAGAAGGAAGGAGCCTGTGCCTCCCTGCTTGTTGATGTACCACATGGCCACCTGGTTGTCAGTCTGAATCAGGATGACTTGATTTGACAGGCGTTCCTGAAAAGCCCTGAGAGCATATCGCATTGCTCGAAGTTCTAGGAAGTTTATGTGATGTTTGGCTTCCTCTGGAGACCAAGACCCTTGTGTCTGTAGATTGTCCACATGGGCTCCCCACCCGAGGTTGGAAGAGTCTGTGGCGAGAATGAGTTGAGGATCTGGCACTTGAAAGGGCAGACCCTGGAGGAGATTGTTGTGATTTTTCCACCAGGCGAGAGACAGACTGAGTGAGTCTGTGATGTGGACAATGGTGGACAGAGGCTGAGCAGCTTGAATCCATTGTGACCTCAGAGTCCAATGCATGAGCCTCATGGTCAGGCGGGCCATAGGTGTGACATGGACTGAGGATGCCATGTGTCCTAAAAGGACGAGGAATTGGCGAGCTGTTGCTGTATGCTGAGACTGCAATTGGTGAGCGAGAGACACGAGGGTTAGCGCTCGTTGAGGTAGAAAGACTTTTGCCTGCAAAGGTGTCCAAGTCTGCCCCAATGAACGACAAGGTTTGAGATGGGACTAAATAGGATTTTTCGTAGTTGACTAGAAATCCTAGAGAAATTAGAGTGTAGGGTCAAATCGAGGGACGACTGAGCGGCTTGCTGGGTTGGAGCCCTGATTAACCAGTCGTCGAGATGGGGTAGACGTGAACACTTTCTTTCCTGAGAAAAGCTGCGACAACCACGAGACATTTGGTAAAGACTCGTGGTGCAGATGCTAGGCCAAACGGAAGCACACTGTATTGATAATGCTTTGGGCCTACTAAAAACCTGAGGTACTTGCGATGAGCTGGAGTTATCACAATGTGTGTGTATGTGTCCTGAAGGTCCAGAGAGCAGAGCCAGTCTCCTCTTTGCAGAAGAGGTAGAAGCGAACCCAAAGTTACCATCTTGAACTTCTCACTGAAGGTACTTGAGAGCATGTAGGTCTAGAATTGGACGAAGTCCCCGGATTTTTTGGGGATCAAAAAGTACCAGGAATAGAACCCTACGCCTTGCTGAGAGAGTGGGACGGGTTCTATTGCTGTTGACTGGAGAAGGGAAACCTCCTGTTCCAGAAGGACAGAATGGTCAGATACTCTCCATGCTTGCAGAGATGGTGAGTCTGGTGGAAGAGCAAGAAAGTTTAGGTGGTAACCCTGAGCAATGATTGCTAGCACCCATTGGTTGGTTGTGATTGATTGCCACATGCCGTGAAAGTGGCACAATCGACCTCCCACTGGTATGCTTGGCAGAGGAATCAGGCTGCTGCTCTAAGTGAAAGCCAAAAACCTGAAGCAGGCCCCGGCAGGGGAGCTGCTTGCGGCTTTTGCTTTCGGGCCTGGCGAGGCTGAGGTTTTTGGGAAGGCCTCATAGTTCGGGACCTTGCTGGTGGAGGATAGTACTTCCTTGGCAGAAGAATGACTTCTTAGAGTCCTTCCTAAAGGGCTGTCTTGAGGGGAAGTCGGAAGGTATCGATGAGTGTCGTGAGTGCTGATGATAGTGTGACGAGTCTGTATGACTTCTCCGTGAAGACTGTGATTTTCTACATTTTATTGTAAACTGTCGAATTCTCTCTTGAAGAAAGGGAAGTACCTGAACGAGGCGAGGTTATTGATGGAGAGGCTGAAGACCTGTGTGAGGGTCCACGTCTTCGTTTCAACTCATTTTGTAATACATGAGATGGGTGCTCATGTGTCTTATGCGCGGATCTAGACTTATGCGCAAGAGTGACTGGCGCCGAGTGCATAGATATGGTTGGCGGGCGCACAGGTGGTGTCTGCGCCATGTGCATAGATTTTCCTTTGGTTGTGCGCACGGACTGCTTTATCCTCTTGCGTGCCGATGTCTTCTGCTCCCTGCGTGCAGAAATCTTCTGTGCCGTGTGCACAAGTGTCTTCGGCGCCATGCGCATAGAAATGTTGTGCGCCGATAACACTTCGGCACCTGAAGAAGTATGTGCCGACACTTTTGTATGCGCATAAGGCGCTGAATTTTTGGCGCCTAGATTTTTGGTGCCAATGTGTCCTGCGCCGGTGATTTTGGCTCTTTGGATTTTTGAAAATCTGATGGCCCTTGTCTGCTTGCCACCTCCTTACCTCCAAGATTGGAGGACGGAGGATCCACGATGATGCCCTCTTTTTTGAGGGAGCTGATAAAATCGCAGGGCCAGGCAATGAATGAGCCTCCAATGGCTCCGATGAGGCAAAAAGTTCCTGAAGTCTGTTTGCTTCAGTGCCCTGGGTGACATCCTTGAGCAAAATTCACAATCTTCCTGATTGTGACTTGGTCCTAGGCATCAGTAACATCGGTCATGGCCATCCATGACAGACATTATCTTGCCGCAATTACAGGGCTTAAACCCCCAATTTGGACATGTTTTGTTTTATTAATGCTGAGGAGAATAGCTCTGCGTGCGATCCTGCGCGCGGAAAGAATAGACAGAGGAGATTCCGTTACTTTCCTGCGTGGGAACACGCGCAGCCGCAGAGAGCAAAGCTCTGATCTCTGCTTTGACAAGCTCTGCCTCCCGGGCCTGATTGACAGATCCCATGACAGCATGGCTAATTCAGCCCTGCTAGCGACGGGAAAATAAAGTTTGCAGAATTTTCAGTTTTTGTGTGCAGAATTCCCCCGGGAGTATACTTGCCATTCCTTGTCCAAATGGCCTTGAATGAGAGAATGTGCCCCAAGTTGGTATGCACAGCATCAGTTTCACATGTAACACTAAGGCACGGCAAGAAAAATTAAAACAAGCTCTCTGGGACAAGTACCTTTGGTTGCACTGTGCAGACATTTGGGTCCTGTTCATCTGTAGGTGCCACTCCAAGTGTTTGCACGTTAAGCTAGGTGTAGGTGACTGCCAGAGGGAGAGGAAGCTGATTTTATTTGCCATTCCTTGCCAAAATGGCCTTGGATGCAAGAATTCTCTACAAAAGGCACTTACAGCTAGTTGATCTCTACTGTTCAGTTGTAGGTGCCTGCCCCAAGAGTTTACACTGGAAATTAGACTTCTGTGTTTGAGGTACAGTAAACTAATTTCTGGTGGCCAAAGTTATTCTATTGCTATGCCCAGTATAGTACAAGCAGCTTGATACTACTATACTGGGCACAGCAATAGTGTAACATGGCCACCAGAAATGTGAGTTAAGCTTTACTCCTGCTCAGACTGAGTTAAATTTCCAGCATTAAGATAATGTGTTTTAAGCTGTCTGCCCTTTAATGCACCTCCCTGCACTGCTGAGGAATAGCTAATGCTTTCTTTTATATGGAATGTGTATGCACCCGTGCTAATTTTAACACTGGATTTTATTCCTAGTTTAGTGTGCTTTTAGAGGTTAAAAACTGTTTTAACATACATTTTTCTGCAGTACGTTAAATCTGGTATTTAACTAAGTTAAAATCCTTTGCAGTTAGCACACCTTATTTCATTGGCCCCCAGAAAGTCAAGAGTAAACTAAATTTGCAAAACAGCACTGATTTCATAGATGGGATTGTTGCTGTTTGCAAAGGAAATACTGCAAATATTACAGCAGACCCTAAAGCCCCAATTTACCTCCTATTAGGAAACCAGAATAAATCAGGCTGCTATAGATCCCTACACAAGCTACAAACTAGCAGAATCTCTCACCTCTATCCCACAGGCACAACAGAAACCCTCAAATACAGAAGTATAAAAAACAAGCAGAAAAACTGAACTGGAAACCACAAGCTAGGCTCTTGTATGCAGTGCAACAGTGAGTAGAAAACTATTACCATTCCTCAAAATACAAATCTAGAAATAGTAAAAAGTGATACCAATTTAAAGAATGTTTCAAAACAGCCAAAGATAATACCAATTAAAAAAAAAAAAAAAAAGTTAAGTTTCCCCAAACACCAACATTTCAAAACAGCATATAAATATCCAATTAAAAAAAAATGCCTATTTATACCTGGAATTGTGCCAACACACAAGCACTCAGAGAGGGATCTGCAGATACCACCTCAGAAAACTCGACTGAGGGAGAGACTGTAAGGTATCAAAGGAGAGCAGGGCTAATCATTACCTTAGTCATTTTATTTTATTTTTTTTAAGTATAAAAAAGCAAGACAAACTAACCCATTACAAAACCATTTGAGGTTACATTATAGTTACAAACTTCTTCATAACTTCCCAAAGTGCTGTAAAGAAAGAAGGGACAGAACAAAAAATGGTAAATTTCGCAGTAAAATATTTGAAAGACAGATGGGAGACCTAAAATCCCAGAAGACTAAAACCAGGAGAAAAGCAATATATTAGCTATAAAGCAGACAAACCCACATCCTTCATAGTCTTCTTAAAGCTAACTATCTTAGGGAAAAAGTTTCATAGAAGCTGTGCTAGAGAAGTTTGAGGTATGGTCTTATCGGAAAATATCTACATCTATGATTGTCCAGAGCCTGCTGTCTTTGAGAAACACCAGAGGTTGACATTGGTAGAACTGTTGATATTTACATAAGAGCCAATTTTTGAAAACTGGGAATGCTAAATGCACACAATTGCCCCTTCCTGGACATAGTGAAAGAGTTTGCTCAAGCATCTATAGAGCTGGCACCTATGTCACTGGTGTTTGAAATTGAGAAAACATGCCAATTCCCAACAGTACTAAAAAGCTGGTTGTTTGTTATATATGCAGCTAGATTCACCATTGCTTCTCTGGAAGTTAACATTTTTTAAACTACTTTGACTGAAACCCTCGAGGGAAACTAGGAACCATTTTTATGGGGTATAAATATTGGGCCAAAGGTCTTAACATTCTTGTACAAATCTGGGAATGGGGGGTAATGTCAAGATGTTTAAACCAAAATGTGGCATCACAGCTAATATGAAGATTTTGGTTGTCTTATATGAAATGAAGACATGCATGCAATATTTATTGATTTTCAACATCTGAATTTATTTCCTGTAGTGTCTAGAAATACAAAAACTGAGTTCAGCAAAGCTGTATGAAGTGCGACTCACCCAAAACGTATAGGATGGAAAAGCCATTATAGTGCTTTATCCACCCAATGTGGGTAAGAGTACATTTATAGTTTACCTAGACACAGCAGAGGTGTTACTAAGAACAGAGTATGTACTTACCTGCATAACTTTGCATTTTCAAGAGTATATTGCTACTTTCCCTGAACACAGCTTTAACATGATTTTAAAAAGGTGAACATTGTATAGGACAGTATTTTGCAGACTGACAAAAAAAAAAAACACCAGTGGCTCTGACATTTTTCTGACTCATTTAAGTTCTATAGGGAGCTTGGATTTGAAAGCGATTAGCTCTAATTTTGAAATGCTCTCTAACTTTGGTATCATGGGGAAATCTGTAACTGCTTAAGTTTCATGTTAGTTACCTGTGGAAATAACCAGTTTTTCCAAAGGAAAGCATGCATGTGGTCTTCCCAAGATAATTTTCAAAACTGAAAATATCTATACACATTTACATCTTCAAATATGGGAGGGCACTTTGAGGGAAGGGGGAAACTTATTCAACATTTTTTTTTTTTTTTTTAATACAAAAAGTCTAGTGAAAAGTAAGGTCAAACTACCTCCGACAATTAGCAAGCAGCACTTTTAAAGGGCAAGCAAAGGGCATGACCTTCAATACAATTTACATTTTAATTAAACCTTGGAAGGCTTCATAATGCTGGGACAGACAAATATAGTGTAATAAACTACAAGGCTTAATGTGAAGAAAGAAAACTGTAAAAGCTACCACCAAAGTGATCATGCAACTTGTTCATTTAATTTCATGTACTTTTAACCTGTTGTGATAGAGGCATCTAGGATTTTGTCCTCAAAGTTTTATAAATAGTTTAACTTGGCAGGCAAACAAAATCCCAGTTTCCAATACTGTCTAACTATTTAGCAGTTTGTTATAGATATGGATAAAAAAAAAAGAAAAGACCCAACTACAGATAAGGTTTCAAGACCTACAAGGTTGAGAAAAGAGGTAGCAACAAAAAGATAGCAACAATTGTCTAGATACTGCCAAGCTGTTTAACTTTTTTTTGAAGCAAAAAATCTCAGGCACAAGAGTATGTATCCCACTGAGGTTACCTTACCTGCAATGGACATGTCTATTCAATGAAGTCCAGAGTGAACGCTGCAGACAGCATAGATGCTTAAGGTGCTGGCCTGTTGGGAGCCTCATATTTCTACCGTCCCACCAAGATGTACCATGCATGTAGAGATGCAAATTTGACATCAGGAAGAGAGTGGAAGCAATGAATGACCACCTGAAGCTGTAGGTGACCTAGATGGGAGGCTACATCTTTAACCACCCTCCATAAGTCCTTCTACTATTATGGCCGAAGGTGTAGTTGAAAAGGATGCTAGGAACTTGAGGCAGAGAAGACCAGCCATTACAAGATGTTTTAAAGTTATTGGATGGCTAAACCAAAAGGTCTTGAATCTATGACATGATTCAAATCTCCTCACATCTAATTATTGGCCATGACCAAGACAGCTAACCTCCCTGATTTCTCTAGCTCAACCTTCTTGTCCTGCCTCACCACCATAGTAGTGGATGCACAACTCTGTGCAGGGAGGAGAAAGTGTTGACTAGTGACAAATTATATTCAGTAGATTACTGAATATAATTGGCATTAGGTTACTCATTCACATTGATAATATGTAGGTGAAGAGTAATATGGTTGAGATACATTATATACAATAAAAACACAATAGAAAACAATTTCCCAGGACCATAAAATTAAAACAACCCAAGACTAGAGAAAAAAGTGAAATATTACATTTAATAGTACAATATATCAAGTCTGCATGATTTACCCATCACTATGATAAACATGGTCTTCCTTCCCATGTATTGCAGATGACCTGATCCAAAAAAGTGGAGATCCCAACTAGTGATCTACCAGTTTGGGTTTTTTTTTGGTACCACCACCCAGCAAGCTGCATTTGAAGGTGGGCATCCTATGGAATGATCTGGCCCATATCTAGGGTGCATGCTCATTGCATTGATGTATCCATCCAGTAAATTATAGACTACAGCAGAAGTGGGCAACTCTGGTACTAGAGTGCCGCACAGTTCTAGTTTTCAGGATATCCATAATGAATATGTTCGAAGTGCATGCAAATATGCCTCATGCATATTCTTGTGGATATTTAAAAAAAAAAAAAAAAAAGCCTCGTTTGTAGCACTCCAGGATCAAAATTGCCTACCCCTGGACTAGAGAGTGTTGCAACTTCTAGGATCTGTTGTATTGGTTTAGTTTACCAGTCAAGCACAAAGAACTTCGAAGCAATTATCAGGGAACAACCAGTTTCAGAATAGTCAACTAGTTTATTTTTTTGATAAGTCAGATATATTTGAAAAGAGTCTCGTCTTAGATAATTCAATCAATTGTAATTTATTAAAATTCTTAACTTATTTAAATTCAATAAATTTTTTTTTTAAAGGATTATTAAATTTTTTTTTAAAGGGAAGACCTCAGTATTGGCACAAGATCTGATAAATTCAGAAATTTTCAAAACAATTATTTCAGTCACCAGTCTTGACCCTTTGCTTTTTTTTTTTTTTTTTATTATTCTAAAATGTTCTTCTGGATAGTCATTTGAATTTTGCTTAACGTATATTTTGCGATATGCAATTGTAGAGGAGCAATATCAGATCAATATAATTTTTTGTTTTTGATCCAGCCAAAAGTTTGTATTTCTATTAGGATTATCTTTTCAGAAAAAACTCCTACTTGCAATGTTATGCAATTCAATATGTTAGTCTTATTCCGGACTCCTTGCAATCTGGTAACAACCAGTATTCTGACCAATTAGCCCAATATGTCTTGTTACTTGAAACGGGAAAACAAATATCCCAACTTGAACAGCAGCAAAAGAACTTGTCATCCATGTTCTGTTTTTTTGTTCACACCCTGATGCAGCGTTTGAGCGAAACACTGGCGGCGGTTCAATAGAACTCAGTGGTTATTGAAGGCGCACACTTGTGAACAAAAACCAGAAAATGGACGACAAGTTCTTTTGCTGTTCAAGTTGGGACATTTATTGTTACAGTACGAATGAGGTTTTCCCGTTTCAAGTAACAAGACATATTGGGCTTATTGGTCAGAATACTGGTTGTTACCAGATTGCAAGGAGTCCGGAATAAGACTAACATATTGAATTGCATAACATTGCAAGTAGGAGTTTTTTCTGAAAAGATTTGAAAGAGAAGAAGTTTATTGAATTTAAATAAAAAGTTAAGAATTTTAATAAGTTACAATTGATTGAATTATCGAAGCACAAAGAACTTTACACTGATTAAATTCACTGCAGAGCTAAACCAGAAGGAAAAATTCAAAATTCTCCTCCCACCAGCTTGTTTCACTTAAGCATCTGAGAAGCATCTGAGAAACAAAAAACAAAGACTGCAATTCCAAAGTATGACTGGCAGCTCAGCTGTGAGATAACAGCTTGATTGTCCTCTGATAAGCTGCTCCTCCAGTAGGGTAAGCACAAACCTGCTCCACCTGAGAGGAGTAGTTTAGTTTATCATTTATATACTGTTACATCAGACATACCTTCACAACAGTTTACAAGGTCAAAACACATACAGCATACACAGAGCATGGCCAGCTCCCTCCCTCTCCTCCTGATCAGCTACTGACTACTTCCAGCCGCCAACCCTCCTCAAGAGGGGCCATCTCTCTGGGTGTGTTGGTCTTCCCATCCTACAGTAATTTTTGTCCCATTGAAATGCCAGCTGGCTAAGCTCCTTTGGAAACCCACAAGGGACCCTCTACAGTTCCAAGAGACCATGCTACTACCATCAGCCCCTTGACTGATGCCAGGTGCACCTTCTTCCCCTTACAAGACTTCCCTCACTACTTCCTGCCTGCTACTCTTCTAAAGCTAGTTAGTCTTTAGCACCCTTCAACTCTACTTTTACCACAATGTGTTTCAGCATAACTACCCTACCTGTTGACATGGTCTGGAGCAAGAGGAAGTTCCACATGCCAAAGCCAACCTGCTCCAGATACTTATCACCCTACATCCCAAATAAGTCACCTTCCCACTCTTTGTCTGATCTACTCAATGTGCAATCTGCCAAAGCACACATCTTGACCTAATCAAAGCATTTAGACTCTGCACTTATGTCTCAGACCTGCATAGGAGAAACTCTCACTCTTACTCCTCAACTCTGCCAACCAGATTACCAAGTACATCATATCCCTAGGCCCATGGATCAGGGTAACAGCCATCTTCCATCAATCCCTGGTTATTGAAGTGGTTATAGCCAAACAAGCAGCAAGTCAGATTGCCTTAGTCTACCACAATATCAGACTCATTTCTTTCTCAGACTCTGAACTAGTATGACCTTGCTATCTTAACCCACAAAACTTGTACTAGGAAACTACTATGCACAGGGCACTCCAAAAAAGGTAGTGCCAACAATTTACAAACCATGGAGGATCTAGGTCTCTCTCGGGTCAAGGATCCTACTCACCAGGGTGGTCACTTGACTTGATATTCCACTCTCATAGCATCAATTTAGGCATTAAAAGAAATTTTCCAAATTTCAGATTATAGAGAATTCCCTTAAAATAGCCCAAAATGACTTAAGTTAAAAAAACAAACACACCCGTATTCAGATAATGCTGAATATTGAAATTATCCAGCTAAATTTATTCAGACAAGTTTGACCTGCCCCTATTTCCCCCGTTTGTCAGAAATTTTATCCAGCTAATCATGTAACTGGTTAACTTTGGGCAGTCGGACTGGTGGGAAACTGTCACACTGGGGATTTAAGTTCCAATTAGCCAGACAAACCTTTTTGAATATGGATGTCTAGTTAAAGGTTTTTACTATTTTCCCCAGAATAGACTTTACTGTCTATAGTTTCCTGATCACACCCAAATCCCTTTTTTAAAATTAATTATATTGGCCACTCTCCAACTGCCAGTGTTTTAGATGAAAGGTTTAAAAAAAGTTACTGGTTACAGATTCATGTTTTGAGTTCTCAAAATTCTAGGGGTAAATACCATCTGGTCCTGGTGATTTGTTACTCTTAGTTTGTCCCATTTCACAGTGATTTGTTTGAGCTGCTCAGAATCAAAGAATATTTCTGGTGCAGGTATGTTCAATATCTTCCTCTGTAAAGAGGAAAGCAAAGAATTAATTTAGTTTTATTTCTTTGTCCTCCAAGTAGCTGTTATCTAGATGTTAACAGACTCCCTCAGGTGTTTTACCACAAAAAATACTTAAGTTTCGGTTTTTACTTCTCTGGAAAGCTCTTTTTTTTTCCGAATTCTCTATTTTCATTAAGCTGCGGGTGCTCATGGCTCTTCCTTATTTTCCTCATTTGGGTCTGCTTTCCATTTTTTGGAAAATGCCCTTTTGTCTTTAAATTGCCTCTCACCTCTCCATTAAATCATGCTGGCAGGTTGGCCTTTTATTTTTTAAGGCATAGAATACATTCTGCCTGCGTTTCCAAAATGGTATTTATAAAATTATATCTATGCCTTCTGAAAACAAAACCTTGGCAACTACTCTTTAGTTTATTCCCCAACTAGCTGTACCCGGCCACACGTTGCTGTGGCTCAGTCTGGTTAAATGGAAAAGAAAGAAAAGAGAAAGCGCATGTTTCGAATATGTTTAATTTCACAATGCTTGTGGGTGTACAATATTTTTTGTTGTTCCATTGTCTGTGCAGATAGAGATCTGTCTGGTTTGCGACTCTAGAATAGGCAACATAATTGTCCATGTGACAAGCAATCCGTGTCTAGATGTAAACCGCATAATTCTAGAAATGAAAAAGAATGAAAAAAGAAAAAAACAAAACTATATTCACTAAATGAACGGTATGGTAAACGACAGCTCAATTCCAATGCAATGTCACACGAAATAATTAAATCAAAATGAAAATAAATTGAAATCTATGAAAATTCAATTTAAAAATGCAATCGGAAACATTGAAATGGAATTGCAAAAATATGTAGTCCAACCCCTTAAGCCCGTTAAAACCGGGCAAGATTTTTGTCCCCTCTCCTATGTCTTTGCTCTGCTCCTCCCCCCCCCCCAGCACCATGAAGAGCCAGAGGCGGCGGCGGCAGTGGTGGTAGGAGCTGCAGCGGTGACAGAGGGGGATCTCGCGAGGTGTAATGGTCCTGCCATCCCAACTCCCTCCCCCCTTCCCTGGTGGTGGAGGGACAGGCTCAGACCCCTTTCACTCTATCCTTACAGGCCCCAACTTCTTTGCTCTCCCATTCCCCTCTACACTGAACCTCTTCCACTGTAAACCTATAAGTGGAGAGCTTTGGGGGGGGTAGAGAATCTCTCTCTCATACAGCCCTCCTCTGTCACACATACACTCTCCCTCTGTCCCTCACACAGTCTCCCTCACACTCCTTCAGCACACATTACCACACTTCTCACAGTTAAAATGGGCCGGATTTTTGTCCCCTCCCCACCTAAGAGCATAAGAAAATGCCATACTGGGTCAGACCAAGGGTCCATCAAGCCCAGCATCCTGTTTCCAACAGTGGCCAATCCAGGCCACAAGAACCTGGCAAGTACCCAAAAACTAAGTCTATTCCATGTAACCATTGCTAATGGCAGTGGCTATTCTCTAAGTGAACTTAATAGCAGGTAATGGACTTCTCCTCCAAGAACTTATCCAATCCTTTTTTTTTAAACACAGCTATACTAACTGCACGAACCACATTCTCTGGCAACAAATTCCAGAGTTTAATTGTGCGTTGAGTAAAAAAGAACTTTCTCCGATTAGTTTTAAATGTGCCCCATGCTAACTTCATGGAGTGCCCCCTAGACTTTCTACTATCCGAAAGAGTAAATAACCGATTCACATCTACCCGTTCTAGACCTCTCATGATTTTAAACACCTCTATCATATCCCCCCCTCAGTCGTCTCTTCTCCAAGCTGAAAAGTCCTAACCTCTTTAGTCTTTCCTCATAGGGGAGTTGTTCCATTCCCTTTATCATTTTGGTAGCCCTTCTCTGTACCTTCTCCATCGCAATTATATCTTTGAGATGCGGCGACCAGAATTGTACACAGTATTCAAGGTGCGGTCTCACCATGGAGTGATACAGAGGCATTATGACATTTTCCGTTTTATTCATCATTCCTTTTCTAATAGTTCCCAACATTCTGTTTGCTTTTTTGACTGCCGCAGCACACTGCACCGACGATTTCAATGTGTTGTCCACTATGACACCTAGATCTCTTTCTTGGGTTGTAGCACCTAATATGGAACCCAACATTATGTAATTATAGCATGGGTTATTTTTCCCTATATGCATCACCTTGCACTTATCCACATTAAATTTCATCTGCCATTTGGATGCCCAATTTTCCAGTCTCACAAGGTCTTCCTGGAATTTATCACAATCTGCTTGTGATTTAACTACTCTGAACAATTTTGTGTCATCTGCAAATTTGATTATCTCACTCGTCGTATTTCTTTCCAGATCATTTATAAATATATCGAACAGCAAGGGTCCCAATACAGATCCCCGAGGCACTCCACTCCCTTCCACCGAGAAAATTGCCCATTTAATCCTACTCTGTTTCCTGTCTTTTAGCCAGTTTGCAATCCACGAAAGGACATCGCCACCTATCCCATGACTTTTTACTTTTCCTAGAAGCCTCTCATGAGGAACTTTGTCAAACGCCTTCTGAAAATCCAAGTATACTATATCTACCGGTTCACCTTTATCCACATGTTTATTAACTCCTTCAAGAAAGTGAAGCAGATTTGTGAGGCAAGACTTGCCCTGGGTAAAGCCATGCTGACTTTGTTCCATTAAACCATGTCTTTCTATATGTTCTGTGATTTTGATGTTTAGAACACTTTCCACTATTTTTCCTAGCACTGAAGTCAGGCTAACCGGTCTGTAGTTTCCCGGATTGCCCCTGGAGCCCTTTTTAAATATTGGGGTTACATTTGCTATCCTCCAGTCTTCAGGTACAATGGATGATTTTAATGATAAGTTACAAATTTTTACTAATAGGTCTGAAATTTCATTTTTTAGTTCCTTCGGAACTCTGGGGTGTATACCATCCGGTCCAGGTGATTTACTACTCTTCAGTTTGTCAATCAGGCCTACCACATCTTCTAGGTTCACCGTGATTTGATTCAGTCCATCTGAATCATTACCCATGAAAACCTTCTCCATTACGGGTACCTCCCCAACATCCTCTTCAGTAAACACTGAAGCAAAGAAATCATTTAATCTTTCCGCGATGGCCTTATCTTCTCTAAGTGCCCCTTTAACCCCTCGATCATCTAACGGTCCAACTGACTCCCTCACAGGCTTTCTGCTTTGGATATATTTTAAAAAGTTTTTACTGTGAGTTTTTGCCTCTACAGCCAACTTCTTTTCAAATTCTCTCTTAGCCTGTCTTATCAATGTCTTACATTTAACTTGCCAATGTTCCTAAGTCTTTGCTCTGCATTCGAAAGCTTGCAAAAGTTCCCACGCCAGTTGTGTCTGGGAGAGTGAGGAAAACACGCCATCCCCACCCACCTCGCAAAGAGCAGGCAGCAGACACTGCAACAGATTTGGGACACGTTGCCTAGCTTACTTTGCTCTTTCTGGGAGACCTGAAATCCGATTGGGGGCTTGAAAGGGAGGCGGGAGCAGGGCTCTGGCTTTCACTTTAGTCATGGTGCTCTGCTGGAGTGGAGCGATGCCCATGTAAATTTCCCGTGGCGGCTGAAACCCATGGGCGGGTTGACAGCACTACCTTCCCCCTCCCCCCCCTCCACAGTTGTGGGATATTTACTTGGCTTCCCCTTATCTGTGGGACTCAGGGTGCAGGGGAGGAGGGCGAGCTGTTCTGTTCAGCTCTTTGTGCTTTGGCTGCTGCAGCTGCTTGTGATCTCTTCACAGCCGCTTTCTACTGCATTTGCTCTGCTCCGGCCGTCCCAACTCCCTCCCCCCTTCCCTGGTGGTGGACGGACTGGCTCTGCGACTCTTCTACCCTTTCCTCCTCCTGTGTGTAACTGTCTGACAGTCCCTACTCCCTCCCCCCTTCCCCATCGGGGGGAGAATGGGCTGAGCCGTTTCTCGGAGCAGCAACTCGTCTGCCCTTTCCTCCTCCCCTCTGCAACACCCAGCACGTAGCGCAGAGCTCAATGGTCCGCACATGCGCAGTAAAGCTGCTCTCTACTACGCATTTGTGGGCCGGTCAGAGCCCATTTATATTGTAGATAGCATGTGTTGCTTGTACGTCCAAAAGAGCATGTTTTTACCTGTCACAGGTGTGACATCTATATAATATAGGTATATAAACACATGCGTGCATTCAAATGCAACGTTGTGTCAATTTCAATGCAATCCGTGAAGAACTTTCGGAGATTTAAGATTTTGAACAAACATTTACATTTTTATTTATATAGATGTCCTTATTTTAAATTGTAGCATCCTCTTTTAAAGGGAAGTTTACTGCAAGAGGTTTTACTTGGTATTGGTGTTGGTGAACCTAGAAGATGTGAATGCATCAATTGTAACCACATTACGGTCACTATTGTCAAGTGATTTCACCATCTCCCCTTGCACCATGTTCTATGTTCCATTAATAACCAGATCTAATATAATTCCCCCTCACCCCAAAATGCTGCTGTTGGTTCAATGACCAGCTGCTGAAGCAGGTCATTTATAGCATCTAGGAACTTCACCTTTCTAGCATGTCCTGGTATGACATTTACCCAATCAATACTGGGGTAACTGATGTTTCCCACTGTTTTGCCAATTAATTTGTCTAACCTCTGCTAGCATTTGAGTTTGTTTCCTCATCCTGGCCCAGCAGATGGCTTTTGACCAAGGTTTGGTACTGAAATGTTTTTGATACAATTCAATGAGGATGTGATAACAGGAAAGAAAAACATAAGAACTTGCCATGCTGGGTCAGATCAAGGGTCCATCAAGCCCAACATCCTGTTTCCAACATAGGCCAAACCAGGCCACAAGAACCTGGCAATTGCCCAAACACTAAGAAGATCCCATGCTTATGCAATTAATAGCAGTGGCTATTCCTTAAGTAAACTTGATTAATAGCAGTTAATGGACTTCTCCTCAAAGAACTTATCCAAACCTTTTTTGAACCCAGCACTAACCACATCCTCTGGGAACAAATTCTAGAGCTTTGTGCGTTGAGTGAAAGAATTTTCTCTGATTAGTCTTAATTGTGCTACTTGCTAAATTCATGGAATGCCCCCTAGTCCTATTATTCGAAAGTGTAAACAGATTCACATCTACTCATTCAAGACCTCTCATGATCTTAAAGACATCTATCATATACCCCTTTAGCAGTCTCTTCTCCAAGCTGAAGAGCCCTAACTTCTTCAGCCTTTTCTCATAGGGGAGCTGCTCCTTCCCATTTATCATTTTGGTTGCCCTTCTCTGTACCTTCTCCATCGCAACTATATCTTTGAGATGCGGCGACCAGAACTGTACACAGAATTCAAGGGGCGGTCTCACTTTGGAGCAATATAGAAACATAGAAATGACAGCAGAAGAAGACCAAACGGCCCATCCAGTCTGCCCAGCAAGCTTCACACATTTTTTTCTCTCATACTTATCTGTTTCTCTTAGCTCTTGGTTCTATTTCCCTTCCACCCCCACCATTGAAATATCTAGCTTGATTAGTTAGGGGTAGTAGGGGTAACCACCGCCGCAATAAGCAAGCTACACCCATGCTTATTTGTTTTACCCAGACTATGTTATACAGTCCTTATTGGTTGTTTTTCTTCTCCCATGCCGTTGAAGCAGAGAGCCATGCTGGATATGCATCGAAAGTGAAGTATTAGACACATTTGGTTTGGGGTAGTAACCGCCGTAACAAGCCAGCTACTCCCCTCTTTGTGAGTGTAAATCCATTTTTCCACATTTCCTCTTGCTGTTGAAGCTTAGAGGAATGTTGGAGTCACAGTAAGCATGTGTATGTTTATTGAATAAGGGTATTGTCTCCAGGCAGTAGCCGTCATTCTGGCGAGTCACCCACTCTTCATTGGCGGCCTCTTGACTTTATGGATCCACAGTGTTTATCCCACGCCCCTTTGAAGTCCTTGACATTTTCCGTTTTATTAACCATCCCTTCCTAATAATTCCTAACATTGTTTGCTTTTTTTGACTGCTGCAGCACACTGAGCTGATGATTTTAAAGTATTATCCACTATGATGCCTAGATCTTTTTCCTGGGTGGTAGCACCTAATATGGAACCTAACATGTAACTACAGCAAGGGTTATTTTTCCTTATATGCATCACCTTGCACGTGTCCACATTTCAATACATACATACATACCCTTTTCCACAGAGAAAATTGACTATTTAAGCCTACTCTGTTTCCTGTCTTTTAACCAGTTTGTAATCCACAAAAGGAGATCGCCTCCTATCCCATGATTTTTTTTTAGTTTTCTTAGAAGCTTCTCATGAGGGACTTTGTCAAACGCCTTCTGAAAATCCAAATACACCACATCTACTGGTTAACTTTTATCCACGATTTATTAACCCCCTCAAAAGAATGAAGCAGATTTGTTAGGCAAGACTTCCCTTGGGTAAATCCATGTTGACTGTGTTCCATTAAACCATGTCTTTCTATGTGCTCTACGATTTTGAGAATAGTTTCCACTATTTTTCCCGGCACTGAAGTCAGGCTCACTTGTCTAGTTACCCGGATCGCCCCTGGAGCCTTTTTTAAATATTGGGGTTACACATTGGCCACCCTCCAGTCTTCAGATACAATGGATGATTTTAATGATAGGTTACAAATTTTAACTAATAGATCAGAAATTTCATTTTTTAGTTCCTTCAGTACCCTAGGATGCATACCATCCAATCCAGGTGATTTGCCACTCTAGTTTGCTAATCTAGCCTACTACATCTTCCAGGTTCACTGTGATTTCGTTCAGTTCGTCTGACTCATCACCCCTGAAAACCATCTCCGGAACTGGTATCTCCCCAATATCCTCATTAGTAAACACGGAAGCAAAGAATTAATTTAGTCTTTCTGCAATTGCCCCTTTAACCCCTCGGTCATTTAATGGTCCAACCGACTCCCTCACGGGTTTCTTGCTTCGGATATACTTGAATAAGTTTTTATTGAGTTTTTGCCTCTATGGCCAACTTCATTTCAAATTCTCTCTTCGCCTGTCTTATCAACGTTTTACACTTTACTTGACAATGCTTGTGTTTTTATCCTATTTTCTTCAGATGCAACTTTCTTCCAATTTTTGGCTAAAATAGCCTCTTTCACCTTACCTTTTAAAACCATGACTAATCGTTTTGCCTTCCTTCCACCTTTAATGTGTGGAATACATATGGACTGCACCTCTAGGATTGTATTTTTATACAATGTCCATGCTTGTTGAACACTTAACCTTTGCAGCTGCACCTTTCAGTTTTTCTATTTTCCTCATTTTATCAAAGTTTCCCTTTTGAAAGTTTAGTGTTAGAGCTGCAGATTTACTTATTGTCCCCCTTCCAGTTTTAGTTTAAATTTGATCATGTTATGATCACTGTTGCCAAGTGGCCCCCACCACAGTTACGTCTCTCACCATTCTTTTTTGAATGAACAAATGAACTCAGCAAGTTGTAAAAAGAGAAGATGTTCTAGTTTAACAACCCTGGAATCAGTCTCAGGGCTCAGTGTTTTGGCCTTGTTTAAAATCTGTATGTTCCCATTGTGCAAGTTACTTGCAAACTTAAATGTAGGGTACTTATTGTATGCAGATGACATACAATTATGTTTTTATTAAATCATCCATTGACAAATGTGCTAAGACAGGTGTTGCATTATTTGCTGGTAGTTAAGAAAACTGTTAACTGAGAATAGATCATTCATTAGCCTCTCTTCCCCTTACATGTGACCTGGTGGTTTTGAGGATATCCCTGCTGTGGGCACATCTGAGGACATCCATAGATGACATCAGGACCCAGGGGCCTTTAAATCACAGTGAACAGCAGCATGCTACCGCCAGCACGCCTAAGCTGCGCTCCCTTATGCTCATTCAAGAAGTGCAGGAGGTCATGCCCCAGAGAATTAAGGGCACCAGCTTCTGTCCCCTCAGAACAGCCTCCCAAATGAAACAGTATCCCCTTTCTGAGATGGCAATTGCAACCCTGACCACTAGATAAGAACATAAGAAATTGCCATGCTGGGTCAGACCAAGGGTCCATCAAGCCCAGCATCCAGTTTCCAACAGAAGTCAAACCAGGCCACAAGAACCTGGCAATTACCCCAACACCAAGATCATCCCATGCTACTGATGCAATAGCAGTGGCTATTAATGGACTTCTCCAAGAACTTATCTAAACCTTTTTTGAACCCAGCTACACTAACTGCACTAACCACATCCTCTGGCAACAAATTCCAGAGCTTAATGGGGAAATTACTTACCTGATAATTTCGTTTTCCTTAGTGTAGACAGATGGACTCAGGACCAATGGGTATAGTGTACTCCTGATAGCAGTTGGAGACTGATCAGATTTCAATCTGACATCAGCCCTAGTACATATACCCCTGCAGGAAGTGCATTGTGGATATATGCATGACTGAATAATTTGAACAACTTAATTAACTTTATAACTTTGTTAACAATTTGAATCTGTTGAATTGGCTATAGCTGGAGACTGCCAGTGCCCTCAACTGAGAAACGTCGACACCCGGTAGGATGGGTGTCCTAGATGAAGGAAAGCATGGCTTACCTGTTAATCACTTGCTCCTGGGGAGGGGGGGGGGGGGAGGAGAGGAGATGTCCCCCAAGAATTCCATGAGTAATGGACTCAGCATCCCACCCACGGCTGCCATCTGTCTATACTAAGGAAAATGAAATTATCAGGTAAGTAATTTCTCCATTTCCTAGCATGTAGCAAATGAACTCAGGACCAATGGGATGTATAAGAACTACTCCCGAACCAGTTGGGAGGCTGCCTGTGACCCACTTAGTACTGCCCTTGCAAATGCTGTGTGCTCCCGAACCTGAACATCCAGGTGGTAAAACCTGGAGAAAGTGTGAATGGAGGACCATATCTCCGCCCTGCAGATCTCGGCGGGTGACAGCATCTTTGTTTCCTCCCAGGACACTGCCTGGGCTCTAGTGGAATGGGCCTTGACTTGTAAAGGCTGTGGCTTGCCTGCTTCTACGTAGGCCGCCTTGATGACTTCTTTGATCCAGTGGGCTATGGTCGCTCGCGAGGCCGCTTCCCCTTACTTCTTCCCACTGTGAAGGATGAATAGATGGTCCGTTTTTCGAACGGATTCCAACCTTTCCAGGTATCTGACTAAGAGCCTGCTGACGTTGAGATGGCATAGACTTAGAGCCTCTTCCAAATTCTTATGCTCATCTGGTGATGGTAGCGAGATGGTTTGGTTGAGATGGAATTGAGACACCACTTTGGGGAGGAACTGAACTGAGTAACTGGATGGTTTCCGGGGTGAGTCTGAGGAATGGCTCTCGGCAGGACACTACTTGTAGCTCAGATATATGATGGGCCAAACAGACTGCCAGCTGGAAGGCTGTCTTCAATGTCAATAGTCTGAGAGACAGGCCGCGGAGAGGTCTGAAGGAAGTTCCTGCTAGGAAATCTAGGACCAGGTTGAGGTTCCAGAGAGGCACCAGCCACTTCAGGGGTAGTCTGATCTGCTTGGCTCCTTTCAGAAAGCAGGAGGTATCCAGGTGAGAGGCTATGCTGCTGCTCTCGGTTCCGTAGCATCACAATGCGGCCACCTGTACCTTGATGAATTGAGGGACAATCCCTTCTGTAGGCCGTTCTGCAGGAATTCCAACAGAGCGTGGTATGATGGCACGGTCCTCGCACCAGGCTTCGAATATTCTCCAAATCCTTATGTTAGGGATGTGGAGAACTTGTGTGCTCCGAGTAGGGTGTCAATTACTGCACCCGAGTATCCGCTCTTCCTTAGGAGAGTCCTCTCAATGGCCAGACCATAAGAGAATAGAGCTAGATCCTCATGGAGGATTGGTCCCTGCTGGAGCAGGTCTCTGTGTGGAGATAGCGGAAGGGGGCTCCCTATCAGCAGTCTTCGCATGTCTGCGTACCACGGTCTTCTTGGCCAGTCCGGGGCCACTAGAAGTACTGGTCCCTTGTGGTGTTCTATCTTGTGGATGATTGCGCCCAATAGGGGCCACGGCGGGAAGGCATATAACAGTCTCCTGTGGCCAGGTCTGTACCAGGGTATCGATACCCTGGGACTGGGGTTGCCGCCTGCGGCTGAAGAAACTGGGTACTTGGGCGTTGGACCGGTTTGCCAGGAGGTCCATGGTTGGTGTTCCCCTTTGTCTCGTATACCCCCACCCCTCCCCCTCCTTATTTACTTATTTATTGTATATTACCTTTTAATTATTTACTATGTTACTTCGTTTATGTTACACAATGTTCCATGTAAAGGCTTTGCCTATATATCCTTGGTTGTAAGTTATCTGTAAACCGGCACGATGTGCAAACGGTTGCCGGTATATAAAACAAAATAAACAAAATAAATAAATAAATAAATGCTGTGGTCAACAGCCTCCATTCTCCTGGATCTAGACTCTCTGCTGAGGTAGTCCGCAGAGACGTTGTCTTTCTGGCGATGTGGACAGCCGCGATCTCTTGAAGATTCATTTCTGCCCATGACATTAGGAAGTCTAATTCCAGGGACACTTGTTTGCTTCTGGTTCCTCCTCCCTGACTGTTGATGTAGGCCACTGTTGTGGTGTTGTCAGATGTTACTCTGACCGCTTTGTCTGAGTCTGTGACCGACCCTTAGGCAGGCTAGTCTGACTGCCCGGGCTTCTAGGCGATTGATGTTCCATCCTGACTCTTCGTTCCATTGCCCTTGGGTGGTTAGCTCCTGGCAGTGTGCTCCCCATCCTCGTAGGCTGGCATCCATGGTGAGTAGGATCCAGTTTGGTGAGGATAGTCATGTTCCCTGGCTCAGATGGGTTTCTTGTAGTCACCATCATAGATGGGCCCGAACTCTGTCCAGGAGCTGAAGACGTACAGTGTAGTTCTGGGACAGTGGATTCCATCATTATAGTAGTGAGTGTTGTAGAGGGGTCTCATGTGAGCTCGTGCCCATGGTACTACTTCCAGTGTGGATGCCATGAGGCTGAGGACTTGTAGGTAATCCCATGCTGTGGGGCGAAGTTTGCTCAACAGGGTCATCAGTTTTGATCTCCTTGTCTGTGTCAGGATGACCTCGCCTTGTTTGGTGTCGAATCGGACTCCCAAGTATTCTAGAGATTGGGAGGGCTGCAGGCAGCTCTTGTTTGTGTGGACCACCCACCCGAGGCTCTCCAGTAGAGTTTTGACTGTTTGTTGCCTGGTGGCTTTCCTCTGGGGATTTCGCCCTGATAGTCTAGATAAGGGTGTATGCAGATTCCTTCCTTTGGTGTTGCTGCCACCACCACCACTATGATCTTGGTGAATGTCTGGGGTGCAGTGGCTAACCCAAAAGGTAGTGCCCGGAACTGGTAGTGACTGTCCAGGATTGGGAAGCGTAGAAAAAAAAACAAAAAACCAAAAACCTGATGCTCTTGATGGATCGTAATGTGTAGGTAGGCGTCCGACAGATCCAAGGATGTAAGGAACTCTCCCTGTTGTATCGCCCTTATTACAGAGCATAGAGTTTCCATGCGGAAGTGAGGAATCTTCAGGTGAAGGTTGACCGCCTTGAGGTCCAGGATGGGTCTGAACATTCCTTCTTTCTTGGGGACAATAAGATAGATGGAATAATGTCCAGTATTTGTTGTGGAGGCACCGGTGTTATAGGCTCTAACGCTAGCAATCTGGTCAGTGTAGCTTCCACTGCCATCCTCTTGGAAGGGTCGTGGCAGGGGGATTCCACAAACTTGTCCGGAGGGAGGTGGTGGAAATCCAGGTAATATCCCTCTCGAATGATGGATAGGACCCACTTGTCCGAAGTTCTCTCGACCCATCTTTGTTAGAATAGGGCAAGTCTGCCCCCTATGGCTTCTTCCTTTGGATGAGTCGGCTGATTTTCATTGTGGGGTGCGGCTGGGGCCTGAACCCGAGCTGGCTCCCCTTTTGTTGTGCTTGTTCGGAAAGGACTGGCTCCAGCCTGTGGGGCAGGCTGCTTGATATATGCTTCTATATGGGTTGAAGCGCTGTGATCCTCTGCCCCCGGAGGTTTGGGGGAAGGATCGCTGGTTTCTCTTATTCCTATCCTCCGGTAGCCACGGTAGTGGGGACTCGCCCCATTTGTTGGCTAGTTTCTCTAGTTCGCTTCTGAACAGGAGTGTTCCCTTGAAAGGCATCCTTGTGAGTCTCATTTGAGGATGCGTCAGCTGACCAGTTTCGGAGCCAGAGTTGTCTTCTGGCTGCCATAGCGGATGACACTCCTCTAGCGGTTGTGCGTACCAGATCAGAAGTGGCGTCTGTGAGGAATGGTACTGCTGGTTCCAGGGCCTCCCCAGGAGTGTTGTTCCTGGTCTGTGCTAAGCAGGTGCGTGTCACCATGGCCCAGCAGGCCGCGATCTGTAAAGACAGAGGAGACTTCAAAGGACTGTTTAAGAATAGATTCCAGACGTCTGTCTTTAGCATCCTTGAATGCTGCTCCTCCCTCCACTGGGATAGTAGTGCGCTTCGAGACCGCGCAGACCATGGCATCCCACTTTTGGACATGCCAGGAGATCTTTGGTGGCTGGGTCTGGAGGGTACATGGCGGCCAGAGCCCAGCCCCCTTTGAACGTAGTTTCTGGGGCATCCCATTCCAGGTCAATTAGTTGCTGGACGGCTTGTAATAGTGGGAAATGGCGAGAGGTCTGACGGAGTCCTTCTAGTAGTGGGTTCGTCTTAGGTTCCCCCGAGACACTTGTGCCCAGGATAGCAAGCTCTTTTAAGCTGTGTGTGACCAGGTCTGGATGCTCGTCCTTGGTGAAGAAGCGCCTCATGGTTCAGTGGGGCTCTGTCCCAGGAGGGAGTTCCCCTTCCTCCAGGGGTTCTGAATCCTCAGAGTTGTCCATGTCCCCGAACGTGGAGCTTCTGGGCGGTGGGATCACTTCCCTGGGCATAGAGGGTCCCAGGATGTTGAGGTCCTCTGGTGGAGCCTGTGGCTGTATTATAGGAGGCCCTGGTTGCATGTGGACGAAGGTATGCAGACCTTTGAAGAATTCCACCCAGAAGATAGATGCCGAGTCTAGACTAAGGGGTGCCGTGTCCCTGGGGAGCCCCACTGTGCAATGCTAGGTCCGGCATACTGCTCGAGAGGCTGGAACCCAGTACTGGCTGGGAAAGGCCATGAGTTGGATCCCCTAGGGCCTCTTCGCACTGTGGCCTCCTCATGCTGTGCAGCTCTTATGTGGCATTCTGGGCAAAGGCCCAGAGCTTTGAGTTTCTTTTCTGGTGGTGCCATGGCTAGTGCGCGTAAGATACAGTTGTGCGCTCCGGTGTGTCGAAGTTGTACGCTTAGGTTTGGTGAGCCCTCAGGGAGATGTGTGCGCTGTTATGCGCACAGATCGAAGTTATGTGCCTGGCCCAGTAAGCGTGTGGCTATGCACGTTGCTTGTGTGCCCAAGGTATGTGTGTGCATGGCTCGCCTCTGTGCGCATGGAACGGTGGACAGGGCAGCGAACAGATCAAAATGGTGACTGCGACCACCTCGGAGGGTCTCCACGTGGGAGGACCCTCTGATCTGACCAGGGTCTAGCCCTGCTAGGGAAGATCAACCTGGTGGCGGCTGGCAACCTGTGCGATTCCTTGAGCTTCGGAGACTTTTAAATAGATTTCTACCTTACCTTGTCTACGCGCTTCCCGGCTGCAGGAGGAGAGGGGAAAATACCTTCATTGCCGTGCTCTAAGTTGCACCCGCTACCTCTCAGCCTCACCCGATATTGGGGGCTAGGTCCCCGCCGAGGGTCGGCCGCCGGCCTGAGGCTTACCTCCGAGGGATCGCAGAAATCACCTCGGGAATTCTCAACTGGAGGAGAGACCCAATGGGTGTCATCGCAGGAGAGTGGGGCTCGTCTGTAGCGGTAAGATTTCTTATTTTGGTTCTCTTTGGTAAAATTACTCTAACACTGTGCGAGCGTGCATAGAGTCCCTAACTGCTATGGAGACTGACAATACTGAAGAGCTGCACTTCCTGCAGGGATATATGTACTAGGGCTGACGTCAGATTGAAATCTGATCCGTCTCCAACTATCAAGAGTACACTATACCTATTGGTCCTGAGTCCATCTGCTACATGCTAGGAAATGGTGCGTTGAGTGAAAGAATTTTCTCTTTTAAGTTCACTTAGAGAATAGCCACTGCCATTAGCAACGGTTACATGGAATAGACTTAGTTTTTGGGTACTTGCCAGGTTCTTATGGCCTGGATTGGCCACTGTTGGAAACAGGATGCTGGGCTTGATGGACCCTTGGTCTGACCCAGTATGGCATTTTCTTATGTTCTTAAATGTGCTACTTGCTAACTTCATGAATGCCCCCTAGTCCTATTATCCGATCAGCTATTTCCTCCTCCTCTTGTCCAGCCAATTCCTTGACTAGCAGAGACAGTGGCATGCTCTAACACCTCAAATGCTGCCAAGGATAAGCTAAAATTCTTTCATAGAAAGACATGGACAAGGAAGTGTTAGAGGAGAAATTCAAGGAAGTTCTGCCCAAGCAGGACCATGCTAGAATTTATTACTTCTACACAAACTTACAGCAATCTACAGCTTTGCAAGCTGAATTTAGCATTGGAAGATGCTCTGGGAATCATTTGTGTTGAGGGGAATGAGCCATTTTTGCAGACTCTTGTCTCCATCATTCAGCAGTCAGAAAGGGCAGGAGCGAAGAGTTGCAACATGCATGTAAGGTCACCTGCTGAAAAACTCCAGACTGGAAATGTACAAGCTCTGCTGTCCCCAAGGGTAAATGTAGCTCCCCCCCCCCTCAAAATAATTCCCTGTTTGACCAGAGGAAGATAAAGAATCTGGCATGCTTGGTTTATTTTTGCCACGAAACAGCAATAAAATATCTGATCCAGCCAAAATGGGTGTGCCAACCAAGCCATGTTCCATATCCACTACAGTGCTGCCTTCTACCATAGGGGCCAGGGCTCAATCTAAGAAACCCATCCAGTTTTGCTCTTGGCAGGATGCTGACCTGCTGCAGTTCATATCTACCCAACTGGTGCCTGCCTACTCACAAGCCAGGCAGAATGCACTGGCTGCCACGCTGATCCGTGACTTACCCACCCCACCTCTTTTTACAGCCTTTTGGAAGCCAGCAGAGGAGTTCAGACCTCCTGACCAAAAACTAGTACAGCACCACAGGAAACAGACATTTCAGGGAAAAGGCTGTGCTGAAAGCTAAAAAAAAAAAAAAAAAAAAAAAAAAAAACACCCACCACAACTGCTGCATCCCTATTGCTCTCCCAGAATAGAGGGAGACTGGTCTGTAGCTCCTGCTGCCGGACTCTCCAGGTGAACACAAAGCCACCCAGGATCACCCTGTGCTTAACCCAGTATGGGAACTGAGACCTCAGAGTTGGTTCCCAAGAGAGAACCAGTCCCACCAGGACTGATCATCCAGAGTTCAAGACGGTGACCTACGTGTGGCTACAGCACCAGTCTGCACCATCTGTTGGAGAGAGAAAAATAGTGTAGGGGTGAAGGCAGCATCAGAATGCTACAGGAGGCATGAAGTCAGAGTTTTTTCTTGTCTCCATCTGCTGGGGGGGGGCGGCATAACTCATTTGTTTGTACTGGCCGGGTCAATAAGAAAGCTGCCTTAAGAGGATAGTACATAGTAAAATGACAGCGGGGGGGGGGGGGGGGGGGGGGGGGGGGGGAGGAGGGAGAAGAAAAGAAGAGGTCACTTCTGCCTCAGCTAGATGGTAGTTATGCATACAAATTCCTACCTGGAAAGCAGAGTTGCTTACCTTAATAGGTATTCTCCTAGGACAGCAGAATGTTAGTCCTCACACATGGGTAACATCAGATGGAGCAAGGAAGAGAAACTTGACAAAAAATGTTTCTAGAAGCTGGGTGGCACACTGAGCATGCCACTATTTACGCATCTACAGGGGTTCCCTCCAGTCTTCTAGAATGTGTGAAAAAATAAAATGAATCAAACGCAAAGAAAGAAACTCCACGGAGTGGCAGGCGGATTTCACAAGGACTAACATCCTGCTATCTTAGGAGAACACCTGTTACAGATAAACTCTGCTTTCTCTTAGGATAAGCAGGATGGTAGGCCTCACATGGGTGAATACATAGCTACAGGCTGTTCCTGAACATCAAGACCAACAGGCATCCACCAACCAGGTGCCAATGTGCTGTCGAGAGGGAGACTGCCTGAAGCTGAAGACTGGGCCTGAGGTAGGAAGAGGTGGTATGGATGTTGACTGGATAACCCTGGGCATCCGACAGCGTATCTTGGGTCCTGGTGGAGCCCAGGAAACCTTCGACTAGGAAGCCTTACAACCTTAAGTGGAAAAGGCTCTCGGTATGGTGCAAAGGGAAACTATAAGCATCTGCAGTCACACCTTTGGCCTCTAGCAGGTATATGGCCTACAGAAGAATGCCCTGCAAAAGAGCTCAGGACCAGATCTGCAATGCCTCTTGGCCAAGTGATCACAAAAATGCCCAAAGTGCGACCAGATCACCCGGAGCTCCAGGAAGTTGATTTGAAAACACTGCTGCTGTGAAGACCATTGACCCTGGGTGTTGAGGCTTGCAATATGGGCTCCCCAACTCATGTGGGACGCATTCATAGTGAGAACACCCTGAGGTGAAGGAATTTGGAAAGGCATCCCCGCTTCTAGGTTGGACAGGGTCTTTCACCACAAGAGGAGTTGCCAAATTGGTGTAGTGACCCTGATGCAAACTCAAAGGTCCTGGGTGGCCTGACACCACTGAGAGCACAATGTCCACTGCACATGTGTAGTCTAGTAAAGGGTGTGACATGAACTGTCACCGCCCTGTGCCCCAATAGATGCAGGATCCGGCGTGCAGAGGCCTGGTAGCTGTGAGAGACTTCTGCCTGGTACACCAGAGTCAGCACTCGTCCTGGGGGGGGGGGGGGGAAGAAAAGGGAGAAAAAGAAAAAAAAAAGCCTTCCTCGGGACTGTATTGAACCTGGCATGTCAGATAGTTGATTAGAAACCAAGGCCTCCAGGATCCAGATGGGGGAGTGCAGAGAATGTAATGCTCACTGCCTGGTGTCACTTTTGATGAGCCAATTGTCTAGGTAGGGGAAGATATGTACCCAGTGCCTCCTGGAACCAGACTGCTGGTGCTAACCTTTAAAAAAGGAAACAGAGCAACTTTTAAACTAGAACAAAGGGGAACGCAGACAGTCGTTCAGCAGCGCATGGTTCGGAGAGAGATATCTTTGAAGGATACTAATGACACATTAGAATTAGGGCATCCTGACAGTGAGGTTCCAATAATAAGAAAAGTAGGCCAAGTGCCTGTAACTAAAAACTCACCTGAGCTAAAAAAATTCTAACTTATTCCTATCAATTAAAAAGCAGAATGAAAATACAAACAAAACACACACTTTGAAATGTTTGTATGCTAATGCCAGAAGTCTAAGAAGTAAGATGGGAGAATTAGAATGTATAGCAGTGAATGAGACTTAATTGGCATCTCAGAGACATGGTGGAAGGAGGATAATCAATGGGACAGTGTTTACTGAACAGGATGTTGAGGAGATACCTATACTCGAGAAGTTTTTCATGGGTAGCGATGGTCAGATGAACTGAACCAGATCACGGTGAACCTAGAAGATGTGGTAGGCCTGATTGACAAACTGAAGCATAGTAAATCATCTGGACCGGATGGTATACACCTCAGGTTTCTGAAGGAACTAAAAAATGAAATTTCAGACCTATTAGTAAACATTTATAACCTATCATTAAAATCATCCATTGCACCTAAAGACTGGAGGGTGGCTTATGTAACCAATATTTAAAAAGGGCTCCAGGAAGCTACAGACCGGTTAGTCCGACTTCAGTGCCAGGAAAAATAGTGGAAAGTCACCTAACCTCTTCAATATTTACCTCCTTCCCCTCTGCCAGTTGCTTACTAACCTTAAATTAATAGATTATCTATATGCGGACAACGTACAGATTCTGATCCCCACAACAGAATCCCTCTCAAAAACACTCATTTACTGGGAAAACTGCCTCCAATCCATTAGCCGCCTGCTCACCAGTCTGAACCTGGTCCTCATGCTGCCAAGACCGAACTTCTCATCTCCTCCGACCACAGACCCAATCGTTCAGACGCCCCTCAACACCCAGATCACGCAAGTAAGAGACCTCTGAGTAATCCTCAACAATCGTCTGAATCTAAAGAAATCCATTAACACAACCAAGGACTGCTTTTATAAATTACAAGTTCTGAAAAGGATCAAACCCCTCCTCCATTTCCATGATTTTAGGACAGTCCTCCAAACTACGCTCTTTACCAAGATTGACTACTGCAACACCCTGCTCCTTGGCCTCCCCATCTCCACCACCAAACCTCTACAGATGCTCCAGAACGTGGTGGCTAGAATCTTAACACCAACCGAGGAGTGCACATCACCCCCATCCTCCGAAACCTGCATTGGCTTCCAATAAATTACAGAATCTTACACAAGTCCCTCTCCATAATCCACAAAACCATCCACAATCAGCTACAGCTAGACCTTCAGATCCCACTCAAACTCTACTCAAAAAGACCCATCAGAAAAGTGTATAAAGGAACCCTACAAGTCCCCCCAACCAAAACCACACGTCTTTCAGCCAAAGAACGAGCATTCGACAGCGGGACTGGCCATTTGGAATTCCATGCCTCCAGACCTCAGACTGGAACCCTGCCTTCTAGCATGTCGGAAAAAACTCAGGACTTGGCTATTTCTTCAAGCCTTCCCTTAACCTACTAAACCATGCAAATGCCATCTAATCAAACTACGCCTTACTCGGGCCGGCTAGACGCCCCGCCTAACTACGGTTGTTATGTTTTTATCTAAGCTCTTCTAAGTTCTTCTGTCCTTTAAGAACATAAGAAATTGCCATGCTGGGTCAAGACCAAGGGTCCATCAAGCCCAGCATCCTGTTTCCAACAGAGGCCAAAACCAGGCCACAAGAACCTGGCAACCACCCAAACACCAAAGAAGATCCCATGCTACTGATGCAATTAATAGCAGTGGCTATTTTCTAAGTCAACTTAATTAATAGCAGGTAATGGACTTCTCCAAGAACTTATCCAAACCTTTTTTGAACCCAGCTACACTAACCACATCCTCTGGCAACAAATTCCAGAGCTTTGTGCGTTGAGTGAAAAATAATTTTTTCCGATTAGTCTTAAATGTGCTACTTGCTAACTTCATGGAATGCCCCCTAGTCCTTCTATTATTTGAAAGTGTAAATAACGAGTCACATCTATTCGTTCAAGACCTCTCATGATCTTAAAGACCTCTATCATATCCCCCCTCAGCCGTCTCTTCAAGCTGAACAGCCCTAACCTCATAGGGGAGCTGTTCCATCCCCTTTATCATTTTGGTTGCCCTTCTCTGTACCTTCTCCATTGCAACTATATCTTTTTTGAGATGCGGCTACCTTAGCACCCAAGTTCATATCACCTTGTTTACTGTAACTTTACCTTCTGTTTAATGGTCTGTTAAGTTCTACCCCTTGTTTCATGATCAAGGCATTCAAGAAAAGTTTAAAAACATGGCTTTTTAAACAAGCATTTTACAAAGAGATGGGAGAAAAGAGAAATTATTCAGGAAAAGACAGAAAAGCACAGACACACAGTACTTAGGACTTTATAGTAGAGTAGGCTGTGAACTCTACACCACAATAAGCATAACTATAATACTGTGTGAGAACTACCTGTGTAAGTACCTTGGTACAATTGGTCATGATCTACTTCGCTAAATGACTATGTATAATGATATATTGTAACTGAACCTTTAACAGCACCGGTTAGAATATACTATAGTACACTTTTACCTACATTAAATATGTGCCTACATGTAAACCGTTGCGATGGTATAGAAAATTTTTTAAATAAACAGATATATGATGATACTGTTCATGAATGTCTGTATATAAAAAAGTTAAATAAAATATCAAAATCACAGAACATATAGAAAGACATGGTTTAATGGAACAAAATCAGCTGGCTCTACCCAAGGCAAGTCTTGCCTCACAAATCTGCTTTATTTTTTTTGAAGGAGTTAACATGTAGATAAAAAGGTGAACTGGTAGATGTAGTGTATTTGGATTTTCAGAAGGCATTTGATAAAGTTCCTCATGAGAGGCTTCTAGGAAAAGTAAAAATTCATGGGATAGATGGCGATGTCCTTTTGTGGATTACAAACTGGCTAAAGACAGAGGGTAGGATTAAATGGACTATTTTCTCAATGGAAGGGAGTGGGCAGTGGAGTGCCTCAAGGATCTGTATTGGGATCCGTACTTTTCAATATATTTATAAATGATCTGGAAAGAAATAAGACGAGTGAGGTAATCAAGTTTGTGCAGTTAGTGTAGCTGGGTTTAAAAAAAGAAGGATTGGATAAGTTCTTGGAGGAGAAGTCCATTACCTGTTATTAGTTGACTTAGAAAATAGCCACTGCTATTACTAGCAACAGTAAGATGGGATAGACTTAGTTCTTGGGTACTTGCCAGGTTCTTATGGCCTGGATTAGCCCTGTTTGAAACAGGATGCTGGGCTTGATGGACCCTTGGTCTGACCCAGTATGGCACGTTCTTATGTCTCGAGATAAGCTCCCATTACTACTAGGCAGTTCACGAAGTCGCAGGATGTGGATGCGAGGCCAAAAGGCACCAATACTGATAGTGCTCCTCCCCGACCATAAAAACGGAGGTATTTCCAATGGCAGTGAGATCACATGAGCATAAGCATTTGAGACTGAGGAGCAAAGCCAATCCCCAGTCCTGAAGAGAGGAATTAGGGTACCCAAATGAGCCCATTTTGAATTTCTCTTACAAGAAACCTGTTCAATGCCCTTAGATCCAAGATAGGGCTAAGGTCTCTGGTTTTCTTAGGAATCAGTAAATACCAGGAGTAAAACCCCTCGCCCCACTAATTTGGCAGAACACACTCGAGCCATTAAGATGGCAGAGCCCTTTAGTCGAAGTATTTGCTGGTTTGCTACAGACTTCCATAAGAGACAGGAGATTGTGGAGGGTCCCATTGGAAGTTCAATCTGTACCCCTGCTGAACGATTGACACGACCATTGGTCCAATGTGACTGGAAGCCAATCAAAGATTTGTAGATGCTGCCGCCCCCCACCAGAGAGTCATTCCTTGGGGGTACAGATTGCTGGCTTAAGACTCACTTGCTGCCAGTCAAAAAACTCTTGTGGTGGGGCTGCCTTACTCTGGGCCTAGCTGGCACCTGTTGGGATCTCACCCTTGCAGCCAGCTGATAGTACTTCTATGGTCTGTAAAAAGGGGAGTCTTGAGGATTGCCATGGTGGCTTTTCGCCAGGGGACTGAGGTGCTGGCAGATAGCTCCACTACCACTTCTTTGATTTTATCTCTGAGGAGATTCTCACCAGTACAGGGCAGGTCCACAAGACTGTCTTACTTTGCGCTGGAGGTCCAAGGCCCAAAGCCAGACCATGCATAGAGCTCCAATGCCTGCCCCTACCATTCTTACCGCTGTGTCAAATACAAGCTGAATGGACCTTGTGTTTTGTCACACTCCAGGCACTGTTGGATCACCTTCAGGAAATTCCCCTGAAGTTGCTGTGGAAGGTGTTCCACCAGATCCTGAACTTTTTTCCAGAGGTTTCTGGAATATTGGCTCAGAGCTGATAACATGCAATCTGGGCTACCAACATGGATCCCTGGAAGACTTTCCCAGAGCATCCAGGGCCCTGTGCTCATGGCCTGGGGGAGCCAAAGTATGAATATGCAATCTTCACTTTTTTTTTTTTTAGTTTCATTCCACCACTACAGACTGGTGTGGAAACTTGTGGCATTCAAATGCACTAGATAGACCGCATCTATCTTCTGATTTACTGGTGGGATGGAAATTGAGTGCTCCCATAGCCGGACGACCAAATCCTTAAATATATGTCGTGCACTGGTACTGCGACCACTTTTTTTTTTTTTTTTTTTAAAGACACAAAGTCCACAAATTGCAGGACTTCCAGCATCTTATGCCTGGAATCCTGCTTGACCAGGAGCTGAAGAGGAACAGATTCTGCCATGGCCCTCATGAACCCAGCAAAAGTAATGTTTTCTGGTGGAGACTTATGCCCCTCCTCAGGAAGAGATGGCTCAGGGAGGGCAAGTCCTGAGTCCTCTGAAGCAGAGACTTCACCCTCCCAAGGGTCATAGGGGGGGGCATCCTCTCACTGTGTGCCCAGGGACGGTTGAGATGGAGCCCCCAGAGAGCTTGTGTGTCGAGACAGAGGGTCTTGGCAGCACTAAAGGCACTGGTGCAGGCACCAGAGGTCCTGTGGGCAGCAGGAGCACCAAGGGAATCTGTGGTTCTGCCAGCATTGATCCCAAAGGACCAAGGAGGGCTAATACCGGTCGGGGTGCCTTGCGCGGAAGTTCCATCCTCAACCCCGGTGGCCTATCCTCAGCAGAATCACTCACCAGGATAGCCACCGGTGGAGGCTGCCTCGATGCCCCCTGTGTCAATGAGGGGGTCTGGAGCAGGCTGTGTTGGTAATATACTGAGCAGCATGTCCAGCTGCTCCAAAAAAAGGTACAAGCACTGCTGGAGTGGGCTCTGGTGGCAGTGGTGGCTCGATGCCCTGCAAGGCCCGGCCAACCACCAGCTGCACACATCTCTAACACCTCCTCGAATGCTGGAGGACAGGTCAGCAAAACCAGATCATCCCCAGAACCACAAGGGGCATCTGTGCCTTCCATCAATGGGGGATCACCGTGATCCTTCAGGTTGCATGGAAGAGGCTCTCTCAGCCCAGGACTGCTTAAGGGGCAGCATGGTTAATGCAGTGCCTTCCCATGGTCAGATGTATGCAACAAGGATTGATGGTGATGTTTCCTTGATTTCCCCAGAGCTGAGAGCGATGGTAAGGATCCAGACCTGAAACTGTCCCCCGCACCCAATTCCAAATAGGTATCTGAGTGGAGGAGGAGTGCTTACTGTAAAAACTGTAAGCAAGTTTGCTTGTTTTCCGTAGATCGCATAAGTTAGCCATGCTGTCAGACATCTTCCAGGATAGCCAGGCGGAGCTTAATTAAGCTGACAGAGCTTTGCTCTGTGTCCTTTCCCATGTGGCGGCATCTGCTCAGTCAATTTCAAAGCATATCTGTAACATGCAAGGTGGAAACTGTCTGGGGAGGTGGGTGGCCCAGCATGGCCAATTCATCCTGCTATCTATGGAAAACACCGTTTACGGTAAGCAAACTTGCTTTTCCCTCCCCTGCCAATAAGCAGGCTGATTAGCCATGCTGTCTGGGAGTCCCCAGCTGAAGGTGAATGCAGCAAGAGTAAGTTCTTGCAGAGAGTTGTATGGTTTCAAGTAGTCAGTCTGATGGGCTGCGCGCAACCCTGTCCATGACAGGGGACAGTCTATGTGGTGATGGAATGGAGTATTGACCTTCTAATCACTGTATCTGCTGCGGCTTGCTGGTCTAGAATGTAATGAGCCAGTGTATGCAGGGATGACACTATGGCCACCTTGCAAGTGTCCTGGATTGGAACTTCACCTAGATGGGTGACCAAATGCCTCCATCGCTCTGACAGTGTGCTTTCAGTTAACTGGCTAGAGTCTCTGATCTTTTGGCATAACAGTGTTGAATGCACTGCAAAATCCAAGTGGAAAGGGTCCTCATGGAAACCAGCTTATCCCGGGAGAGGAGTCCAGAGCTCACCACGAGCAATCCAGGGATTGACTTCCTTAGCCCCCGCAAGGTTTGCAGTAGAGGAGGACCGGAAGCGCGAGCCTAACGGCGTGTGAATCTCAAATCCTTCCATTAACTGAGTAAAGATTAATTTAACCGTGGTTTAAAAGGATTGGTAAGTATAGTTTTGGTGAAAGGTGAAATTAAGGGATATATTCTTTACAGTTTGTGTGTGTCTGAGGTAAAAAGCAAGCCAGAGATAGTTAATTCTAGTGTCTGTCTTTCACACCCACTCAACCCTTGATTTTTAGGCACAAGACACTTTCTCATTAAAAATCAACCAGGATCTTATCTAAAACATAATACTGTACTAGCCCTTATTGAAAGTTTAATCATCCCCTTGTAGGACACTACTAAATTCACCTGTAAATTTAATCAGCTAATTAAAGTACTCTCATTCCAACCCCCTTAGTATCCTAAACTTAACTAGGAACTCAATAAAACTATGATGAAGGCAGCAGTCCAGCAACAAGAGGGGGGCTTTCCAGTCTTTTGCATTGAGTGTCACATGTATGATTTTTTTTACCCGCCGGAGAGAGATTGCATGTGTGCACTCGGTGCAAAGAGCTCCTGGCTCTCAGAGAACAAGTCCGATCTCTGGAGACTAGAGTAGCAGACTTGGAGGAGCTGAGGGGGACAGAAAAGTACATTGACGAGACCTTCAGGAACATAGTAGCCAAGTCCCAAATCCATTCTGGCAGCCCCAGTGCTGCCTTGGATCAGAAAGGTCTCCCAGTAGGAGAACATCACCCTGGTGTAGCAGGAAGTGATCCTGTAGCAAGGACCTGCTCGCCAGGTGATGTATTGTCCTCTCGCACTGAGGACAAATCTCCCAGGACTACTGCCCAGGAGGGAAGGGTTAGACCGGCCATCATAGTTGGTGATTCGATTATTAGAAATGTAGATAGCAGGGTGGCTGGTGGTCGTGAAGACCGCCTTGTAACTTGCCTGCCTAGTGCGAAGGTGGCAGACCTCACACGTCACCTAGATAGGATTATAGACAGTGCTGGGGAGGAGCCGGTTGTCGTGGTACATGTGGGCACCAACGACATAGGAAAATGTGGGAGAGGTTCTGGAAGCCAAATTTAGGATTTTAGGTAGGAAGCTGAAATCCAGAACCTCCAGGGTGGCATTCTCTGAAATGCTTCCTGTTCCACGTGCAGGTCCCCAGAGGCAGGCAGAGCTCCAGAGTTTCAATGCGTGGATGAGACGATGGTGCAGGGAAGAGGGATTCAGTTTTGTAAGCAACTGGGGAAACTTTTGGGGAAAGGGGAGACTTTTCCGAAGGGATGGGCTCCACCTTAACCAGAGTGGAACCAAGCTGCTGGCACTAACTTTCAAAAAGGAGATAGAGCAGCTTTTAAACTAGAACAAGGGGGAAAGCTGACAGTCACTCAGCAGTGCATGGTTCGGAGAAATGTATCCTTGAAGGATACTAATGAAACAGGAAAGTTAGGGCATCCCAACAGAGAGGTTCCATTAAATGCAAACATAGTTCATATACCTATATGTAAAAAATCACCAAAGCTAATGATTTCCGAATTATCCCAAACAACTGAAAAGCAGGTTGTTAAAACAAGCAAAAAAAAACACACTTTGAAATGTCTGAATGCCAATGCCAGAAGTCTAAGTAGTAAGATGGGAGAGTTAAGAGTGTATAGCAGCAAATGATGAGATTGTGATGCCAATTATGTCAGAGACTTGGTGGAAGGAGGATAACCAATGGGACAGTGCTATATCAGGGTACAAATTATATCGCAATGATAGGGAGGATCAACTTGGTGGGGGTGTGGCACTTTATGTCCAGGAGGGTATAGAGTCCAACAGGATAAAGATCATACAAGAGACTAAATGCTCAGTAGAATCTATATGGGTAGAAATCCCATGTGTGTTGGGTAAGAGTATAGTGATAGGAGTATACTACAGTCCACCTGGACAAAATGGTCAGATGATGAAAATCAGGGAAGCAAACCAATTTGGCAGTGCAATAATAATGGGAGATTTCAATTACACCAATACTGACTGGGTAAATGTAACATCAGGACTTGCTAGAGATAAAGTTCCTGGATGTAATAAATGATTGCTTCATGGAGCAATTGGTTCAGGAACCAACAAGAGAGGGAGCTATTTTAGATTTAATTCTTAGTGGAATGCAAGATTTGGTGAGAGAAGTAACGGTGGTGGGGCCACTTGGCAACAGTGATCATAACATGATCAAATTTAAACTAATAACTGGAAGGGGGACAATAAGTAAATCTGCAGCTCTAACACTAAATTTTAAAAAGGGAAACTGAGAAAATGAGAAAAATAGTTAGAAAAAACTGAAAGGTGCAACTGCAAAGGTTAAAAGTGTTCAACAGGCATGGACATTGTTTAAAAATACAATTCTAGAGGCGCAGTCCATATGTATTCCACGCATTAAGAAAGGTGGAAGGAAGGCAAAACTATTACGGTCATGGTTAAAAGGTGAGGTGAAAGAGGCTATTTTAGCCAAAATAACATCCTTCAAAAACTGGAAGAAGGATCCATCTGAAGAAAATAGGATAAAACATAAGCATTGTCAAGCTAAGTGTAAAACATTGATAAGACAGGCGAAGAGAGAATTTGAAATGAAATTGGCCATAGAGGCAAAAACTCATAATAAAAACTTTTTAAAATATATCCAAAGCAAGAAACCTGTGAGGGAGTCGATTGGACCATTAGATGACAGAGGGGTTAAAGGGGCTCTTAGAGAAGATAAGGCCATTGCAGAAAGACTAAATGATTTCTTTGCCTCAGTGTTTACTAATGAGGATGTTGGGGAGATACCAGTTCCGGAGATGGTTTCCAGGGGTGATGACTCAGACGAACTGAACGAGATCACTGTGAACCTGGAAGATGTAGTAGGCCAGATTGACAAACTAAAGAGTAGCAAGTCACCTGGACCGGATGGTATGCAGCCTAGGGTCCTGAAGGAACTCAAAAATGAAATTTCAGATCTATTAGTTAAAATTTGTAACCTATCATTAAAATCATCCATTGTACCTGAAGACTGGAGGGTGGCCAATGTAACCCCAATATTTAAAAAAGGCTCCAGGGATGATACAGGTAACTATAGACCAGTGAGCCTGATTTCAGTGCCGGGAAAAATAGTGGAAACTATTCTCAAGAACAAAATTGTAAAGCATATAGAAAGACATGATTTAATGGAACATAGTCAACATGGATTTACCCAAGGGAAGTCTTGCCTAACAAATCTGCTTCATTTTTTTTGAAGGGGTTAATAAGCATGTGGATAAAGGTGAACCGGTAGATGTAGTGTATTTGGATTTTCAGAAGGCGTTTGACAAAGTCCCTCATGAGAGGCTTCTACGAAAACTAAAAAGTCATGGGATAGGAGGCGATGTCCTTTCGTGGATTACAAGCTGGTTAAAAGACAGGAAACAGAGAGTAGGATTAAATGGTCAATTTTCTCAGTGGAAAAGGGTAAACAGTGGAGTGCCTCAGGGATCTGTACTTGGACATATGTATGTATGATCTGGAAAGGAATAAGACAAGTGAGGTTATCAAATTTGCAGATGATACAAAATTATTCAGAGTAGTTATTTATTTTTATTTATTTTATTTAAGGATTTATATACCGGAGGTTCCTGTATAATATACATATCACCCCGGTTTACAATGAACAGTAACTATCGCTTCAAGTTAGCGGTTTACAATGAACATAGTTAATCCAAGAAACAGAATAAAATATATATATATAACAATGCTAACAGTTAATAACAATTAATGAAAATAAATGCAATAACAATTAATAAATAATTAATAAATAAACAATAAATATCAATGAAAAATGGCAATAAAAAATGACAATAAATAAAATACAATAGCGGCGATATCACAAGCAGACTGTGATACATTGCAGGAGGACCTTGCAAGACTTGAAGATTGGGCATCCAAATGGCAGATGAAATTTAATGTTGACAAGTGCAAGGTGTTGCATATAGGGAAAAATAACCATTGCTGTAGTTACATGATGTTCCATTAGGAGCTACCACCCAGGAAAAAGATCTAGGCCTCATAGTGGATAAAACTTTAAAATAGTCAGCTCAATGTGCTGCAGCAGTCAAAAAAGCAATGTTAGGAATTATTAGGAAGGGAATGGTTAATAGAACGGAAAATGTCATAATGCCTCTATATTGCTCCATGGTGAGACCACACCTTGAATACTGTGTACAATTCTGGTCGCCGCATCTCAAAAAAAGATATAGTTGCGATGGAGAAGGTACAGAGAAGGGCAACCAAAATGATAAAGGGGATGGAACAGCTTCCCTATGAGGAAAGGCTGAAGAGATTAGGGCTGTTCAGCTTGGAGAAGAGACGGCTGAGGGGGGATATGATAGAGGTCATTCACGGAGCGGGATGCCAGTGGTTTATGTTCCACCTTCACGGAGCGGAAGGATGGAGGGTTGCCATCTCCAAAAAAAATTAATAAAAAGAAACAAAACAGAGGTGGGTAAGAGTATGGGGCAGGGGTGTGGCCGCTTGTTGCTACCCCTGATTGAGCTGGATGTTCACTGGGATGCGGATACGGCGCTGCTCTCTGCATTGGTGGAGGGGTGGAAGGGAATTGGGGCCGGAGGGTGCTGGAAGCCAATAGTGACGGGAGGGAGGGAGAAAAGGGGGGGGGGGGGGGGGGAAGATAAAAAAAATAAACTGCGTAGCTTGCTGGGCAGACTGGATGGGCCGTTTGGTCTTCTTCTGCCATCATTTCTATGTTTAAGATCATGAGAGGTCTTGAACGAGTAGATGTGACTTATTTTCACTTTCGAATAATAGGACTAGGGGGCATTCCATGAAGTTAGCAAGTAGCACATTTAAGACTAATCGGAGAAAATTCTTTCACTCAACGCACAATAAAGCTCTGGAATTTGTTGCCAAAGGATGTGGTTAGTGCAGTTAGTGTAGCTGGGTTCAAAAAAAGGTTTGGATAAGTTCTTGGAGGAGAAGTCCATTAATGGCTATTAATCAATTTTACTTAGGGAATAGCCACTGCTATTAATTGCATCAGTAGCATAGGATCTTCTTAGTGTTTGGGTAATTGCCAGGTTCTTGTGGCCTGGTTTTGGCCTCTGTTGGAAACAGGATGCTGGGCTTGATGGACCCTTGGTCTGACCCAGCATGGCAATTTCTTATGTTCTTAAGTTGAATGAAATGAACAGTTGCAAGACTCTGGTTTCGGGCTTGTCATCCACTTCTGGTATGTCAAAGCTCCCTTGCAGTCTAGTGTATGAAGCTACTGCTCCCCCTCATTCTTGTGGGATTTCGGAAGAAGGTCAGTAGGATATGGTCTCAGTTTTCCACATAAACCAGACTTATCTTGGGCAGAAAGGAAAGGTGGGTCCCGTAATGACCCCTTGTCATGATGGAATTCCAGGTATGGTGAATAGTGGACAAGCACCTGCAGCTCAATGACTCTTCTTGCTGAGGTTAGGGCAACTAAGAACAGCACTTTCCAAGAGAGGTATCAGATGAGCTGATTCCAAAGGGTGGCAGCGTCAGCTGCTCCACATTGAGATCCCATGGGACCAATGGTCGGAGATGCAGAATGCTCATCATGAAGTGAGAAACCAGGGGATAGTTGGAAGTTGGTAGTCCCTGGTGGGGGTGGAAGTAAGCTACAATCGCACTGACAAACTCACTGATGCCGTCACCAGACCTGACAAATAGGGAGTGGAGGTACTCCCAAGAGCCACTCTGGGGAGCACGAGAACTGTGTCTATTCCCTTGGCATTATACCAAGTTGCATATCTTAGCCATTTTCCTTGATGGTTGCACCTGGTGGAGAACTTGAGATGATTAGGATGTCCTGGACTCCTGAAGGCAGCCATAGAAGACTTAATACTGCCTTTTCAATCTCCATGCTGTGAGGTGAAGGGATGAGTGTAATGGGTGAAGCACGGTGCCTCTGTCCTGCGATGGTAGAGTTACACTGTGACCCAGTGGAATCGGCGGTTCTGTGGAGAAGATAGATAGGCGTACCATGGTTGTCTGGGCCATTCTGGAGCAATCAGGATAAGATCCGCCATGACTGCTTACACTTCTGTATGGTTCTTGAAATGAGTGGTATTGGGGGTACAAGTAAAGAAGTTCTCCTGTCCATGATGTGAGGAACTCGTTTGGTGCCAGGCGAGTCCGGCTTGGGTACACTGAGCAGAATGCTTGCATCTTCCTGTTGAAGAGATCTATGCGTGGGAGGCCCCAGATCCGGAAGAGATTCTGCTACATCTTGACAAAGTTCCCAGTCATGAGGGTGGAAGATCCTGTTTAACTTGTCTGCAGGGGAGTTCTCCACCCTAGGTAGGTAGACTGCCCGTAGGATGATTGAGCATTCCTCTGCCCACTCCTTCCCTGCACAACCTCCAGGAACCTGACCCTCCTTTGTTTATGTAGAACAGTGCGACCTGATTGTCCGTGTGGACCATGACGACTTCCTTGCAGGAATCCCTCAAAATGTGCATGACTGTTTCCAATGGCTCGGAGTGCCAGGAGGTTTATCTGCTGGTCTTCTCCCAGCAGGACCAGAAGTGGGCTTAAGTGGGCCCCCCAACCTGTGTTCAAGGTGCCCGTGGTGAGAATCAGCTGATAAGCCAGGGGGCGCAGCGATACTCCCACTGAGAGTGTTGTGGGAGTAGCCACCAGTCTAGGCTTCATGCTGGGGGTAAGACAAACCCGGCAGGACAGTGGTTAGGAGAACTGGGTCCACCGAGACTTGAGGCCCCATTGCAGTCTAATGTGCAAATGGGTGTGGGGAACGAAGTAGACAGCCACCGCCATGTGACTAAGCAAGGTCAAGAGCTGTCGGGCTGACATGTGAACAGAGTCCTTCTTCTGTAGAGGGAGGTTGTGCAGTGCATGGGCCTTGTCCGCTGGCAAGAACGCCTGGCATGCAGAATACAGCTGAATGGAGAAATTACTTACCTGATAATTTTGTTTTCCTTAGTGTAGACAGATGGACTCAGGACCAATGGGTATAGTGTGCTCCTGATAGCAGTTGGAGACTGAGTCAGATTTCAATCTGACGTCACCACCAGTACATATACCCCTGCAGGAAAGCTCTGCTTCAGTATTCTCTTCAAAAAGCAATTGTGGATATATGTGTGTCTGGATAATTTGATTAACTTCATTATTTAAGTTTTTTTTTATATACCACGGCAAGTTTGGATCATCACCTCTGTTTACAAGAAACAATGCAGCAACAGGCTTTACAAGAAACACATAAGATAAATAAAATAGCAACAGGCTTTACAAGGCAAATTTATAAGATAACAGGAACTGAATAACAAAGGGAATATGTACAGAACAATATGGTGATATAGCATTGCTTTACCAGATAGCGTTACAGTAAGAGCCAGAGGAGAGAAATATCAGAATTAACAAAAACGAGAAGGTTGAGTGTTAATTGCCAGTAGGTCTGATAAGTTGAGAGAATAGGAGGAGTAAAAAAAAAAAAAAAAAAAAAAAAAGAGGGGGGTGCAGGTGTATGCCTGTTTAAACAGCCAGGTCTTTAGGTTCTGTTTCAATTTCCTGGAGCATGATTCCTGGTGAAGACTGGGGGAGGGGAAATAATTTTGATTAACGTGACTAACTTGAACTGGTTGATGTGGCTTATAGCTGGAGACCGCCAGTGCACGCAACTGAGAAACGCCGACACCCGGTAACCATGGGTGTCTTAGAGGAAAGTGTGGCTTACCCGTGTTTGTCTTGCTCTCGGGGATTGTCACCCAAGGTTCAGTGTTTGGAGGCAGCCGTGGGCAGGATACTGAGTCCATCTGTCTACACTAAGGAAAACAAAATTATCAGGTAAGTAATTTCTCCATTTCTTAGCGTGTAGCAGATGGACTCAGGACCAATGGGATGTATAAAAGCTACTCCCAAACCGGGTGGGAGGCTGCCTGTGGCCCACTTAGTCCTGCCCTTGTGAATGCTGTGTCCTCCTGAGCCTGGACATCCAGGCGGTAGGACCTGGAGAAGGTGTGAATGGAGGACCACGTCGCCACCCGACAGATCTCTGTGGGTGACAGCATCCTGGTTTCTGCCCAGGCCACTGCCTGGGCTCCAGTGGAATGGGCCTTGACTTGTAGAAGCAGAGGCTTGCCTGCCTTGATTACTTCTTTGATCCAGCAGGCTATGGTTGCCCGCGAGGCCGCTTCCCCTTGTTTCTTCTCGCTGTGAAGAATGAACAGATGGTCCGTCTTTTGTACAGATTTCGACCTTTCTAGGAGTCTGCTCACGTTAAGATGGAGATATTCTTCAGAGTCCTTGTGCTCATCTGGAGATGGCAATGAGATTGTTTGGTTTAGATGTAAGTGAGAAACCACTTTTGGGAGGAAGGAGGGGACCGTGCGTAGCTGTATGGATCCCTGTGTGAACCTGAGGAACTGTTCTCAGCAAGATAGTACTTGAAAGTTTGGAGATGCAATGGGCCGAACATATTGCCACTAGGAATGCAGTCTTCAATGTTAGTAGTCCTAGGGACAGACCTCAGATAGGTCTGAAGGAGGCTCCCGCTAGGAAGTCTAGTACTAGATTGAGGTTCCATAGGGGTACCGGCCACTTTAGGGGTGGTCGAATCTGCTTGACCCCTCTCAGGAAGCGGGAGAGTCCGGATGAGATGCTAGGCTGGTGCCTTCCACTTTGGCTCCGAAGCAGGCTAACACGGCCACCTGAACCTTGATGGAGTTGAAGGACAACCCCTTCTGTAATCCATCCTGCAGAAGTTCCAGGATCATGGGAATTTTGACTGTCTGAAGGATGTCAGTGTCTTTGCATCAAGCTTCAAATATTCTCCATATTCATATGTAGGTCAGTGATGTGGAGAACTTGCATGCTCGGAGCAAGGTGTCAATCACCACCCTAGAGTATCCGCTCTTCTTTGGGCGTGTCCTCTCAATGGCCAGACCGAAAGAGAGAATAGAGTTGGGTCTTCGTGGAAGACCAGGCCTTGCTGGAGCAGATCTCTGTGTGACGGTAGAGGGAGAGGGCTCCCTGTCATGAGTCTTCGCATGTCTGCATACCACAGCCTTCTTGGCCAGTCCGGGGCAACTAGAAGTACTAGCCCCCTGTGGTGCTTTATCTTGCAGATGATCCTGCCCAGCAGTGGCCACGGGGGGGGGGGGGGGGGGGGGGGGGGGGGGGGGCGGCAAACAGCAGGTCTGAACGAGGGCATCTATCCCTTGGGATCATGGTTCTTATCTGCGACTGAAGAAGTTGGGGACTTGGGTGTTGGACTGGGTTGCCAGGAGATCCATGGCTGGGATTCCCCAGTGGTTTACTATCAACTGGAAGGTTGTGGTCAACAGCATCTATTCCCCTGGGTCTAGATTTTCTCTGCTGAGGTAGTCCAGTGATGTTGTCCTTTCCCGCGATGAGGGTGGCTGATATCCCTTGTAGGTTTGCTTCCACCCACGCCATTAGGGGGATCTATTTCCAGGGACACTTGTTGGCTTCTGGTTCCTCCCTGGCGGTTGATGTAGGTAATTGTCGTGGCGTCATAGGACATGACTGACAGATTAGCCTGCATACAGTTCAGTCACAGACTCAGAGGCAAGTCTGACCGCCTGGGCTTCCAGTCGGTTGATGTTCCATCCAGACTCCTCCTTGTCCCACTGCCCCTGGGCCTTCAGTTCCTGGTAGTGGGCTCCCCACCCTCGTAGACTCCTGTCCGTGGTGAGCAAGGTCCAAGTCTGTGAGGACAGCCTTACTCCCTTGCTCAGATTGTCTTCTTGTAGCCACTATTGGAGCTGGAGGTGCATGGAGTAGTCCTGGGACATTGGGTTCCACTATGACAGTAGGGTGCGTCATAGCACGCAGCCTCACAAAGAGCAAAGCTCTATCAGCTTAGTTAAACTCTGCCCGGGCAACCTGGAAGGCGACCCAGACAGCATGGCTAATTCAGCCTGCTTGTCTGTGAGGAAAACAAAGGATTCGGAATAGTTAAGACCTCCTGACCTTTGGTGTCAATGCCCCTGGTGCCGAAGTCTAGGGTTCCAACTTTTGACACCAAAACTTTTCCATTTTATCAAGGCGCGAGCGACGATCTTTAGGAGTCAGCTGAGCACAAAAATCACAGCCCTGGACATCGTGCCATGCCCCCGGCACTAAATGCAGACCTTGTGAGGGTCCATGGACATAGTCCTGGGGCACTGACTGAAGCCGGATGACGCCATGGGGGGGAAAAAAAAAAAAAAAAAAAAAAAGGGGACATGCATTTTAAAATTTCAGTCAGACTGGTGTCTTAGTATGCTGAATTTGGTCTTAAGTGGAACAAATTCCTGAACCATACAAATAGTTAAAAACCTAGACACTTATGCAAGAGATAGCACAGAACAAGCCTGTAGATTTAATTCTGTTTTGTAATGAGGGGGTGCAGTTTCACCGTAGACCGTATTCTCAATTCCATAATCCTGACAAACTGCATTTCCTTTTGGGTCCCACATCTACCACCTACAAACTTCTCTAGAATCAATTGCCCATTATCTTCCATCTCACCACAATTTCACACTTCTATCTTAGATATTCTTCCCTTCCTCCCATAACAAAAATAAGAATTTAATGCATTAAATTCTTATTTACCAATTGAGGGAGGGAGCAGAGGTGCCAAGGGCTTTCTGGTAGATAATACATTACTTTAAGTGCCTTTGGAACAAAGAACTGTACTCCTATAATAGTATACCATAACCATAAGCCCTTGCCATAGTCCCAAAATGCATATTGTATATCCTGTGAACAGGATTCAGTTTCCTGCCAGAATGACCTTACAACAATAAAATGCCAGCTGCATTACAGGGGACCTAGTACGCACATTTATTAAGATCTTACCCCCCCCCAGGTCTAACTTTGAATGGAATACAGCATAGGATTGATGTAAAATGTATTAAGATATGTGGCTACCCACTTCTCATATTATGTTTAAGGGATTCAACTTAACAGCATTAGAGAACAGATGATCAAATGATATTGTGTTGCATATATAGAACTAGTCTATAGATGTATTTAATAAAAAAGAAAAAAGTTTATTAGAAAAAAAATTTTTGTGATAGCCCTCAAACATTAATGGCCAGTTGTCCTTGCCTCAGACATTTGCTTTCAAGCAGGCCGATGCAATAAAACGTGTGGGAGAGTGGGTGCTCAGAGCTGAGCACCCACTCTCCCGAAGCGTGCCCAGGAACCTCTCCTGTGCACACGATTTTGCATTCAAATTAGGCTCCGTGCTAATAAGGAGGTGCTAGGCACACTAGCGCCTCAGTGGAAACGGCAGCTGTCAGTGGGTCCAACAACAAACCCGCTGACGGCCACAGGTTCAGAAAACTGATGCCGGCAAAACTGAGCATCTGTTTTCAAACCTGCCGATTGGCAGGCAGATTTTTTTGTTTTGTATTTTTTGGTGCCTCCGACTTAATATCATTGTGATATTAAGTCAGAGAAGAGCACTTTTTTCTGCACACTTTTCCTGATGCTTTCAAGTTAACACCTGCTCTTGGCCAGGCGTTAATTTCTGAGAGAGTAAAATGTGTGGCTTGGCTGCACATTTTACTTTCAGTATTCCAGAAGAATAACTACATGTGATGAGTGCTATTAATGTGTGTGTGTGTGGGGGGGGGGGGGGGGGGGAGGCATTTGGCAGCGTGTTTTCAATGTGCTATTACCCCTTACAGTATAAGGGCAATAATAATAGCGGGTCTAACACACGGTCAAATGGGGGCTAGATGGGGTGCTTGGCTGAGCACACCATTCTGTATCTGCCTGAAGGTGAATGGCCTTGTTTCGGGGTGGCCAGTTATCTAAAAACTCACTGCTGTGGACACCCTGGCTTAAATATCTAGGCATGCACTACAAATGATAAAAACAGGAGTGGAGTTAGTGTCCCAAGAACATGAAAGCAATCCTGAGAACGTTTTACATTAAGTATTTCTGCAGTTAAACCTTTGGCCTTAGACTGTACTCATTTTGCACCAACTAGAAATCAGAGGCTCCTTCCATCAGGCTAGCTTTCTACCTTGCCAAGGCCTCACAAATATACTGTGTTATGTTTGTTTTTTTTAATAGAGCTCTGGCCTTGGGTTTTGGCCCCTTAATAGTTGCCTACATGGTTGACTAGCCTTGGTGTTAAATTTTCTTAAGTTATTTGTCACTAAATCATTCTTTTTTAAGCCATGGAGCCTACAGTAGCCAAACACTATTCTGTCAGGAGTTCATTTTAACAGCACGACACATTTGTCACTACAGGAAACAATGATATGTATTACATGTAGTAAACATTGCCTTTGTTACACAAGGTTCTCTTAGCATTCATCTAAAATCTCATTGGGTCCCGAATTGAAACGGGGGGAAAAATAGCTGCTTTTCATTAACAATTGCTGAAGGCTATAGCTTTGTAGAGTACCAACAATACATCGTCCCATTTTTCATGCAACAAGACTGACTGAATTATTACAAAAGAAAGAATGTGGAAAGTCAGTAAGGTAGAGTAATAATGCAAACATTAAACTTTTGTATAAAGTCTTAAAAAAAAAAAAAAAAAAAAAAAGGAGGAGAACACTACACCCCCAAAACATGTTCCACTACGTTTCTGGTACAAATGTTAAAAGGTCTGATTTACAGAGGCTTCCCCACTGCCTCCCTCCCCTATAGACACAGAATGGGAGAAAAGTGTAAGGATCTGATTAAAAAAAATAAAAAAAACACAGCATGTAAATCTTACAGTTACATGAACAGAGGGAAGAAAGGTTGAAAAGGTGACTGGGTAGGAGCTGTGCTTACAACCTAGGAATTTCTCATTTCTAGACCCAAGTGCTCTTTGGGCATAGGTAGGAAACCTAAAATTTGATATTCAAATTGCATGCTTAGATGTGGCTATCAAGAGAACAGCAACACTAGCAAGTTAGTTGGCCTCTAGCAAAATCATTACAAATTCTTTTTTCCCCCCTTGTATGTAAAGGCCTTAAGTTAAAAGAAAAGCCTAAACCATAGGCTCTGTGATTTCTGCAAAAGTTGTAATTAAAAAAAAAAGTCTCATTGATCAGCTTTTTCCACTCCCAATTTTGCTAGCCTTGTCCGCTATACTTAGCAACAGGCCTCTTGAGGATCCTACTTAGGTCATTCCCAAGAATTGGGGGGGGGGGGGGGGGGGGGGGGGGGGGGGGGAGATTTAATTTTCTTATGATTAGTACACAGGTAAAAGGCAACAAATGAATGTAACAGGTAAGTTACACAGAGCAATGAGAGATAGAAAACAAATTGATGTAAAATTTTGATCATCTCACTGGAAGCATTAAAGGATCCAAGGGGTAATAAATCAGAGTAAATAGACAAATTACAGTTAAGAAAAAAAAAACAAAACAAAAAACTGTGTGGAACTGGAAAATTACACACCTAAATGGCAGATTAAATTTGATGTGGACAAGTTTCAACAAAAGGAACATGGGGGAAAAAGTAATCCTAACTATATTAGTAATTTATAAAAAACTGTTACTAGCCATCTGCAGTATTGCCCAGTTATGCACAGAACAGTCCTTCCTCTAGAGCAGAGCTTTCCAAACTTTTCATGTTGGTGACACTTTTTAGACAATTTCACGACACAGTAATTTAGTCTACTAGTAAACCAGAGGTTAAAGGTTAAACGAACGAAACATATTTCGACAATTTATGTATGTTTCCTTAAATATATACATAAATAAAATGTTTCACGACACAACCTCTCTCATGAAACCTTAAATTTATATTAAAAATATATATTCCAAGATTCATGTTATTGTTATAATTTATGAGAAACAATAAAACAAATTGTCTGTCCCCCACACACTCATATCTCTCCCCCTCAAGCACATGTCTGTCCCCCAGCACGTTTGCCCCCCACTCACTCATCTCTCTCCCCCAGCACATGTCTGGCCCCCACACTCATGTACCTCGTCTTTTTTGATTGTTGCCAGTTAAGTGCTTCACTCCCTTCCATGATCACCAGACACTGCTGCTTGCAGTCAGTACTCCTCATGGCCAGGCCTCATCGGCAGCAGCAGCCAATGCAAGGACGGCTGGGCTCGTTCCACCCACCAAGCCCCCCAAAAAAACGTGATTGACAGCAAAAATCACCCAATAATAAGCAACCCATAAACTGAAAAAAAAAAGTGAATCTCTAGAAAAAAAAAAAGAGCCCAAACTCGCATCAGAGTTGACCGGGCTTGCGCGACACACCTGCACACTGCAGGCGACACACTAACGTGTCCAGACACACAGTTTGGAAAGCTCTGCTCTAGAGAGCTTATGTATGTTTCTCTTGACTAGACTGACAGCCAAAAGCTGTGGGAAGTGAATTGTAGTTGAGTAGTTAGATTTGAAAGCAGCTTAAAAAAAAAAAAAGTTTGGAGTAACATGCAAAAAAATAAGAGCTTGACAGTTTACATAAAATGTAGTTTTAACCAAAAAATTCCAAACCTACCTTGTGTGCGCCTTTTCTTAAACAAAAATACCCCACACTTAATGCCTCAGAGTTGATCATTTTTTGGTAGTGCTTGAGGAGTGGGACAAGAAGTACATGCAGCAGGAAAAAAAAACCAAACACCCCACACTGCTTCTTCCAACCAACCTAAACTTGTGCAATAGCTTGGGCGTGAGGAACCTTAATGGGGCAAACACAAGATGCCCACTCACTCCTGCTGCCATTTTCAAAATAGGTATTGCTGGCTGACTGGTTTATCCTATTCACTTCCTTGCCATATCAGCACGAGTGGCACCACTGTTGTCCCACTCCCCAGTCCATTGGGTAAGTGAGGAACAGGAACAATGACAAAAAAAAAAAAAAAAAAGCCCACAAGGGGGTAAAGGCTTCTGAAAGCCCCATGCTACAGCACTTTTTGGCCTCTGTAGGCTTGTGAGGTGTTCCATGCTTTGCCACAGCCAGAAAACAAGATTCCTAGCTGTGGCAATATGCAGAACATTTCAAGTGAAATTTTGCATCCATAGCAGAAAAAATAAAAGAAAGCTTTGCAAACTACTTTGGATTAGCAGCCAATATCATGTGTTAGAAATTAGAAAAAAGGAACAAAACTAGAAATCATCATGATGCCTCTTAATGATGTGATCTCAGACTTGTGTGCAGTTCTGGTTGCTCAATCTGGAAAGGAAGAGGCACAAAAAGTGACAAAACTGACAAGGGAGGATGGAAGAGCTCCTTTATGAATGCAGGGCAGGGTTCTTCAGTTTGGAAAAATGATATAAGAGATTAATAAAAATGAGTGAAGTGGAATAGGTAAATAGGGAATGTTTATTTACTTTTCCAATTAGTACAAGAGCTGGGGAGATGCCATGAAACAGGTAGATTTTAAGCAAATTGGAGACTATTTTTTCATACACACAGTTATTGGAATTTGTTGGTAGAGGACATGGTCATGGTAAAGAGAATAAACTTAACAGCCCACTCAAATCAAAATATGTGCTTAAACAATGCATATCTTCAGTGTAACAAATGAAAAGATGCAAAAAAAAAAAAAAAAAAAAAAAAGTTAAACCATGCAAAAATTATTCACATTTGTTTCATTACAACAAATTCCTGGGGAAAATGAAAAGAAAACCCAAGATCCCTAGCCATGCTGGATGCTGATACTCTCTGCCCACCTCCTGTTAAAGCAGACATCCTTCTCAAACAAACAAACAGAGAAGGAAAATTATTCATTTGTCATTCTCCGGAGAGAGGCCAGGCACAGAGTAGATATGAACATATTCAAATCATAGGAATGCTGTTTAATACCAATGGGAATGGGTGGACACTACACTTCTCTACTCACCAGAAGCCAAAAATACGATACTGAGAGACAGGTAAGGTCATTATTCTAAACAGAGTTCTGCAATAAATACACTTTCCATGAATTGGCATGTAGGGTTGTCTTGATTAGATTAAGATCAATGGAGCAGGATACATCTTTTATGTATGTCCGGTATCACTTTATAGAAGTGAGCAGTAATAGTAACAACCAATATCAAATCCTGAGCAACTTGTTATATATAGTTATTCCACAAACTAGACTCAACTTCAGTTTCAGAAGGATCGTGAACACCAACTAGCAACATTAAACAATGTTTAAAGCAATCATTGATATATCAGCTGCTCTCTCATCTACTGGTTTAAAAGCTCCATAACAGCCTGATCAATTCCTGTGTATATGGAGATACAATTGCATATTACCTATATATATGGAAAAAGGTCAAGATACTGACAATATCACTGGATAAGTTACAAATACCCCAAATACACATTCACAATGATAACCCAGAAGGGAAAGCACTAATGCATCACCTAACAAAATGCGTCAGGTTCAAAAGTGTTATTAAATCAATTTTAGACAAAATTTAACATATATACAAACACAACATTCCTATATACTTCATTACAAGGATATATACATACACAGCATGCATCTTCAATTACAAAACATTAAAAGATGCTAGAGATCATAAAGGATATCTGAAAGGTCACACTCAAAATGTTGAATCATTGATGTTTTGAAAAGTTTCAAAGTGTTACAATACATGTGTGGTAATAGTGCAACACTATCACTTTGCCCCCTGAAGGTTGGGGGATCTTCACATAAACTGGCACCATGACTTTAGATATTTGACATATGTGTCTCAACTCCCAAGGATACCATTATTAGTCCAGCAAAGCGTTTTATTCTGCTACTACCACGAATCCTTGTTCAACCCTTGGAATGGGGGGGGGGGGGGGGGGGCGCGGGGGACACCCTTAAGCACTTCTTGTTCCAAGCATCCTAAATTTCTCCCAGGTGAAGTGAGACTCCTTGTTGGGGGATCTTCAAGCAGAGTGAGTGTTGCACCGTTACTACATATGTATTAATTTTGACAAGTTTGAGTGCTACATCAGTTTGTTTATGTTGTTTCAACATTTTGTATAGTGACCTTTATACTATCCTTTATGATCAAGCATCTTTAATGTTTTGTAATTGATGAAGACGAGTGCTGTTATATGACTGCAGTATGTGTGGTAGAGTGCTTTAAGGGTAATTATATAAATCCATGTAATTAGGAAGTATATAAGAATGTTGTGTATACACACAAGTTGCCTTCCATTATTTCATGGATAACTGAAATTAAACTCAAAACGAAACAGAACAAAAAAACAAGTCAGATGGACAAACAAGTTGTAGCTGATAGCAATAATGCTCTTAAAAAAAAAAAAAAAAAAAAAATCACAAAACATACAGATGACCTGGAAAATTGTTAGATTTAGTTAAAAATCACAGGTGTGCCACAGAATAAGAAATAAAATGTATTCAGCTTTGTGGAAAAAATTGCTAAAATAGCCACCACTACCTACAAGGTAAGAGCTCACTATCTCAAAATAGAGTTCAATAGAGAATATTAGAACTTTCCACTGAGAAAAAAAGGACTAAACACAAAAGAGGCTTCAAAGAGGCAAACTCAGTAACATAAAAATCTTTCCTCAGAGAGATATAGTGGGTGCAAGAAAGCTTCCCAGTGGAGGCAGTGACAAATAGACTAACAGATTTTAAGAAAGCCCAGAGGATCAATCCTTAGGTGCAAAATCAGCAAGAGGAGAGTTGGCAATGAACTGGGATATGGAGCACTCAAAAAGAAGCAACTGGGCAGACTAGATGGGTCTTAGCCCTTCTCTGCCATCATGATCTGTTGATATGTAGAGTGGAAAAACGAGACCCGTACATCTTTATATTCTGCTCATTCAGCAGAATTAAAAAAAAAAAAAAAAAGTTTGCATAGCAAATCATGTCGTCTAACTTACAGTTAGAGGAAGAAGAGCACTTTGATACCTCGGATGCAAATTCAGAGGGAAAATGAAATGCAACCAAGGCCTCCCAGGTCAGCGTGTCTGCCTTCACACTTTAAAGCTACTTACCAGGTACTAAGCAGGGTGTCTTATGGCCGTTTTTGATTTGGCAATACAATCTTTAGCATGGTATTGAAGAACAGATGAGTAATAGCAGGTGAACCAGTGACATGACCAGAAAGTCACTAAACAAAAATGGTCACATTTGCAAAGTGTTACCAGCCAGGCAAGATACCAACTAAAGTTAACCAGCTTTCTAGACATTCAGCTGCACCTAGCTGGCTAGGTTTTCAGCAGAACGTTTGCCCAATATAGCCAACACAAAACTGGTCTAGGTTTAAGGTTTATTTGTACAGATGGTGTTGCCCAGTTAATCTTAATAGTTAGCGCTAAAAATCAGTGTTAACTGGCTAAGTCGTAAGCTTGTCCCAGAATCTACTTTTTTTGCCTGGTTTAAGTATGCACACCTTCTGATCAATGCAATAAGAACATAAGAAAATGCCATACTGGGTCAGACCAAGGGTCCATCAAGCCCAGCATCCTGTTTCCAACAGTGGCCAATCCAGGCCATAAGAACCTGGCAAGTACCCAAAAACTAAGTCTATTCCATGTAACCATTGCTAATGGCAGTGGCTATTCTCTAAGTGAACTTAATAGCAGGTAATGGACTTCTCCTCCAAGAACTTATCCAATCCTTTTTTAAACCCAGCTATACTAACTGCACTAACCACATCCTCTGGCAACAAATTCCAGAGTTTGTGCGTTGAGTAAAAAAAAAACTTTCTCCGATTAGTTTTAATGTGCCCCATGCTAACTTCATGGAGTGCCCCCTAGTCTTTCTACTATCCGAAAGAGTAAATAACCGATTCACATCTACCTGTTCTAGACCTCTCATGATTTTAAACACCTCTATCATATCCCCCCCTCAGTCGTCTCATCTCCAAGCTGAAAAGTCCTAACCTCTTTAGTCTTTCCTCATAGGGGAGTTGTTCCATTCCCCTTATTTTGGTAGCCCTTCTCTGTACCTTCTCCAATTGCAATTACATCTTTTTTGAGATGCGGCGACCAGAATTGTACACAATACCATGCGCTTGGGCTAGCACATAGGTAAACGCATGACTGAGGTGCTAGACTAATACTCTATGCAATAATAGGATTAGCATATCCAAAAATGCATACAGCTAATAGTGCTCATTGCATATAAATGCAATGTTGATGAGACTATTAGCTATTACCCCCTCTCCCATTGCAGGAAAAAAAAAAAAAAGCTGCTCGGACAATGCACCCTTTTTAACACAGCAAATTTAACACCAGCCCAGGAGCTGGCATTAAGTCAAACCGCGAGTCAAGGGCAGGATGGCTGAGCGGCTATATTCTGCTTTCTCTGCAAAGGGTAGTGCTCGACTGGATTCCTGTTACTAAAAGAAGAGCAGAAGGGGGCAGCAGAACAATGACCCCTACATCCTTGGGAAAGGCAGATTTGTTTCAAATCTATTTTTACATGTGTTAAAAAAAAATAAAGGTACCAAAACACTTTTCCCCTCAAGTACCCAAGATTGTCTTGAGATCATGTCTACAGAAAGGCAAGCTGAGAAGTTAACCAAGCTTAGGAAGCTTTAAGCGCGATTCTACAGGAAGTTAAGAGCAGCAGGATAAAAACAGACATTTGTATTAGCACAGCACCTCACCTCATTAACATTGCATCGTGCGCCCAGCAGAGGTGGATGGGCATGTGTTTAAAAAAAAAAAAAAAAAAAAAAAAAAAAAAAAAGGAGGCACTCATATTGAGTGCTCGTTTTGTTTCCCCCCCCAACACACTTTTATTGCATCTGCCCACTTGTGAGTTTAGGTTATGTTATCAGCCAATAAGTGGAGGAAGTGTCTAAAAAGATCCAGATATTTTAATCTGCTGTTTCTCAATTAGCTGGTGAAACCTTTTGAAAAATCCATCCCTGTGTCACATCCCAGCAGCATGATTCCCAGATTTGAAATTGGGAATTCTGAGGGAAGATACCTGGGCATGATATCAGAAGACAAAGATAGAAGCCACAGTGCTATCAATTGTCACCTTATATGGGGTAGGTTTTCAAATGCTAACAAAAGACATTTAAAGGCTTCCCTGGCTTTTATAAAAAGGCCTTTTGGCACAGGGGATTACTTTGGGCCATAAATGCATGGGGAACTTATTTTGTAAGACCGTTCAGGCTATACTTTCTGGAGGTAGTGTGCACAATTGTTCTTGCTTTTGGAGGCTCTTAGGACACACAAAATTGTGTGCCTGCTTTCTTCAGTGTGAGTTTTTGTGCATGGAACCCCTCTCCCTCTTTTCAAGTGTTGGCAATATAGGGGCAGTATGCATCTTTGTCTTTATCAAGAAAATGAAGTTACTATAACTATCAAGGATCAGCAAATCAATTCTCTAGGATGCATTCCACCCAAGATTTATTTATTTATTTTTTTAAAACACAACAAAAAAAACAAAACACCACACTTAATAGGATTCTTCATGATGCTGCTAACAAAGGAGCTAGTCTGGTTTAAAGCCGAAAAATCATCAATATTTGGCTTGTGGATAGAAGAGGTTTTGGAGTTAGAATTGAGGTCAATTAATACTGCAAACCCAAAATGTGACAGACTACAGAACTGAAGAATTTAAATGACATGAGATGGTAAGAGAATGGATTGACAATTTCCTTCATTAAAGTCCCAAAGGAAAAAACTTAAATTCTCATTTGTATATAGTTTTGTCACATATGAATAATCCGTTCTTCTGTTTGTTTGTCCAGTGATGTCCTGGTTTTGATGAGCTAATCGATAACTGTGTACAACTACTGTGGGCATATTTTTAGCCAATGTCTGATTACTGCACTTTGTTTTTCTACTTCAGCTCCAAATTTTGCTTAAACAATGCAAAGTCTGATTTCTTGCTTTTAAACATCCCTAATGGTTTTTACTTGCTTAAAAGCATCCCTAATGGTTTTTACACAATTTAAAATTTTAAGGGAACATGGAAAATTTGATAAATGCAATGCTTAGCATGTAACAATTGTACTAAAGATCTTAAGCTACACAGTTTGTTTTTTTAATTGATACATCTTTCCACATAGATCATGAATGTCTAAACAACTATTTCATAGTAACAGTAAAGGTATTTGTCCATCTTGGAGACATGTTAATGTGTCATACCAACACCTGGATCAGATGTAGCTAAAATTCATGTTGCAGTTTGATAGTTACAAGCTCAGAGTTACATATAGAATATGTAAACAGAAACGTAGAGAAGGGACTGAAAATTGAAAGCAACCTTGAGACTACCTTGAGAACCAGCAGCTGAAGAGTGCACTCTGTCTTGCATGCATTTCTTTACCGGTTCAGGACAGTCTGCAAGTTGCTTAATGTCTATAAGGAAACAATGTCATGGAGTTCTTTTCCAGGAAGATAAAGCTTCTAACAACTGACTCACTGATAACTGAATATGTATATACAGCATGAAAGTCTGTAAAGAAAAAAAAGCCTCCGAGTAGAGCCAATACAATTACTAAGATTAATGAACGCTACTAAAACTACTTTTTCCCTGGATATACTTTTGGCACATACTATTCCAGTACTGCCTGAATCACAAAATCCCTACATATTACCCATGCCATAAAATAAAAAAAAACACAAAACACACAAACAAAATCACATTGTCGTTTTTTTCCTGAGATTCAAGATACTGCTGTAAAGTAACCGCTCTTCAAAGTGGTGAAATGGACTTATCCTTAGGGAACTACTTTTCATTAAAAAAATTAATTAATTAAAAATAATTTGAAATGAGGCACCCCCTAAACCATGGTAACACCAACTCTACAAGCTGTTAGTCGACAGAGTCTCCCCAGGAAACATGAGCAGAAGAATAAAGATGTACCGTCCCTTATTTAATTGAGGCTGAATAACTAGGTTTCACCATTACAATTAAATACAGAAGAAAGCCTTGAAAGATTTTAAATTTTATACACACTTTTTTCTGTGTATGTATTTTAATATGTAAATTAAATTAGACTGCCATCTGTATCTGAGGGGAAAGCAATGTTTTATAGTATGCAGCAAGGGGAGATGCTATTTAACTAAACATCTTTCAAAAAGAACATTTAAAAAAATAAAGTAAGGGGGAATCCGAATGACGTAAACCGGAGCTCAGCATAAGCAAGTTGGATGCAAAGCACCGATAAAAGAATGCAATTTGAAAAGAAGCTTGCCATGAAAGTAAACTCATACACATTTTTTCATGTACATTTGAAGCAAAAAGCCTGCAAGGGAGTCAGTTGGACCATTAGATGATAAAGGGGTAGAAGGATCACTTAGGAAAGACAAAGCCATAGCAGAGAAGCTAAGTGCTAAATTTTAAAAAGGGTCAGGCGCACATGGACGCACCTATTTTATAATATGGATGTGTTGATGCGCACATTATAAAATCCAATACTCGTGTGCCCGATTTTATATTGGGGCACACCTGCACGGGGGGAGGAGGGGAGATTTTCTTTAAAAGCACATGGCAACGCAAAGGAGCAGACTAGGAGGGAACTTCCCTAAGTCCCTAACTACCTGTCCTTTTTCTCCCCTCTCCACCCCAACCCCTAAACCCCATGTAACACCCAAAAATTTTTTTTTTTTTGAAACTTACCTGCTCAGGAGCAGAAGTAAGTTCCGTGTGCTGGCTGGCTGCTGGTGCACACCTCACAAGGACAGTGCCCAAGGGCACAGTCCTAGCCAGCCCGCCTCTTTAAAAACCTGGCACTTCTGCGCGTACTGGGAGATACACACATGGCTCAGCCACGCCCATATTTCCAGGTATTTGCATGTGCCGGGGGAATGAAAGTTTCCCTGTAAATTAATTCTTTCTAAGGGAGATACATTTTCAATATTTCTGGCATGGGTAACAATTCAGAGAAACTGAAACAAGTCTCAGTGAACCAGAAAATGTAATAAGTTAAAATTGCTAAACTAAAGAGTGGCAAGTCACCTGGACCAGATGGTATACATCCCGGCATGTTGAAAACTGAAAAAAATGAAATTGCAGACTTTAGTAATTTGTAAATTATCTTTAAAATCTATGGTATCTGAAGACTGTAGAGATGCCAATGCACTGCCAATTTTTAAAGAGGGTTCCAGAAGTGATCCATAAAACTACAGAACAGCCTGACATCAGTGCTGGCCAAAATGGTAGGAACTAGATACAAAATACTGAACATATAGCCAAGGGAAGTTTTGCCTCACTTATCTGCTACATGTTTTTGAAGGTGTAAAAATCACATTGATAAAGGTGAGCCAGTTGATCTAGTGCATCTGGATTTACAGAAAGCATTTGACAAAGTCCCTCAGAGGCTAAGGAGGAAAGTCATAGGTTAAGAACCAATATCCTTTTGTGGACTGGGAACTGGTTAGCAGACAGAAAGATAGACAATAGGGTTAAAAATGGCAAAGAGTAAGAAGTTTAGTATCCCAATGATCTGTTCTGGGACCACTGCTTTAACATTAATAAAGGATCTGAAAATGGGAACAAGTGAGGTAATCAAATCTGAAGATGACAAAATTATTCAAAGTTGTTAAATTACAAGAGGATCTTGCAATACTGGGAGACTGGATAAGCAAATGGCAGATGCCAAGTAATGAGGACAAGTGCAGAGTGATGCACAAGAGAAATCTAAATTATAGCTATAAAATGCAAGGTTCCACATTAGGCATCACCATGCAGGAAAAAATGCAAGGTTCCACATTAGGCATCACCATGCAGGAAGAGGATCTAGGCATCATTGTGATTTGTTGAAATCCTCTGCTCAGTGAGCATTGGTAGTCAAGAAAGCAAAAAGAAACAATGCTAGGAATTATTAGGAAAGGAATGGGGAATAAAATGGAATCTCAAAGCTTCTGTATCACTCTGTGGTAGAATTACATCGAGCAAGGTGTACAATTCTGGTTACTGTATCACAAAAGGATATAGCTGAATTAGAAAGAGGTACAGCAAAGGGTGACCAAACTAAAATGGATGGAACGGTTCCCCTATGAGAAAAGGCTAAAGAGATTAGAGCTCTTTGGCTTGCTGAAGAGACAGCTAAAGGGAGATATAGAATGCAAAAGGGTAAATACAAATCTGTCATTTACTCTTCCAAAATGCAAGACTAGCTGACATGCAAAAAAGATGCTAAAAAGTACATTTAAAACAAATAGAGAATTTTAACACTCAAGGCATAATTAAGCTTTGGAATTCATTGCCTGAGGATGTGAAAACTGCTCACGTAGCTGGGTTTAGAAGAGGTTTAGACAAGTTCCTGGAAGAAAAAAAAAGTCCATAAACCATTAAGGTTGACTTGGGGAAATACGGGGAACTTTTGAGATCCTGCCAGGTACTTGTGACCTGGAGTGGTCACTGCTAGAAACAGGAAACTAGCTTGAGGGACCTTTGGTCTAACCCATTATGGTAAATCTTATGTTCTTATGCCCTTATGACTTCATTTAGCAAACATGTTCAAATAAAAGTGTAAAATCATGAAAACTAAATGGAACTCAAAAGCAGGCACTGGTCCTGCATCTGTGCATACAGTGCCAGAGCCTTTATCTATGCCGCTACAGAGCCAGGCACCAGCTCCACATCATCCAAGTCAGATTTAAGAAGGACTGCTTCCCATCTCTCCAGGTCACAGTTTTAGACTTGTCTGAATATGCAGAGTCAAGAGATAAGCTGAAAAATGGGAAAGTTGCAAAACCATCTGCCTTTATCCTTCACAATGCTAATTATGTATTGTTTTATGCAACGTTTAAATGCACCTTAATCTTCCTGTTAACCAACCTGACAGTCACCAGCTCAGAGGACTTAACATCACAACCAGTCACCAAATGTGTCAATAACTGATCACTAGAGAGATTACTGCAGTGAGATGCATTACCAGTTGTAAAAATGGTGGAACTTTGGTGCTCTCATTTTGAATCGTGTATTTTTATTCAAAAGAAAAAAGTACCATTCAGGAATAGAATGATTCTTTCCATTCTGTTCATCTAAGAATTAAAATGCTTAATTGTCTAAAGCCAGTGTGCAATATTTCAGTCTTTTTTTTTTTTTTTTTAGTCATAATAAAGCGGAAAAAGGATATAAAAAAATTCACTATTAACAGAATATTTAGGGACCTCTGTACTAAAATGGTCTCCCATTTTGGGCCTATGAGAAGAATTATCAGAATGCCTCATACATCTGGCCCTAGATTGATGTTTAGCATAATATTAGGAATGCAATTTTAACACAATTACAGAGTCAAGCGTTCATTTAAATATTCTCTGTATTTAATGCAACCACATGACATGTTAAACAGTCACGGGGAAAAATATCTTGACATGTTTGTTTCTGGCACACATGCCCCCATGAAATCAAGCTTCATATGACTGATACCAGAAAATTCTGATTGATACTATGTATTACCTCAGATCACATACCATATGAAATAAACATAGAAATGACAGCAGAAAGACCAATGGTCCATCCAGTATGCCCAGCAAGTTTCCCATGGTAGTATCTGATAACCTAGGGGTAACCTGCATGGCAGTCAGTTTTGCTTATGGTCTTGGCCATAGAAGCAATCCTGTTCTTTTAACTTCGTCTGAGCATCAGTACCCCAGACTGTACAAAAAAAAAAAGTCATGGCTCATGTTCACTGTCTGAATTCAGATTTCTCTTTTCAGCCCCCTCCTCCAAAGAGCATTGCATTGCAGTTGCATCAAAATGGTTCTATCATGCTATGTTGTGGCAATGGGATGAAGAGACTTGCTGGTAAGTTTAATGAAGTCATAACCAGAAAAAGAATGATTTCAAAGAACTGACACCAAATATCTTTGAGGGGGCTTTCTGTAAGTTTCTGGCAAAAGTACAATGCCCACATAACCATAGCTTTGCCTTAGCTGTAGACCAGTTCTTTCCAGTAAAGAACCAGAACATCTGAGCGATTAGAAACCACCTTAATGAACAAATAAATCTTTATATTTAGTAGTAACTGGAATTGTCATGAAATATGAAAAACAGTGGAAATCCAGATTGCAACTGTTCCCCCAGCAAGTGAAAGAATGCAGACTAGATTAGGTTATATACGGTACCTACAATGCAAATCAAATATGGCAAAAAAAAACAAAAACAAAAAACTACAGAACAGATTTTTCTAGGCCTTGTATTTTGATTAATGTATTTATCTAGATAAAAGATTTGAACAAGCAGAACCAGTTTGGTAGGATCATTGTATGTCTTTACAGGTAAAGACATTGCATGTAAAACTGAAAACTTCACTTGTACTATAGACACCTTTTGCACTCTGGTTTTACTACATAAAAAAAAATTGTTTTAGATTGGTTAGGTAGCATCCACCTCCCATAATTTTAAGTGACCATGTAGTTTACCATTTTTAACCAAACACTTGTTTCAAATAGCACTGTACCTTCAGTTGAAGGTACAGTGCCAATACATCAGCATCCCACCATAGGCTAACCCTGAAATGCTTTTGAGATTAAAACTATGAATTACTGTAATGGCTATCCACAGAATTTCTCGTGTTTCTACTGTAGACACCCATCCTTTTTACTATGAAGGGAAACCACAGAAATAGAGACAAGATGTCAAAATGATTGCTATTTGTACTTGTATGGTTGTATCTGACAACAGAGGGATACCGCTACAATTCCTAACTCATTGTTCAAGTACAAGTCAAGCTAGGAAATATTTGACTTTTGGCACAAGTGGAGACTCCTTTAGGTCAACACTAATTTCTATGTGTGTGTCTTTTTTCAACTTACAGGCATACATTTTTTTTGGCCAAGAAAAATTAGCTAAGTTAAAAAAACAAGGATGGCATTCTGTACAGTCCTTTTGTTACTTTCACAGCTCACAGAAAGGAAGGCAAGTGCTCCTCTGAAGCAGCTGGAGTGTTCCTTGCTGCCGCTGCCACCCTCCCACCTTTCCTCACGGAGAGAATCAAAGGGGGAATTAAGTGAAAAAAAATGTAAATCTTTGTAGGCAATAAAAAGTCTAAAGGGAGGAGGAACATGTCATACAAAGCACTAACCACAGCTTATTTATCCACACCAAAAAAAAAAAAAAAGCCAATACTTGTTCACATACACAGCCTCCCTATTGCATACATTTTGAAAGTTTGCACTCCGTGTAAAGTATGCCCCTGGAAAACGTATACTTCATGGAATCCAACTCTTGTTCTATCAGGGCGTAATGTTTCCAAGTTGTGAAGTGAAGACGACACTCCCCCACCAAGGTTTCACAGCACAGATGTACGTCCTTTGACCCATGACTACTGTGACATACCATTAATCCCCCTTACATACAAAGGATCATCTTTAAACTCACTGCCCTTAACTTAAAAAAAAACAAAAAAAAAACCCACCACCGGCAAATACACCCTGTTTAGATATATAAAAACAGAAGCAGGTCAAAACATAGCTATTTACGGGAAAGTCTTAATGTGGCACCTAAAAAGATCCTCATACAGATGAGCCAGGGGCACAGGGGACTTCAGAGAGCCACAAACCTTTGTCAAAAAAAGGCCATCTGTTTTTGTAATGTCTTTCACAGCAAAGGAGTAGATGCCTAACAGGGAGCGCAAACCCCCGTAGCATGTGTAGCCTGCTAGCAGTTCTTACCTCAGGTAGTCCCTGCGGCACAGGATGAGGTTGGCTTTGGTGTACAAGGTGGATCCCACTTCCCCCAGGCGGCAGTCGCAGCAGGCACACTTCAGGCAGTCCTCATGCCAGTATTTGTCAAGGGCTTTGAGCAGGTAGCGGTCCTTGATCTTTCGGTTGCAGCCAGCACAACCTTTCGGCTTGGTGTCCGGCTGGACTGAGAGCATTTGTATACCTGAAAGAAAGAAAGACTGTACGTTTTATTTACCATAAAAAGATAGAGGGGCTTTAAGCTGTATTTCCCTCCCACCTCTTAAATTAATAGAGATCTTTTTAGTTCCTTTGATTTTATAGAAAACACCTGTTTTATAGAGCTTGGTGCTTACGAAAACTGGGCAGCTGAAAATAACTGCCGAAGGTCTGTTGTACTCTCAATATCAGAGGAATTTAAAAAAAAAAAATAAATATATATATATATCTAATTCGAGGGGGGGGGGGGGGGCTGTTCTTTACCTTCTTGATGCAGATGTTACAATAAGTAGAAAACGGTAGCTAACAGATCTTGTTTAAGATGCCAATAGATGCATAAGTGCTCCACTGAATAAATGCACAAAAAGGTAGAAGTGGGTCATGACCCGACTTTTTATTTAGCACAGAGAAGCCGGGAGCATGCCCCGAAGGGCTGAGGATCCGGCAGTGGTAAAGGATGCAGCCCTCAAAGCGCTGCGAATGCCACTGAAAAGTTACCAAGTCCTCGCATCGCTCCGTCTGGCAAAGATTACGAGAAATGCCCTTCCCCAGCCCGCCTCAATGAGAAAAAAGCGAGCAGAGCGGCGGCGGCTGCAGCACCTCCCCCACCCGTAAAGAAAGAGGCGCCCGAAAGTTTCTAAGCCGCCGAAGAGCTCCCCCGCCCGCCCTCCCTCCCTCCCTCCGCAGCTCTCGGCTCCCCTCTCCGTCGTGCGTCCGGAGCTCGAGCCGCCTCTGCCGGCACTCCCGCGCTCCCCGCGCTTTAATTACCGTTACCATGGCAGCAGGGCGCGCGCAAGGCACGCACAGGAGAGAGGGGGGGGGGCCCCCCCCCATCCCAAGAAAGAGGCCCGGGGGCGAGGGGCGCGGAGCCTCACCGAAACTTCTCCGCGCTTTCTGCATGAGGCGCCGGGTCCGCGGGCAGAGCCGCTTCCTTCGGGCCGGAACCGCCGCCGCCGCGTCCGTCTCTCTTTCTTCCCCGCCTCCCGCGCGCGCCCAAGCGCTGCTGCTGGACGGCGAATGAGAGGCGGCTCGCGCTCGTCTTCGCTCTCTCCCCCCAAGAAACGGTCAGAGGCTGCTCGCGCTCGTCTTCGCTCTCCCCTCCCCCCCCAGAAACGGTCAGAGGCGGCTCGCGCAGAACGGCCCCGAAGCGCTGGAAGAAGATGCCGCCGCCGCCGTCTCCAGAGAAGCGCAGACAAAGCCCCTTTGGCCATGCGCCGCCTTCCTTCCCCGGGCGAAGACCTCCCCTCACGTCAGGAAGGGTTAAACGCAAACAAAAAAACAGAGAGTGTAGGATGCCCCCCGTCTCGTCCCCGAAACAGGAGGCAGCCGCTTCCCCTGAACTTGGCTGGCGGGCTCGTGCGGGATGCGGCCCGCGACAGGGCCCCCCGCGCGCGCGCGCGCTGCCCAGGGTGAAAGTTTAGCAGAGCAGCCGCCGCCGCGCGCCCTTCCCCACGAGCCTGGGAGTCCCGCAGGGGAGCTCCTCCCGCTGCTGCTGTCAAAGTTAACGTGGCGGATGGAAGATGGATGCGTGTCCTGGAGCTGGACCTGCAGCAGCCCCGTGACCATAAAAGTACATGGCCGGGCTGGCAGCAACTTTCACTTCAGAAACTCCTTGCTTGCGCAGCTCCTTTCCCTTTTTTTTTAGGCACGGTAGGAGTTGGACAGATTTATTTTTCTTTTACCGACTTTCCAGAGTTGAAGTGTTGCCCTCTTCTTCCTATTAAAAATCATCCGTGCCAATTTGTTTAAAATGACCCTTTGCACGCTTAACCCTGAATACCTAAACGGCTGGCGCTCTTGCAGCCTCCGGGACGTTTTCTGCTGTCAGTCAGTGCAGCCTTTCCTAGACCGAAAGCCCTCGGTGGCGAACGCCGACCCCCCCCCGCCCCGCTAGATAGATGCATGCATGCATGCACGGAAAGCGGTCGCCAGCCGCCCCTTCCCCCTGAAAACCAACCTGAAAAAGCGAGACCCGAAGAGCGAAGCGGGGTGGAGCGCTGTGCCCTCCAGCAGCTTCCTGGCGAGTTGCGGGCATGCACGGCGCTTGCGGTGCCTGTCGGGCATGCAGAGCCGGGCTCCCCCTCGCCCCTGTTTATATCGCGGCAGCCACTCAGCGCGAGCAGCGCCGGTGTCTGTCTCGCCGGCAGCCAATGCACTCCGAGGAGGGAGGGAGGGTGCGGGGCGCAGGGAGAAATCAAATCCAAACAAATGCTACAGCTAATGAGGACAATTAAATTAATTATCTTCAAGGAGATGGGGGGGGGGGGGAGAGGAGCCCCCGCGCCGCCGACGGTAGGATCTGTTACCCCTCGCTGGTAAAGTGCAGCTCGGTAATTCACCGCCGCTGATGAGCGCCTCTATGCAAATCTTTGTTTAAATCATTCCGCTAATTAAATGCTGGGCCGCTGCCGCCGGTGACATCACTGGCGAGCGGCGGGGGGTCAAGCGCCCGAGTGGCCGAGCCCCCCGCCACGCGGCTCGCCCTGCCCGTGCCCGAGCCAGGCGGCAGGCCACGGGCACCGAGCAATAGTTAACATTCAGCTCCACGCCATTCATTTTCCGCTAAAATATAATGATAATTAAATGGGTCATAAAATGCTCTTCTATTCATTATGACTGATGAAATGCATTAAAGCTGACAGGGTATTACCTGACAGTAATTAGGTTTTTGTCATGAATTAAATTATGTGAAAGCAGGCTATCTCCCCAATCATGCACTTTACAGCAAAGATTTTTTTTTTTTTTTTTTAAATCTGTGCTACAGAAGAGGGACAGAATAGCAGTTTTTCCCTTCAGAGCCAGGTGAATTAGGTTTGGGGAGAGGGGGGCAGACACTTCAGGAACCGGACGGGGGTGGGATCGGCTGCAGCCAAGACGAGCCAAGTGCAGCCGAAGTGAGCGGGGCGAGAAGGAGCCAAGGGTTTGTTTTTTTTTTTAAATCGAGCTCGCCTGCCACTTTGCAAAACTTCCAGAATAATGCATGCATGCAGCAAGGAGAGAGAAAAGCGGGCTTTTCCGTCCGCTCGGGTCGAGCCGGAAGCCGCCTTACCTTGCGAGGGGAGCCGTGCGGAGAAAGCCCTGCGCCTCTGCCCTTCAGCTCGTCCAAGAAGCTGCCAAGCTGCCTTCCAGCAGCCTGTGCAGGGGGCTCTAATGGACCTCATTAAGTTCTACTTACAGATGTTCTTTTAACATAATTGATCTGCGGTGAGTTGAGAGGACGGCAGCTTATTCCCTAGCCCCCAATTATGGTTGGGTAATTAGATCCCCAACCTCCAATTTTTCACATTCACCCTTCTAACATTCCAAAATATCAAAGTATCTCTTCCTCACCAAAGCTGGCTGCCTCCCCCCTTGCCGGACTCGGTATTGACAGTTAGATCTTCCCAACCTTTGTAGTGACGCCAGTTTTAATGGTATATTCAAACCACTGACAGAGCTCCGAGGGGCTGGGGTGGCTTTCTCTTTCTCTCTTTTTCTATTTTTTTTTTAACCCTCAGAAACAAAAGGGTAAAAAAAAAAAAGAAAATTAAAACCCTCTAACTTGTGTAGGTTGTACTTTTGATAAAAGGTTCCCGTGATGAGTTTTGGCAGTGGAGGTTCTTTTGTAACGTCTTTTTATCTGTATTAATTCCTCAGATGAAAACTTTAAGGAACAATGAAGGGGAAAGGTAAGAGGCTCTGAAGCTCGGTGAGAAGAGGAGAGAGAAATATTCCGCAGCACACCTGGGACAGATGAAGCCAAACTCCTGCTTTTATAATGCCAATCAACAGGGCAGTTATCATCCCTCTAATTAGGAAAGCAGCCTAAAACAGAGAGCACTTGGGGAAATGGTAATCTTCTGCTTTTGCACTTAAAAGGGGAGATGTTTGGTGAACTGTAAGAATGCAGGATTGGGGATGACAAGTCCTTTTACTAATGGGCTGGCTGCTTATGGCTGCGAGAGAGAGCGCGGCTGGCAGGCTTGCAGCTCACAGGAATGGAACAAAGAGTGGCCCCTCGTGTGAAAGAGCGCCACTTTCCTCCGCCGCCGTCTTAACTCCCAACGGGGCCGTAGGAACGTAGCAGATCGGCCCATTCGGTCTGCCCTGTTGTTCCTGCCTACACTGCTGCTGCGCATCTGGCCCGGCCGCCGGCCGGAGACGCTCCTGATCCAGGATGGTTTTTTATTAATCATCGTCCTCGTCCTTTCTACGCCACCATCTTGGGTGGGTGAGCATGCACCCAAGGCCAGTTACTTCACAGTCGGCAGCGCCCCTCTCTTCCCATGCCTTACCTCGGCGCTTGGTTAATACTCTAAGATAGCCACCAACACTAGTGCGGCCGTCGCTCCTCGGAGCGCCGCCTAGCCTGACACACAGACGTGGCTCCGCGTCTGACCGCCTCCTATAACTACACCTGTACCCTCAACCTGCCAGACTGACCCAGCTGCTAGTTTAGTTCTATTATTGGCAGAGCACACCTGATGAGTTCTTTCCTGTCTGCTCTGAACAGACAGGATAGACCTTTCCTTCACAGAGGGCCTCATTACGTTGTCCATTTCCTGCATTAAGCCTTACATCATTCATTTTGCAGTCAGCTCGCAGCACACCAGGGGGGCCGGTGTAATAAGACCCGTGGTGAAATCGGCGGTACTTGTCTGCACGTTTTTTGGTGTTTTTTTTTTTTTAGCACGTGGCAAAAGCAGGTGCTTCCGCGGGATGTAATAAAAGAGATGCACGCAGAAAATCCACCCAAAAGTAAAACACGTGCGAAAACGCGCACCAATATGCGCAGTCGAGGCCCTACGAAATAGGCCACACAGAAACCCGGGCTGAAACTCACATTAATGTGGTGACCTGCGAGTGATTCCCCTTTCATAAAACAGGAGTGGGACTGAAGGTGGGTAGAGCAATGTCTAATTCTTTCATGTTTCGTCTCTGATCGTGTGGCAGCTGTGCCGGCGCTGGAATGCAGCAGGGATGGACCGTAGCATCCAGAAAAAGTGAAGGTAATCCATGATCACCCCAGAGCTGCATGGACACACAACCAGAAGCACTTTTATTTCTGTTTATTTTGTTTTAGTTAATGTTTTATTATGAATGTTATTTTAATTTCCCTTTATCTAATGCTTATCATTAATTATTTTATAAGAATTATGTATGTTACTTTCCTTGTAAACCACACTGAACGATCCATGGAGAAAGTGGTATAGAAATGTTTTTAAATAATAAGCAACCACATTTAATGCCAGCCATGGAGTGAACCGGCCTCCATCTAAGCGTTTTAACTTAACTCCTGCCCTGACCCAGGCACTAAAAAACCCATCCTAACCGCTGCACGGCTCCCTGCAGAGCCCATGACTAGTTAATTGCCTTCCTCTGCATGCCATTTGCATGCACGCCCACAAAACCAAGCGCAGGTTTATGCACGCATTTTCCCCCCACGCTGACCACGCTATTACATATACACCTAAGACCAGCTGGTGCGGGAAAAACGCGTGCAAAAAGCCACGTAGGTTCGCGCACAAACCGGTGGCAGCTTTGGCGCAGCTTGTTGCATCGGCCCCTAGGAACGGAGCTAGCTTGGTATTTTCTCTTTCGGCTGTGGGAATGCTGGGAAAGTGGAATCGGAGTGAGCACGTGACTTCCTTGTACCTTATTAACACAAAAATGGTCATAATGACTGCATACTCTCCAGTCTTGTTCTAATACCCCTTCACATTCAGAGTACGCCGAACATGAAATGTACTTGATTAAAATAAAAAAGAAAAAAACATGTAGCAATCAGTTACTTCAAACGGATTGGCTGAACAGGATATTAATTTATACTTTTCTTTTGCAGTAAATTGTCCCATAATCGTGCTGCACTGCTCTCCCATAGGGCTTTCAGGTCACTTTGTTATGGCCCCTGCTGCTAACTCTTCCCAGGTTGGTTTTAATCCACACTCCTTTGCAATTAGAAGCTTAAATTGTGAAGCCTTAAACATTGCCAGTGACTAGCCACAATCAAAAACCTTTATTGCCAGCATCCCGGCTTCCCTAAACACTGGGCACTTAGAGTATGTTCTTCTACAAATCGGTTACTGTTTCTCCATCTCCTCCTTTTCCCATAATCGTACAGCAAGCATTTCAAGTTCCCCCCATTGATTAAAGCGAGGAAGCTGGATCCTAAATCTTCAGTGTCTCTCTATGGTCAGAAGGATCGGCCTGGAAATGTGCAATTAGCAGTACACCTCCCCCCACACCTACACACACACACAGACACATACATACACACACCTACACACACCTACACACACAGACACCTACACACACACACACCTACACATACAGACACAGACACACCTACACACACACAGACACCTACACACACACAGACACCTACACACACAGGCACCTACACCCACACACACAGACACATACATACACACACAGACACCTACACACAGACACACCTACACACACAGACACCTACAGACACCTACACCCACACACAGACACCTACACAGACACACACACCTACAGACACACCTACACACAGACACCTACACACACACACAGACACACACTGTGCTAGCATTATGGCATAGTCCAGTAATAGAAACTCCCCAGAACAGTAAATGCCTATCAGTCTGAAAAACTGAGGAACACAGAATCTAAGTTCAGCATTTGGATCCTGGGATCTTCTATGGGAAGCCTGAAGAAAATTTCATGCAGGGATCTGAATTTCCTGCATTCTTTTTTGATGCTGTGGATGGGAGCTCTCTGTGCTGAAGCAGAATTGATTCATCTGGTTGGAGACCTCGCTAAGTGTGGTTGGTGGTAACAGCGCCTCCTTTTGGTGGCAGGTTTCTTTTATTTCAGACCATTTTACAGCTGCTGCACTCTTGCAGTGTCAATTGCATAATCTGCTCAGGGAAGCAAGAGAGCTGTTCAACTCCACACGTTTTAGATTAAAAACTTAAGGGGTCTATTTACTAAGCCATGATATTTTAGGGCAGAAATGGCAAAATATCGCGGGGGGGGGACGTTCCCATCATGTTTTGCCCCTCTCCGGTAAAATATCACAGCAGTGTTTCTGTGATATCTTTTCTCACTGAGAAATTTAAAAAATATCCTGAAAATAAGTGGAAAAACGCACAATGGCATCCATTTTTGCACAGGGCCGTCATCGTGTTTAAAGGGCCACGTAGCCCCACCCCCACCCCTGCAATTTGAAAACTTTCCCTGGTTCATGGAAGATCCCCGCCTCACTGCCTGTTGAGGTGCCATAGAAGTTTTAAAAAAGTAAAAACAAAAAATAAAAGCTTGTAATGTGGCACAGCAACACCCTGCACCATCCCAAACCCCTCCCATTTGCCAACCTAGTTATCCCTCTCGGCTCCCCCTTTCATATTAAATCCCCCTCCTTTACCTTTAAAAGACATCCTGGTGGTCCAGTGATGGCCCAGTGCAAACCCGAGCTCCGAGCCGCTTGATGCTATCTTTCAAAATGGCAGCACATGATTTTTGCCCCTCTCAAACGTCTGGGGGGAGGGGGTTCAGGGGGCCTGACTAAACACCAGGGATTTTCAGTGAAGGGCTCACTCTATGGAGTTAACTAGAGGGTTATTTTTTGGAGCTTTATTTTACTTTTCGGCCACCTCCACAGAAAATGGGAGGGTTTTCCATGACCCCTGAGCTTCATTTTTTCACTTTAAAAGGGGGGGCTATTTTTGGCCTTATTGCCCTTTAAATAGCAGCCCCAGAGCATTGGGATGTGCGTTCACGGCTCGATGCTGGGGGGAACAGTTAGCTACAGCTTTTGATTGGTAGGAAACAGTTTGGAAAATACTGTGGCTTCAGCCAACTGCGTTCTTATTTACATAGGATTACCTATGCATTAGCTGCATTGCATGCATTTGCACAGTTTATGTATGCAAATCACATGCCAAGCAGCTTATTGCAATAGGGACGTCAGCCCAAAATAACACGTGATATTGTCACTATATGGCCATGTTGCACGATACATCTATTGTTTGCACATATTGCAGCTTAGTAAATGACCCCCCCCCCCCTCATAGTATAGAGATCTATATTCATCGAGTTTGGTTTCATCTGGCATTTAGCTGGATAAATGCTGGGATTTGAAAATCTTGCTTGTCTGTCAGCCAGATAAGGATTTCACAGGCTGAAAACTTATCTGGCTATGTCGGGGGGCAGTCTAGGGGCATCCCAGGGGATAATGCAGATTTTCAGCATTATCCAGCTAATATAGCTGGATCAAAGGCAAGGTGAAAGAGGCTATTTTAGCCAAAAAAAAAGTCCTTCAAAAATTGGAAGAAGGATCCATGTGAAAAAAATAGGAAAAAGCATAAGCATTGTCGAGTTAAATGTAAGACAGAAGAAAGGAGAATTTGAAATGAAGTTGTCTGTAGAGGCAAAAACTCATAATAAAAATGTTTTTTAAATATATTCAAAGCAGGAAACCTGTGAGGAAGTCTGCTGGACTGTTAGATGATCGAGGGGTTAAAGGGGCTCTTAGGGAAGATAAGGCCATTGCGGAAAGACTAAAGGAATTCTTTGCTTTGGTATTTACTAATGAGGATGTTGGGGAGATACCCATTCTAAGAAACAGATTTCAAGGGTGATGATTCAGATGAACTGAACTAAATCACGGTGGACCTGGAAGATGCAGTAGGGCAGATTAATAAACTGAAGAGTAGCATATCACCCAGACCAGATGGTATACACCCTAGAGTTCTGAAATAACTCAAAAGAGAAATTTAAGATCTATTAGTAAAAATGTGTAACCTATCATTAAAATCATCCATTGTAGCTGAAGACTGGAGAGTAGCCAATGTAACTTCAATATTTAAAAAGGGCTCCAGGGGCGATCCGGGAAACTATAGACCGATGAGCCTGACTTCAGTGCTGGGAAAATAGTGGAAACTATTCTAAAGAATAAAAATCACAAAGCATATAGAAAGACATGGTTAAATGGAACACAGTCAACACGGATTTACCCAAGGCAAGTCTTGCCTCACAAATCTGCTTCACTTTTTTGAAGGAGTTAATAAACATGTGGATAAAAGTGAACCGGTAGATGTAGTATACTTGGATTTTCAGAAGGCATTTGACAAAGTTCCTCATGAGAGGCTTCTAGGAAAAGTAAAAAGTCATGGGATAGGTGGCGATGTCCTTTCGTGGATTGCAAACATGTTAAAAGACAGGAAACAGAGAGTAGGATTAAATGGTCATTTTTCTCAGTGGAGTGCCTCAGGGATCTGTACTTGGAATGGTGCTTTTTAATATATTTATAAATGTTCTGGAAAGAAATATGACAAGTGAGGTGATCAAATTTGCAGATGACACAAAATTATTCAGAGTAGTTAAATCACAAGCAGACTGTGATAAATTGCAGGAGGACCTTGTGAGACTGGAAGATTGGGCATCCAAATGGCAGATAAAATTTAATGTGGACAAGTGCAAGGTGATGCATATAAGGAAAAATAGCCCGCGCTGTAGTTATATGATGTTAGGTTTCATATTAGGATTTACCAACCAGTGGATAACACATTGAAATCGTCAGCTCAGTGTGCTGCGGCAGTCAAAAAAGCAAACAGAATGTTGGGGATTATTAGAAAGGGAATGGTGAATAAAACGGAAAATGTCATAATCTCTGTATCGCTCCATGATGAGACCGCACCTTGAATACTGTGTACAATTCTGGTCACCGCATCTCAAAAAAGATATAATTGTGATGGAGAAGGTACAGAGAAGGGTGACCAAAATGATAAAGGGGATAGAACAGCTCCCCTGTGAGGAAAGGCTGAAGAGGTTAGGACTTTTCAGCTTGGAGAAGAGACGGCTGAGGGGGGATATGATAGAGGTGTTTAAAATCATGAATGATCTAGAACAGGTAAATATGAAATGGTTATTTATGCTTTCAGATAATAGAAGAACTAGAGGGCACTCCATGAACTTTGCATGGAGCACATTTAAAACAATTTGAAGAAAATTATTTTTCACTCAATGCACAATTAAGCTGGAATTCGTTGCTGGAGGATGTGGTTAGGGCAGTTAATGTAGCTAGGTTTAAAAAAGGTTTGGATAAGCTTTTGGAGGTGAAATCCATAAACTGTTATTAATCAAGTTGACATAAGGAATAGCCAATGTTGTTACTGGCTATAGTAGCATGGGATGTTTTTAATGTTTAGGTATTTGCCAGGTTCTTCTAGCCTGGATTGGCCACTGCTATTACTGGTATCAGTAGCATGGGATAGACTTAGTTTTTGGGTACTTGCCAGGTTCTTATGGCCTGGATTGGCCACTGTTGGAAACAGGATGCTGGACTTGATGGACCCTTGGTCTGACCCAGTATGATGATGTCGTATATTCTTATGTTCTTAACTTTGACAGCCAAAGAGCCGTTCTAAAGTTAGCTGGATAAACTTATCCTGCTAGCTTTAAGATAGCTGGGTACATTCAGCAGTAACATTTCTAGCCGTCCAGTGGCTGAATGTGGACCTCTTAGTTTACAGAATAGTTCTGGATTGGCCTGGTGTTAGAAATAGGTTTCAGTCCAAGCTGTATATAGTTGATGTTCTCTAACTCTGGCAAGACACTTTGCCTTATTGTAGTTCACTCTACCCAAGAATCTGGTAGATAATTGGGATGTGCAATCGTCCTGGTTCGGGGAGCCCAAATCCCGAACAAGTCTTTCCTGAAATTTCGGGAAAAATTCCTTTTCGGGGTTAGTGCGCTCTAATGTAAAAATGTTAGCGTGCACTAACTCCCGCGGCAGCCCGAAAACCAAAAGGTTCGGGCTTCACACGTCTCTAGTAGATAATAAAATAATAATCCACATTATTTCACTCTGCTCACTGTTTCAGCAGCTTCCACAGACAATGCATGAACCACTACAATGTTTCTAATGTATGTGACTATCTCTGTTTCAGCTGTGCTTTGATAAGAATATACTTTGAGATTCTATTGCCACATTGAATATTTTATTCAGCCAATCTAGTCTTTTTTTTTCTTTTTTTTTCTTTTTTTTTAATTACACCTTCTTTGCAGGAAATTCTTCTCTAACAAACAGTAGCTGCCATGTCCTGGTTGGAGTGTGATGTTTCCCTTTGAGAGGACCATGTGGAAACTGGAACCTGTTCCCAGGCTACACCACAAATCCAGTAGACACACTGCAGAGTAAAAAGAATCTACCGTTACTTCTCCCTTACTTCTGGTGGGCGGCATTAACGTGTCCCTAAAGCCGCAAGATACTAGAATGAGGTTTATCTTCCCTGTGTTCACTGTGCCCTCTCTTTTTTCCATCCTGCATTCTGAAAGTGAGGGGGAGGGAAGAAACCCTCATGGCAGTGACACAGACCAGGCTGGACATGTTTGGTGAGGAAGAAAGGCACGGAGCTTGTAACTGTTCTGTTCTGGTGCCCTTATGTAAAATGTGGAAAAAAGGTCGGTAAAGAGGTTGCAGATTAAGGCTTGATCTGCTGATGGACATGCAGCCACTCATCAGCAAGGTTTCACCTACAACTTCTCCATTATTGTTACTACGCAGCATCCGACTCCCAAACCTGTCCTGGGACCCCAAAGCCTGTCGGGTTTTTAGGGTATCTTCCATGAATATGCCTGAGAGAGGTTTGCATATATTGAGTCTCCGTGATATGCAAATTTATCTCATGCATATTCATGGTGGAATCCCCAGGACAGGTTTGGGAAGCCCTGCCTTATATTATCTAAGGAAATATTTTGTGATGAATTTTATACTTTGCAACAAGCTTTTTCCCCCCACAAAACAGGAGTACGACAAGCCCTTGCAGAATCATCTTGTAATTTTTCTAAGAACTTTAAAAATATTCTCGTCAGTTTTCACAGGCTGGTTTTACCTAGGGTGCTTTTTCATTTAGAAGTGATTGTGCCTGATACAGGAAGATACCTTAGTAACATGAAGAAGATTCCTTAAAGAGATCTTCGTAGAGTATTCATTTAAATGAATCTTTAGCGAACGCCATTTGCATGCTCTTGTCTTGAAAGTGCCAGCTGTTTGCAGCAGACCGGGGCATGCTTCTTTCTTCACCTCTCTGAACCTGAGTTTTTAAAGGGAGCTGGTCGAAAGTGTGTAGTATATCATCAAGTTCTCATTTTATTTTATTACTTTTTTTTTTTTCTGGATTAACTTGAGAAATGGCTACTGAGTCAATTAATGTGAACAGCTGTTACTGGTGCTAGTGAGTAAACTGAGGTGCACAGACAGACTGCGTCGGTCTAATCACTGAAAGAGGCCTGAGAAGCAGCACATATGTGTCCTGATAGAAAACCTTGCTAGAGCAAAACAGGACAAATAAGATAGGAGGGTTTCTGTTTGTTGCAGTTACCTGAGGCAGCTCAGGGGGCAGATTCTGCAGCAGAATTCAGAAGCAAAGTTTCTGAAATTCTGTGCCACATCTGCATAGATTTGCATATTAAATAATATACATTTCAATTTGCTTTATAGAAATAGTTGTGTTTGATCATTCATGTATCTGGATAATTTATTTTTTGTTTTCTTGACAAAAGGGATCTTAGTGATTGCTACAAGGAAGACAGTAAGGAAGAAGGCATCTCAGGGATGGTGAAAGAGAGGCAGGAAGGACCGAGATGGGAGGGGAATCTGGGGAAATAGGGATTTGGGAGGATGGGGGCAGAAGGATCTGGACTGGTGGGTGAGGGAGCAAAATCTCCATTCTAACATACCTTTACCACTTGACATTTTACATTCTGTCACACACGCACACAGGTGTTGAGCCCCTTTCTCTGTCTCTCTCTCTCTCTCACACACACACACCCACTCCCATGTCAGTACATTCTTTCACACACACACACACACCAGGGGCCGAGTCCCTTTCTGTCTCCCACACACATCTACACACTCCTTTGTCAGAACTTTCACACAAAAACCAGGCACTGAGCCCCTTTCTCTCTCTCTCTCTCTCACACACACACTCACTCACTCTCCCATGCCAGTACCTTCTCTCACACACACCAGGTGCTAATCCCCTTTATATCTCTCACACACCCAATCCATTGTCAGTACCTTCTCTCACCTACACACCAAGCGTCAATCCCCTTTCCCTTTCTCACACACACACACTCCCATATCAGTACATTCTTTAACACACACACACCAGGGGCCGAGTCCCTTTCTGTCTCCCACACACATCTACACACTCCTTTGTCAGAACTTTCACACAAAAACCAGGCACTGAGCCCCTTTCTCTCTCTCTCTCTCTCTCTCTCTCTCACACACACACACTCCCATGCCAGTACCTTCTCTCACACACACCAGGTGCTAATCCCCTTTATATCTCTCACACACCCAATCCTTTGTCAGTACCTTCTCTCACCTACACACCAAGCATCAATCCCCTTTCCCTTTCTCACACACACACACACACTCCCATATCAGTACCTTCTCTCGCATACACACAGATGCTGATCCACTTTCTCTATCTCTTTCTCATACTTGCACACCCCCATGACAGTATCTTCTCTCACTTGATGTTACTCATGAGGAGAGTCCATCAAGCTAGGTTGAGAGTACATTGCACAAATCTCATCTTTGAGTGAGTTTCCTCACTCTAAAGGTCATCAAATCTTCACACGAGAGCACTGTTCTGTTCGTACGTCTCACTTTGAATGTCAAAGTGGCCCCTAACCGTCTACCTAAACCTCACCTTGAGTTACTAGGTGGGCCTCTCATAGAGATATAAACATGTATCTGTGGTGAGGGCATTATGGCTAGGTTCTCTCTCTCCTCTGGGAGCTTCAAAACTACTAACACAGGCATTTGAGAACACATAGTTAAAGCCATGTGATAGGGCTTTGCAAAACAGTAAGCCCGCCCCTAACTCCTCCTCCTCTTTTTCGGATTTGCATCGCACCATATGTTATGGTGCTATCGCATGCGTTAAGGGGTTTTCACATGCATTAAAGGTGCTTAACGCATGCGAAAACGCCTTATAGCATTTTGATAAATGACCCTATTATATTGTAAGCCCTCTGGGGATAGGGAAATACCTACAGTACCTGAATATAATCCACTTTGAAGCGCTGAAAAAATGTGAAAAGTGGAATATAAATCTAAATAAAGAAAAATATCGTAAAGGAACTGGTGGAGGAGGTGAAATTGTTGTTTCTGGTAGGCTAGGCACATTTTATAACGTTTTGGTGAGTACACTAGGAAATTATTGGTGTTTCTCGTAATTACAGACATTATACAACCATTTTTTATTATAGAAACAAGCCGTTAAGACCGTTAAAATGGGCGAGATGTTCACGGCACGTCGGTCAGAGCTCTCTTCCGCACAGTCAGAGCTGCTTCCTTCTGCGCATTCGCGGCGCAGGCGCGGAACGTTGGTGAGAGCTGTCTCATCCGCGCAAGCGTGGCACGTCGGTGACCGCTCAATTATATAGCTGATAGTTAGGTAAGGGGTGCTTTTGGGAGGTTTGGAATGCATTATGGGCCAGATCTTAAAAGAAATGCACGGGCGTAGATTTGTTCGTGCAACCTGGCGCGAACAAATCTACGCCCGATTTTATAACATGCGCGCGCTGCCGCACGCATGTTATAAAATACAGGCTCTGCGCACACAAGGGTGGTGCACACGTGCACCTTGCGCACGCCGAGCCCGACGATGGCCTTCCCCGTTCCCTCCAAGGCCGCTCCAAAATCGGAGCGGCCTTGGAGGGAACTTTTTTCCAGCCCCCCCCCCCCACCTTCCCCTATCTAACCCACCCCCCATCCCTAACTAAATCCCCCCCACCTTTTCTCCAAAGGTTACTCCTGCCTGAGGCATGTGTAACTTGCGTGTGCTGGCCAACTACTGGCGCGCCATGCCCCAGCACAGGCCACTGTGCCAGAACACTCAACCCCGCCCCCGGACCGCTGCCACACCCCGGCCACGCCCCGGCCCACCCCCGAACTGCTGCCACGCCCCCGGACTGCCCATTTTGGAAAGCCTCGGGACATACGTGCATCCTGGGGCTTGCGCACACCGCCGAGCCTATGCAAAATAGGCTCAGCGCGTGCAGGGGTAGCTTTCGGGGGTTACGCACGTATCTTATGCACGTAACCCTTTAAAAATGTACCCCTATGAGTATTTGTGAAAAACACTGGCTATACCCCTCAATTTAACATACCAAAAGAAAAAACATTTTGAGGGAAAACTGCACAATACAGAATTATCTATAGCCATACACTCTTAAAAATCCCCCGGGAATCGGTATCAGAAAGCTCAGTGCTACAGTCTCATGGGCTCTTGCCCACATAGAGCTACAACCCCTCTCCTTAGTTGGCACTTTTTGTCACGTCATCTACCTCTTCCCGTTCTCTATTTTTCTTTTCTATGTGAAAACCACTTCATTTATTGCTCTTTTTTTCCCCTTTTTTTTCAAACACCCTTTTAAAATCTTACGATAATTTTCTTGTTGGTCACAAATAACTTTATCTCTATTCACCGTATTACCACTATTAACACATTGTAACTCTTCCTCAAAGTCTCAAACAATTTTATAACTTATCTTTTTCTTTTCTGCTGTCACCACCTTCTTTGCTGTTACTTGTTTATTGCCCGCCCGACATTGGCAATGTTTCGGTGTTTTTTCCTTGTAGGAATATTGTAAAGTGCCCCTGAAGCAGGCGTGAGTTTCACGCCGAAAAATTGCCAATGTTGGGAGGGCAATAAACGAGTAACAGCAAAGAAGCTGGTGACAGCAGAAAAGAAAAAGATAAGTTATAAAATCGTTTGTAACTCTTCCTCAAAGTCTCAAGGTGAATAGAGATAAAGTTATTTGTGACCAACAAGAAAATTATCGTAAGATTTTAAAAGGGTGTTTGAAAAAAAGGGGAATAAATGAAGTGGTTTTCACATAGAAAAGAAAAGTAGAGAACGGGAAGATAAGGCCATTGCAGAAAGACTAAATGAATTCTTTGCCTCCGTGTTTACTAATGAGGATGTTGGGGAGATACCAGTTCCGGAGATGGTTTTCAGGGATGATGAATCAGACGAACTGAACGAAATCACTGTGAACAAGGAAGATGTAGTAGGCCAGATTGACAAACTAAAGAGTAGCAAATCACCTGGACTGGATGGTATGCATCCCAGGGTTCTCAGGGAACTAAAAAATGAAATTTCAGATCTATTAGTTAAAATTTGTAACCTATCATTAAAATCATCCATTGTACCTGAAGACTGGAGGGTGGCCAATGTAACCCCAATATTTAAAAAAGGCTCCAGGGGTGATCCGGGTAACTATAGACCAGTGAGCCTGACTTCAGTGCCGGGAAAAGTAGTGGAAACAATTCTCAAGATCAAAATCGTAGAGCAAATAGAAAGACATGGTTTAATGGGACACAGTCAACATGGATTTACCCAAGGGAAGTCTTGCCTAACAAATCTGCTTCATTTTTTTGAAGGGGTTAATAAACATGTGGGAGGAGGAATAGCCTAGTGGTTAGAGCAGTGCACTATGAACCAGGAGACCAAGGTTCAAGTCCTGCTGTTGCTCCTTGTGACCTTGGGCAAGTCACTTTACCCTCCATTGCCTCAGGTACAAAAACTTAGATTGTAAGCCCTCTGGGGATAGAGAAATACCTACAGTACCTGAATGTAAACCAATGTGATATCTCGATTGAGATGAATGTCGGTATATAAAAAAAAAATAAACCAGTAGATGTAATGTATTTGGATTTTCAGAAGGCATTTGACAAAGTCCCTCATAAGAATATGCCATACTGGGTCAGACCAAGGGTCCATCAAGCCCAGCATCCTGTTTCCAACAGTGGCCAATCCAGGCCATAAGAACCTGGCAAGTACCCAAAAACTAAGTCTATTCCATGTAACCATTGCTAATGGCAGTGGCTATTCTCTAAGTGAACTTAATAGCAGGTAATGGACTTCTCCAAGAACTTATCCAATCCTTTTTTAAACACAGTAGAGGTGTTTAAAATCATGAGAGGTCTTGAACGAGTAGATGTGACTCGGTTATTTTCACTTTCGAATAATAGAAGGACTAGGGGGCACTCCATGAAGTTAGCAAGTAGCACATTTAAGACTAATCGGAGAAAATTCTTTTTCACTCAACGCACAATTAAGCTCTGGAATTTGTTGCCAGAGGATGTGGTTAGTGCAGTTAGTGTAGCTGGGTTCAAAAAAGGTTTGGGTAAGTTCTTGGAGGAGAAGTCCATTAATGGCTATTAATCAGTTTTACTTAGGGAATAGCCACTGCTATTAATTGCATCAGTAGCATGGGATCTTCTTAGTGTTTGGGTAATTGCCAGGTTCTTGTGGCCTGGTTTTGGCCTCTGTTGGAAACAGGATGCTGGGCTTGATGGATCCTTGGTCTGACCCAGCATGGCAATTTCTTATGTTCTTATGACGTGACAAAAAGTGCCAACAAAGGAGAGGGGTTGTAGCTCTATGTGGGCAAGAGCCCTTGAGACTGTAGCACTGAGCTTTCTGATACCGATTCCCGGGGGTTTTTAAAGAGTGTATGGATATAGATAATTCTGTATTGTGCAGTTTTCCCTCAAAATCTTTTTTCTTCCCCTATGAGTATTTCCATTATTTCCTATGGAAAAAATAGTCTTGACTTACAATCAACTTGAGTTACAACCAGCCCTCTGGAATCAATTGAGTTTGTAAGTCAAGGTTCCACGGTATTTCTACCTTAAGCAAGCATAGCACACAATGCACTTTCTTCTTGGGTTCTATCTGAGAAGGTTGTTTGCTAGACTACCTCAGCTCTGCCAAACTCTCTTGCCCCTATCAAAACCACAGGGACCAGACTACCTCGGCTCTGCCAGCCTGTCTTGCCCCTATCAACACCACAGCGACCTGACTACCTCGGCTCTGCCATCCTGTCTTGCCCCTATCAACTTTCTGCTACTCTGCCTTGCTGCCATACACCAGACAATTCTACTCCTTGTGGTGTTCTTGCCACCTTCATGGTTCCTCAGTGTGTTGATGCTAATCTTTCTCCTGCTTTGTCCCTTTATCGGCACCTTGTGTTTTTTTCTGACACCCTTTCTGCTTGCTGTGTTCCCCCTTCATTGTGCTGTAGGATGTTGATGCCACTTGCTTGCCACTTTGCCTGTCATGCTGCCTTCGAGGGTTCATGCAACTGTTATTGGTGCTCTCTTTTGAAGCTGTGGTGTGTTTTTGACACTCTCGCTGCTGCTTTACATCTCTGTTAAAGCACTCTTGCTTAACCATTCCCTTCCCTTTGCCCCTTTACAGTGCCTTAGGCTATTCATATCACTTTGGTGCCAGTTTGCCACAGTCTACATACCTTGGAGCTCTTTTCTCATTCTGCTGATTGCTCCCCAGAAGTTTCATCAGAATCGATATGAAAACCCAAAAAATAGGCTGCAAATACTTCCCCCATTGACTTTAATGGGAAAAAGAAAAACGAATGAAATTAATAAACAAATTGGTTTCCCCCCCTATGAAACGAATTTGGGTCCCAGCAAAACAAAAAAACGAAATGAATTTTTTCCTTCTGCACATCCCTAGTCCATGTGCCTATAAGTAAAAAACCCACCTGAGCTAAAGGATTCCAAATTATCCCCATCAACTGAAAAGTAGCATGTGCCACATTTAAGACTAATCGGAGAAAATTCGTTTTCACTCAACGCACAATAAAGCTCTGGAATTTGTTGCCAGAGGATGTGGTTAGTGCAGTTAGTGTAGCTGGGTTCAAAAAAGGTTTGGACAAGTTCCTGGAGGAAAAGTCCATAAACTACAATTAGTCAAGTTGACTGACAGGTACATTTTAAAAGGCGTGCCATAAATGTGCATATTGGGCACGCTAGCAAAAATACGCTCAATTTTATATCGTGCATGCAAAATACGTATCATTTAAAATATTCCTACTGCACGTACATGTGGAGCCTTTACACGCATACTGACAAGTGACCAATGGGGTGGAGAGAAGCTAATACTCTATATCTCCCACTATAAGAGGGGCACTTTCAATTCAGGGTGGGATTTTTGGGGGACACAGACCCTTGAACCCCCCCAAACCCCCCCTGAGTTGAAAGTGCCCCTTTCCAGTGGGAGATACAGAGTGTCAGACTGTCTGTCTCTCTCATTTCTCGTGTTCTGGATCCCTCTGGCTGAAAAGGACCAGTAGTAGTAAAGTTACGCAGGTGACGGCGCATGTTCCCATGTTCAGCCTTGCAAAATGTGGGGGTTATGTGTGTAAGTCCTGGGCCTGCCCCTTTTCCTTGATGTGCATACAGGTAGGTGCACGCGTGCTTCCCGGCTCCTTAAAATTCGTGTGTATGTGGCTGATTTTGCACAAGCAATGCTTTTAAAATCCACTTGTTGGCATCCGTAGCATGGGATCTACTTAGTGTTGGGGTATTTGTGAGGTTCTTGTGGCCTGGATTGGCCACTGTTGGAAACAGGATGCTGGGCTTGATGGACCCTCGTTCTGAGCCAGTATGGCATGTTCTTATGTTCTTATCTTGTCCCATCAGGCCCTCCTCTCCTTCCAATGGCTGCCTCCCCATCCTACACCCACAGGCAGAGACCTAGAGGGCAGATTATAGGAGCTAGGGGCATGGGAAGCAGCAGGAAATGGGGAAGGGGCAGAACAGCACAGCAGTCGGAAAGCGCAGGGGCATATGCGTTCCTGCCCAGGTTTACAATACTCTTATTACTTATATTTTTATGTTTTAATTCAAAGGCATCAGGCAATCTCTGGTTGGTTGTCTTTAGCTAGGCCATTAAGGTATTTGCCTTTGAAATTATGTTATTTGCTTATTGTTGTTTATATTTTTGTTCTATAATATGTTTTGTATGCTGATTGCATTCCGTATGCTGTGTTTTGTTATCTTGCTAGAGCCCTAGATGGATTGACAGTTTTACAAATAAATAAGTTTGCCCAGCAGAGTACTGTGTCTGACAAAGGAAGTCTGTGCCTTACTGGAAACTCTGCAGGTTGCCTTATTGGGACAGGTAGAGCCTAATGTTTTGGAGTTGGCAGCTAAGATTGAGGAGGCTGGGAATGACTGGAGCCCAACATATCTTGTGACAGAAGCCCTGGGAAAGATGGCCTAGGCCTGAAGTGGAGGCAAGGCAGAGAAAGACAAGGTCCAGAATCCTGTATCGCTAGGCCGCATTCAAGTTCTGCAGGGCTAGTTCCAGTGGAAAGTCCATGGTAGCTAAGCACCAATTTTCAAGGGAAAAGATTGCCCATGCTTTGCCTTGCTACTTGCTTTCCTCCTGCTTCTTGTACGGCTCTTTATTTCTTCATGGAAAAAGCACACATACATTTGAAAATCCAGTCTCCCCCCCCCAGAACGCCTTCTCTAAATGTGGTCGAACGGCAGGGAGGTCCTGGGGTGCTGCCACCCTGAGAGCTGGAAATTGCTGACAGCCAACTTGTCTGTTTGAAACAGAACGGGAAATTTCAACTAAATTTGCCATTTTGTTTTTTAGGAAATAAAACAGAAACAAAGTTTGTTTTATTTTCAAAATATGGTGGCCTCCTCCCGCACCTACCCCCTTCCCCCCCCCCCCCCCCCAACCAGTTACCCCATCCGCGGATCTATGGGACCGCAGCAATCCCCAGTCACTCCTGCCCTGCTGGCTTTCCATCTCAAAATGGCACCAGCCCAACCCTAAAGCTGGTGCCATGTTGTAGAGAGCTAGGGCGCTAGAAAGATTGCCCCTTACAGTAAAATGGCACCGGCCTCGGCTGGCTGCCTCCATTTTGAGACAGAGGCCCAGAAGGGCAGCAGTGACTGAGCATCGCTCCTGCCCCTTAGACACATGGATGGGGATGAGTAGTTGGGAGAGTCTTAGTGTGGGGAGGGAGGGCACTGTGGGAGGTTTTTAAAATTCTATATTTTGTTTGTCGTTGTTTCATGTTAAATAGATAAAAACAACAGCACATGAAACAGAAAAAAGAAAATGTCTGCCACCCAATGGGGTTTTAGTTCATCTCACCAAACTCCTACACTGGGTCACTCGCTTCACTTCTCCAGGCATACAACCAACCGTCTCCTTGTTTGTCTAGCAAATAAAGGAGTGACCTACAGTAGCAGTCAGCATGTCCCCGTCTAGCAAGTCCTGCTTTAAAGTTGTATTAAAGTTACACTTGAAGAATGATGTAGATCAAGAGCCTTAGGTGCAGCCTTAAGGCAAATAATTGCTAATCAACTGATCCTCTTAGTAAACAAGCTTGTTGCACATGCCCCTGCCTTAAATCATGAGACTGTTAGGTCACCAGTGTTGAACACAGAGGCCTAGAGAGAATCAGCCAAAAACTGAAGATCAGGGCTGGACGCACTCTCCATCTATCCCTGGCTGCTGCTGCCGCTGAAGTCTCTCCATCCCCACCGCTCCCGCTCTGCTGGCTCACAGGAATGGGAAGTGACATCTGACGGCCATGGCCGCCCCCTTCTAGCCCTATGGCACGAGGCCCAGGCTGCTCGCCCCAATTGGCCTCTGGCCCTGGAGATCACTGAGCACTGGAAAAAGTAGATTTGTTTCCTAATCTTCCAAAATTTACACTGTAGTATTTCTTCTAGAAATTAACTCTATGACTTAAATCAAAGAAATAAAACCAGCTAAAGTCAGCACAGAACAAACTTATTCTGGTGTTGGTCTCACCACTCCTACCTTCAAACACCTCTTTCTTATTAAAGACCTCTTGAGGATAACTTGGAAACAACTTCATGCAGGCCCATATTAGACAGATGCATTCGTTTGAGCCAAATTTGCTTCTTTCAGGGGCCCAAAATGCATTGAGGGTCGTCCCGTCCCCCCTTCCCCCCCAAATTAAACAGTTTGCTATTCGCTGCGTTTGGTTAAAAAGAATCTTCCCTTGGGCCTATGTCTAGAGTGAGGGGTCTGGATCAATTAGGGGGCAGGCAAGATGAAGAATCAGAGGGCTCTTGAACATCTTGATATCAGTTGGGCAAATTGGTGGACTCATTAGAAGAACTGGCTTGCCCCTTGCACGAGCATGTTTTAAAATCCGCCTACATATGCGCGTAAAAGCCATCAAAATCCTAGGAAAGATACATGAAGTTCATTACTTATGCAATCTCTTAAGTGTAAGTACATATTTATGCATGGGAGGTGTAATTTAAAACAGACGTGTGCAAGTGCGCAGACGGTTTAAAGTTGCAGCATATCTCCAGTCACATGCCGATAACCGTGTATATGGGTGCACACGTGCACGATTTAAAATGGCAGCGTATCTCCAGTCACATGCCGATACCCGTGTATATGGGTGCACACGTGCACGATTTAAAATGGCAGCGTATCTCCAGTCACATGCCGATACCCGTGTATATGGGTGCACACGTGCACGATTTAAAATGGCAGCGTCTCTCCAGTCACATGCCGATATTCGTGTATATGGGTGCAAACGTGAATGATTTAAAATGGCAGCGTCTCTCCAGTCACATGCCGATACCCGTGTATATGGGTGCACACGTGCACGATTTAAAATGGCAGCGTATCTCCAGTCACATGCCGATATCCGTGTATATGGGTGCACACGTGAATGATTTAAAATGGCAGCGTCTCTCCAGTCACATGCCGATACCTGTGTATATGAGTGCACACGTGCACCATTTAAAATGGCAGCGTATCTCCAGTCACATGCCGATACCAGTGTGAGTGCACACGTGAATGATTTAAAATGGCAGCGTATCTCCAGTCACATGCCGATACCCGTGTCAGTGAGTGCACACGTGAATGATTTAAAATGGCAGCGTATCTCCAGTCACATGCCGATACCCGTGTATATGGGTGCACACGTGCACGATCTAAAATGGCAGCGTATCTCCAGTCACATGCCGATACCCGTGTATATGAGTGCACAAGTGAATGATTTAAAATGGCAGCGTATCTCCAGTCACATGCCGATATCCGTGTATATGAGTGCACAAGTGAATGATTTAAAATGGCAGCGTCTCTCCAGTCACATGCCGATATCCGTGTATATGGATGCACACGTGAATGATTTAAAATGGCCGCGTCTCTCCAGTCACATGCCGATATCCGTGTATATGAGTGCACAAGTGAATGATTTAAAATGGCAGCGTCTCTCCAGTCACATGCCGATATCCGTGTATATGGATGCACACGTGAATGATTTAAAATGGCCGCGTATCTCCATTCACATGCCGATACCCGTGTATATGGGTGCACACGTGCACGATTTAAAATGGCAGCGTCTCTCCAGTCACATGCCGATACCCGTGTATATGGGTGCACACGTGCACGATTTAAAATGGCAGCGTATCTCCAGTCACATGCCGATACCCGTGTATATGGGTGCACACGTGCACGATTTAAAATGGCAGCGTCTCTCCAGTCACATGCCGATACCCGTGTCAGTGAGTGCACACGTGAATGATTTAAAATGGCAGCGTCTCTCCAGTCACATGCCGATACCCGTGTATATGAGTGCACACGTGCACCATTTAAAATGGCAGCGTATCTCCAGTCACATGCCGATACCAGTGTGAGTGCACACGTGAATGATTTAAAATGGCAGCGTATCTCCAGTCACATGCCGATACCCGTGCATATGGGTGCACACGTGAATGATTTAAAATGGCAGCGTCTCTCCAGTCACATGCCGATACCCGTGTAAGTGAGTGCACACGTGAATGATTTAAAATGGCAGCGTCTCTCCAGTCACATGCCGATACCCGTGTAAGTGAGTGCACACGTGAATGATTTAAAACGGCAGCGTCTCTCCAGTCACATGCCGATACCCGTGTCAGTGAGTGCACACGTGAATGATTTAAAATGGCAGCGTCTGTCTAGTCACATGCCGATACCCGTGTCAGTGAGTGCACACGTGAATGATTTAAAATGGCAGCGTCTGTCCAGTCACATGCCGATACCCGTGTCAGTGAGTGCACACGTGAATGATTTAAAATGGCAGCGTATTTACAGTCACATGCCGATACCCGTGTCAGTGAGTGCACACGTGAATGATTTAAAATGGCAGCGTATTTACAGTCACATGCCGATACCCGTGTATGTGGGTGCACACGTGCACGATTTAAAATGGCAGCGTCTCTCCAGTCACATGCCGATACCCGTGTATATGGGTGCACACGTGCACGATTTAAAATGGCAGCGTATCTCCAGTCACATGCCGATATCCGTGTATATGGGTGCACACGTGAATGATTTAAAATGGCAGCGTCTCTCCAGTCACATGCCGATACCTGTGTATATGAGTGCACACGTGCACCATTTAAAATGGCAGCGTATCTCCAGTCACATGCCGATACCAGTGTGAGTGCACACGTGAATGATTTAAAATGGCAGCGTATCTCCAGTCACATGCCGATACCCGTGTCAGTGAGTGCACACGTGAATGATTTAAAATGGCAGCGTATCTCCAGTCACATGCCGATACCCGTGTATATGGGTGCACACGTGCACGATTTAAAATGGCAGCGTATCTCCAGTCACATGCCGATACCCGTGTATATGAGTGCACAAGTGAATGATTAAAATGGCAGCGTATCTCCAGTCACATGCCGATATCCGTGTATATGAGTGCACAAGTGAATGATTTAAAATGGCAGCGTCTCTCCAGTCACATGCCGATATCCGTGTATATGGATGCACACGTGAATGATTTAAAATGGCAGCGTCTCTCCAGTCACATGCCGATATCCATGTATATGGATGCACACGTGAATGATTTAAAATGGCCGCGTCTCTCCAGTCACATGCCGATATCCGTGTATATGAGTGCACAAGTGAATGATTTAAAATGGCAGCGTCTCTCCAGTCACATGCCGATACCCGTGTATATGGGTGCACACGTGCACGATTTAAAATGGCAGCGTATCTCCAGTCACATGCCGATACCCGTGTATATGGGTGCACACGTGCACGATTTAAAATGGCAGCGTCTCTCCAGTCACATGCCGATACCCGTGTC